>NC_067401.1:189916825-190263909 GCF_016432865.1 Antechinus flavipes
CCCCCAGCACGATTCGAACCCCCAAGGGCCAGCAGCAATGGTGTAGGTGGCACCGGTGAGCTGGGAGAAATGGATTGGAGATGGGGTGGAATGGGGTGGGCAGGGCATTGCCTTTGTCACCAGAGGGAAATAATTACAAGTGGGAGGTCTGTTTATCAAGGGCCCAAAGTATTAGGATCTCTTCCCACCCCCCAAAAAAGTGAAGTTTGGTTTGGTGAAGAAACGGTAGGATTCTGGATCCATATACTACCAGATTTTTCCCATTTTCCTCAGAGCCTCACTTTGTGGAACCAGGGCCATTGGTAAGAGGGGTGAGTGGGACCTCCCGGGACTCTGCTGGGGTTAATCCCTTCCCCCCCAAACGTCGTGATCGGCTAACTCGAAAGCCAGAGCTGCTGCAGGAGGTGAGAGGGGGTTGGGGGTTACATGCTTTATTTTCCTTGTCATAAAGATTTCTGGGCCTCTATATTCCATTTACCTCCCTTTTGTCCCTACTTTGTGTCTTTTATTTCCCATCCCATGTCTTCTCTTTCCCCTTCAATATCCTCATTCTTTGATTTTTCTACAGGAGTCTTTGTCTACTCCTCATAGTCCTGGATTCCTAGGTCCCAAGCCAGAAGGATCCAATCCCCGGGGAGAGCCCAGAGATGCAGGTACAGAGGCTCTGGCTCCCCACATCTGGAATCGTCTACACACTAGTGAGTAGAATTGTAATGGGGAATAAGATTTTGGGATGATCCACAGCAGGTTCTTAGAGTGCTATCATCCAATCTAATTCTCCATCTAGCCGCCAGCCGAAAGAGTTACCGGCCCGGCTCAGTGGAGCCCTGGATGGAGCCCCTCAGCCCTTTTGAAGATGTTGCTGGCACAGAGGTGAGCAAGGGTGAATTCTGGGCATCTCTTGTGGGCATATCCATAGAAGACCTCTCTACTGCCTCACATTCAGTGTAATATCTGTACATATTCAGATGATCTGTGTGTTCATTCATCCTTCATCTATGGGGGGTAACTTGGGAAGGCTTGTTTCAGTTGGAGACTGATTACTACTTCTCTGTCCCATGCCAGATGAGCCAGTCTGACAGTGGGGTGGATCTGAGTGGTGACTCTCAAGTTTCATCAGGCCCCTGCAGCCAGCGAAGTTCCCCTGATGGGGGATTAAAGGGGACAGGAGAAGGTGCACCCAAGCGTCCTGGAGGCCCTTCACCTCTGAGCACTGCCCCTGGTGAGGGTCCACCTGGCTCTGAACCCTCCGACCCTCCAAGGAGACGTCCTCTTGCCTCCCGTGATGGGGACAAGAAGGTAACGGGTCAAGAAAAGAAGGGAGGTGCAAATTGTAACGCAATCCCTCACTTCCATCTTTGCCCCAGAAAGCACTGGGCTACTTTGATTTTGGCTCTTTGTTGTGTGTCTTTTCTACCCTAGGAGCCACCCCTACCCCCTGGCCCCATAGGCACAGAACGATCCCAGCGAGTAGATAGAGGACCGGATCCTGGTCCCCTCCTGCCCTCTCACCGACCTGGTCCCCCTATCCAGTTTGGAACCAGTGACAAGGTTTGTCTGAAACTGGACAAACATTTATTGGGAACTTTGGTTGAGGGATGGAGAAAGGCCTGGGGGAAAGGTCGTCCAGGGACCTAGTGTCTATCCTTTTTTATTCTGCTGGGATTTCAGGACTCTGACATCCGCCTGGTGGTGGGAGACAGCTTAAAGCCAGAGAAGGAGTTGCCACAATCTGGACCTGAGGTGGTAAGTAGGTGATGAAAAGGTGTTTAGGTGTTTAAAAGAGGGGAGTTGGGAAAGGATTATAGGTTCCTGGCTTCCTCACATGACATGGGGGATTTTTCCTTTTCTTAGCCTCCTCCCCGAGACTGGGAATTGCTCCCCCCTGGTCCCACCTCAGCTGAGACAACATCTAAAAGCCTGGGCCCCAGCCACTGTGGCCCAGATCCCAACCCCTCGGGTCCCCGCCTATACCCTGAGGTCTTCTACAGCAGCCCAGGGCCTCCAGGCACTCAGGTATGTTTCCCCTCCCTTCTTCACTCTCATCCCAGTTTTCTTGCCAGAGTCCCTAGATTATCACTATACCAGAGAGGCCTGGCAAACTTTTCATTAATGTAGTGCCCATTTTACATTATACTTTTGTTATTTGTGTTATATCCCTGCTATATAAGCTTCATAAAGGCAACCACAGTTGTACATAGTAGATTCCCAGTAAACATTTTTTGAATGAACAGGAACACTTCCTTTCCCAGGCATTGAGATCTCTTTTAGGGAGTGAAAATATTGAAAAATGATTAGGCAGAGAGTTATACCAACCTCATTTTATTTCCCTCAGGTCCCAGGGGGAACAGTGGACTCTCAGCTGCACCCCACCAATGGTGGCTTCCGCCCAGGGACTCCTTCACTGCACCCTTACAGGTAAAGATAAGGAGTCTGGATACCTTGAGAGTTAATGGGGGACTAGTAACTCTTTAATTTGTAACGAGACTTTCCACCTTTCCTCCTCTTCACTTTGTTCTCCTTCCTTTTCAGGTCACAACCCCTCTATTTACCCCCTGGCCCAGCCCCTGCTTCAGCACTGCTTTCTGGTGTAGCCCTCAAGGGCCAGTTCCTGGATTTCTCAGCATTGCAGGCAGCAGAGCTGGGAAAGCTGCCAGCTGGGGGTGTCCTCTATCCCCCACCTTCCTTCCTCTACCCACCGGCCTTCTGTCCCAGTCCCCTGCCTGACCCCCCTTTGCTACAGGTGAGAAGTAAGGACACTGGTGTAGCTAGTTAGAGCTGGGGATTTGGGAACCTTGAGCTTTGAAGCCCTTTTTCTCTAGGTGCGCCAGGATCTGCCATCCCCTTCAGATTTCTACTCTGCTCCTTTGCAGCCTGGTAGCCAAAATGGCTTCCTGCCCCCAGCTGCTCCCACCCAGCAGGTAGTCCCCCCTCTCATTTTTCCCCTTCGTTGTTTTATGACCCTCCTTTCATTGATTGTATTCTCTAGTAAACTGCCCTATTGGTGATTTGTTTTTAAATTTTTCTGTAGATGCTGCTACCAGTAGTGGAGTCCCAGCTACCTGTGGTGAACTTCAGCTCCTTGCCTCCTGCCCCGCCTCCTGCCCCACCTCCACTTTCCCTGCTGCCTGTGGGCCCTGCCCTACAGCCCCCTAGTCTGGCTGTCCGGCCCCCACCTGCTCCGGCAGCCCGGGTGCTACCCTCACCCGCCCGGCCTTTCCCTCCCAGCTTGGGGAGAGCAGAGGTGAGAGGCTGGGAGTTGAAGGGGAAATTAAGATTGTAAAAAGTAGACACTTGAAGCCAGATTCTGAGTTTTTCCCTCCACCACAGCTGCACCCAATGGAACTAAAGCCGTTTCAGGATTATCGAAAACTGAGCAACCTTGGGGGACCTGGAGCTCGAACCCCTCCAGCTGGAAGGTGAGGGACTGGGGGGTTTTAGGTCACCCCATGTTATTTGAGACTAGCCCATGATGATTCTATAATATTCTATATATAGGCCCTTCTCTGGTCTCAGCTCCCGCCTCAAGGCTCCACCCACTGGATATAGTGGAGTTGGTGTGTTCCGCACCCAGCGCTTTGACCTCTACCAGCAGGTGAGGAAAATAATGCTGTATTTTATATCCCTTAACCTGAAATTTACTTCCCAAATCCTAACTCTTGCCCACAGTTTGGAAACTGGCATACCCTCAATGATCCCCAAGTCTGTTTCTCACCCTCCCAGTTTGACTCCATGTGTACCTG
Source organism: Antechinus flavipes (assembly GCF_016432865.1). Taxonomy (NCBI): domain Eukaryota; kingdom Metazoa; phylum Chordata; class Mammalia; order Dasyuromorphia; family Dasyuridae; genus Antechinus; species Antechinus flavipes. The sequence goes on from NC_067401.1 coordinate 189,920,569, forward strand.
CCCTCAGGCCTCCCCACCGGATGCCCTGCGCTGGATGCCGAAGCCCTGGGAGCGGGCAGGGCCACCCTCTCGTGAGGGTCCACCCCGGCGGGCAGAGGAGTCAGGGCCCCGTGGGGACAAGGATCCTGGGTTGCCCCCACCCCGCTGAGGGAGCTGTCCCACCCCACACCCCACCCCCCACCCCACCCCCCGGGGCCTGTACATAGATATAAATATATAAGGGGGAAGGGGGTGGGTGGGGAGGGGTTGTGGGGCTGGGGCCTCCTTCCCTCTCCCCCCTCTTCCCCTGGGCCCCTATCCTTGGGGCCGTTTGTTTAAAAAAGAATAAAAGGATTTAAAAAATATATCTATGTCCATGTCCAAGTTCTTTAGAAAATGAATGTAAGAAGGACAGATATTCTCCTGAATGGCCATCAGAAGGAAAAAACTACAGTCAAAATACATCCTGCTTTCTTCACCCCAACTTCCACCCCCTTGGAACAAGTTCACTAACTAACTGGGCCATTGGGGGAGGGGGGAACAGGTGGAAATCAGGTAAAATGAAAAAATAATGTGACACTTAGTGAGCTCAGACTAGTAATGAGTGAATGGAGGTGGCGATTTGGAGGGATAAAAACAACCAAAGCCAGGAAAATCCGACTTTATTTCTTAAATACTGTGAATGGGGAGGGGAAGAGAGAGGTCCCTGGGAGAAGATGGTGAGGGGTGGCCATCAAGCAAGAACCTAAGGGTCATCAGCAAAAGCCCTATGGGCATTGGGGAAGCGCTGGGGGCTGTAGTTGGGGTCATCCTGAAGTCGTTTTTGGATGTCAGAACGGAGCTGGGGAAAAAGAACAAATGGGTTTAAGAACTGAGGAAAGGCCCAACTTAACATGAGCCCAACACTCTTTCCCCTCCCTCCCCTCCCTTAAATGTGTGTTCCACTAGGATGGTGACTCAGAAGACAAATCTTATCCATCTTCCCCATGCAGATTGTATATGGCAATATCGCTCACCAGAGGCATCAAAAATAATGACGGTGATCCAGTCCATCCCAGCTAATCTCCCCTTTGCTGATCTAATGGTCCTCTTCCACTTGAATCCACCCTCTTTACAAAATGAACCCACCTGCCCTAGACTATTCCATTTCAGCTCCCTTATGAAGGTCCCTTATGAAACTTCACTAAAGAATTGCTGTTCTGTTTTGAGAGGGTGCACCTGCTGCCTGTAGCTCTCCTGAACCTCTGGTGCCTCCAGGTCATGACTCAGGCTCTCCGAGCTAGTTAGAGGTCGAGCTCCAGCTGCCTTGGCTGCCCTGCTCACAGCCTCTGAAAGAAGCAGCTGAGGGCCCTCGCCCTGCATCGTCTAAAGGGGAGAAGAATGGCTTTCAGCATCAGACCAGCTCTCCATCCCCCAACAAACTTAACTCATAAATTTCCAAACTATCAGAGAAAAAGAAACTGTCATGTGAATACATTTGGAGAGGGAGAATGCCATGGCAGATTGCCTGGCCCCAAGTAGGTGCTCAATAAATGTTTGTCATTGGATTATATTGACTTAAGCTCACATTTGCATTCACAAAAAATGGGCCATGTGGAGGAGGAGGTGGGTCAGAAATGGGAGGATTCCATAAATGGAAGGAAATGGGCAAGCAGAAGAATTGGCCTCATCACCCCATAGGACTAAGGGGGCCATCTCCCCAAGAGGAAAGGAGCCAAACCTTGCGTCTCTTGGCAGGCATGCCGCTGAGGTAGGCATCACTCAGGGGAGGCTGTGGTTTCACCTTTCTCTGGCTCTGGATATCCTGCTGGATAATTGGAACCCATTCCTGGGGAAGAGTGAGGAAATTAGCCCTTTACAACATTTAGCACCTCCATATACTCCACAAAGCCACACAACTTACTGGAGGAACAGCAGCAGCCCAGGGCTCTGTCTCAGCAGTAGCTCCATCTTGTTCCTCCTGAGAGGTACCCTCAGGAGCAGGAGGTGGTCCCCGGGACATGGCCTCCTCTGCAGTGGTGCCAGGGGCTGGGGAGGCATTCTCCCGCTGAGAAATAAGAAGCGAGGATATCATATAACCCCTCTCCAACTTCCTACCCCAGGTAGGTACCCAGTTTCCAAGAGAACTCTTCCCCAATACCTGGGGCTCAGGAGTTCTTTCAGCAACTTGGAATTCCATTGGTTCCTCAAGACCTGGCTGTGAAATTTAGTAGAAGGATAGAGAAAGATCTCTTTATATTACTTCCATTTTCCCACTTTATGCCACCACAGTACTTGGGGACACAAGCATAAGACCCTACCATCCTCACCTGGGAGGGATCACCAGTTCTTCGAACATATCTCAGGATAGCATCAGGCCCTACAGGCATGTGCTCCAGCACAACTTGCAGCCTAAGTCCCATCATGGTTGTCAGCCAGCTTACTAAGGATGGGTTCACTCCTCCAGACATCCGGCGCTGGTAAAAATAAATGAAAATTGTGTATCTCTTTAGTAACAGAAGAGAAAGGTGGACTTGTATGTATATATAATGGGAGTCCTAGGGAAAAGTAGACCAAATCATATCTTACAATTCTGCCATTGATGACATCAGTGAGTGCACTCTGCTGTCCTCCCAGACAATGTAGGTTCAGAGCCAGACACTCAAATAGTCCCTGGTTACATAATTCCAGCAATCGGGCCCCAAAACCACCATCTGTAAAGGAAAGGAGAGGAGTTGTTCTCTCATAACACTTAATCCCAATTCCCTGACTTCCATAAATTCCTAGCCCTAACCTGTGCAGTGCAGAACATGGGAAGCAATGCCATTGAACTGCTCCTGGAGAAACTCTAGATTTGTCCTGGTGATGTCCACACCTGGTTGTACTTGCACAGAGGCCTGAAAAACAACAAAATTAGACAAGGTAACAGTGACTTACAGTGGAATGAACTATTTCTGGATCTAGAAGCAAATCCACCCCACACCACAAGGTTCCCAAGGGATTGTACTTTGGAAATGTGGAGGAAGATAAAATTTTTGTGTGTGTGAGGTAGTTATTTCATTGCCTCCTCCAAAGTCAGAAAGAGAAGTAGTGGCTGAGTGTGGGAGTTCCCATATTTCGCCACTCACAAAACTCTCTCGAACATACTCTTCCAATCCTGTGATCAGTGTATGGGTTGCCATCTGTGGGAGAGACCAAGATAAGGTCAGCAACTAGCTTCTGGAAAATCCTCCCCTTCCTGCCATGCTCAGTCAGTAACCTAGAGGCTTCAGCTAGACATTATAGCAAATAGATCAGATTTAAAGCTGGAAGCAGACTAAGAATTAATTCATCAAGTTCAACCCACTCATTTTACAGATAAGAACAAAAGTTACATGATTTGCAATAGGTTCCTGCAGTTGCAATTGATTTTTGAAAAAAAGAAGCTCCCCTCACCCGGATATTGTGGGGTGTGGGCTCACGGCCTCCCAGGTAGTGCTGATGAAAAAAGCCCCGAAGCTGAGGCTGGAGTCGTTGAAGTGGCTGGAAGTGACCATGAAGGAGCATTACCACGTCTACCATGGAGAAATTCTGGCACAGGAGGGACAACAATGCCCCAAAAAACCCTGGAAACAGAGAAGAGAGAAACTGAAGTTATCAAATGCAAATGCAAATAGGTTGCATCAACCTAGAAAAAGAACCAGCTTGAACACTTTACATATTCAGACTTCCTAAACCCAAGTTCCTCTTAACTCCTTCCCCACCCCCCTCTACACTTCCTTAGTTCTCTTTTGCTCATTTTGGGAATCATCTTTCTTAGCCTGAGGCAGACCAGTAACCCCTTCCCATCAAAGGCTTCCCCCTGAAGATGACACTCAACTCCCTATCAAGGAGATCCAATCCCATTCTTAAAATTTCTTCTTGGGGCAACTAGTTGGTGCAGTGGACAGAGTACCAGTCCTGAAGTCAGGAAGACTAGAGTGCAAATCTAGCCTCAGACACTTAACACTTCCTAGCTGTATGACCCCGGGCAAGTCATTTATCCACAAAAAAAATTTTCTTCACGCCCAAGGTTTCCCCTTGCTCCCTCATACCCCACTCACCAAGGGCTCCATCTGCCCCAGGTTCAAAAATGTTGCTGGAGCCACTAAGGCGCTGGATAAAGGCTGCAATGCTCTCACTGCTACCTGCCCTTGCTCCAAGAGAACCTAGCAGGGAACTCAGCACACCCTGTACCACTGAGGTGAAGAACTCAGGAGGCAGGCTCTCAGGTCCCACCCCACCTTGGCCACGTGCCCCCAGCCCTGCTGGAGGGGACCCAGGTGGTGGAGGTGCCTGTTCTGGAGCAGGAGGGGGAGGAGGAGGAGGAGGAGGGGGGGGAGCAGTCTGTGTTGCCTGTAAAAAAGCAAAGGAATCAGTGCCAAGGAGTAAAAACAATAAAACCATGAACTAGAGAAAAATGGATTAAACAAGCTAAATAACGTATTGAGACCTCACTCTTAAGAGAGGGATGAAGATGATACAACATGCTGAAGAGATTGTACTAAATGGTACAAAAGAAGGGAATGAATTAAGTTAAATCCCCAACTATGGACTGGGTTTTATTAAGGCCCTAAAGCTAAGAATTCCAAATATTTATTGTATTCTCCTCATCCCCAAAAAACACCAGGATTATAGTAAACATTCAACAAGTATTTGTTGATTAACTGGTGAACTAACAAAAAGAATTAAGACTTGAATATCCTCTTCCATCCCCTTAATGAACCATGGGAGAGATCACAGTGCTCACATTTCCAATGCTAGAGATAGAGATTATGAAACAGGCCTATCAAGAGATGCTTCAGCAGCTTTACCACTTACCTGAAGAAAATCTGTCATTCCCTGGAGGAAGGCAGGAACACCTGGCATGGCCACAGTGATGGTTGGAGAGCCTACACTAGCTCCTCCAACTCCTGACCCTCCAGGCCCCAACAGATTCCCCAGAAGCTGAGAGAACTGAAGCTCAGTGGGAGGAGGTGGTGGTGGAGCCTGAGTAGGTCCTCCTGGGGCTGGCCCAGCAGTGGTGGCTGTGTTGGTAGTACCAGCACTTGCAGAGGCTGTAGCTGGGGCAGGAGGTGGGGCCAGACCTGAGGCCCCCTGAGCTATCAAGGTAGAAGGGAGGAATTGGAGAGAAATAATCATCATGGAGAAGACAAGGCATCACCAACCTAGCAGAAAGGGGCCCAAGGGACTAATGAAGGTGGAGGGAAGGGAAGTTGTAGAGCGATAGGAAAATGACAAACGAGAGAAAAAGAACCTGAAGAATCATAAAGGGAAATGGAAAAATCCAGTGGGAATATGAAGGTGTCAGAATGTTAGGGACAGGACTGAGATTAAAGGTGAAAGATATAGTGGTATGATACTAGCACTAGACTAGGATTCAGTATTCTAGTCTTGACCTTGAACGAATGAAGAATTGATGTAAATAAAAAAAGATTGACTAAATCCTCCCAGCAAAACAAAACAAAAAATCTATTTTGGATTAATTCTGAAGCCAGAGGAATGCATTTTATTTAAAGAATGCCTTTATAAAAATGTCTTTACATTTAAAGAATATAAATCATAATTCATCCAGATGCATAAAAATAATGTGATTGATCTCCATTAAATTATCTTTTGCCATTGAAAAAAACAAACAGGGACACACACACACACACACACACACACACACACACACACACACACACACACACAAAGGCATTGCCTCTTTTTTTTTAATTTATAGATTTTTAGAAGAAAACAAACAAAAAAAATTATAGCTTTTTGTCCCCTAGACCTTCACATCTTGAAGTTCGATTGAGAAAAAGAAAAGCAGGGCAGTTTAAGAAGAAACAAGAGATTTAAAAAGTTAAAAAGGAAGGAGAGATGGGATAAGAATTTTTTCCTTTTTTTGGAAGGATCAAGAAGCAAAGTAGAAAAGATCTTACCCACAAGCACAGGCTGCATGAGAAGCTGTCCTACCAATCCGCTCACCATCTGAGCCAGAGATGCATTTGGTCCCAAGCCTGGACCCTAAAAGAAGGGAGGAAAATTGAATTCTGCCCTCCACAGCACCTATGTCCAAGATTCCTCTTATTCCCATAACCCTTCAAAATTCCCTTGTAATTTTCCACCCACTTCCCTTCTATCTCACCACAACTCCAGGAGTAGGTGGCCCACCAGGATGGGGGGGCCGAGCCTGGGGAGGGGTAGGCCGAGCAATCACTACCCTTGTAGGAGCTGATGGAAAGCCTGGAACTTGCTGTCCTGGGGGTACATATGGGAGAAACCAAAAAATCTGAGGTCCCATTCCTCCCAATTCCCACTCTCCTAATGACCCAAACCTGATAACTGACTATTCACTACCTTCTTTCCTCCAGAAGGACTGGTTACCTGTAGCTGCAGAGGCAGCAGCTGCTGCCATGGCCTGCTGAGTGATTTGGTGAGCAACAGCTTGCATGAACTCAGGAGGCAGGGAGGGCAATTGAATATGAGTAGAGCCTAGAAAGGAAAGGGACAAATTGAATACTGACCACCATACTCCTTTAGTCTATAATCCCATCCCATTCCTTCCATTTCCCTCCCAAAAATTCCCTCACTCTTACCCAGGGACTGGCCATGACTAGGAGGGCCTGAAGGACCAGTTGGGGCACTGGGAACACTACCTGTCTGTGAACTAGAATCTGGAAGAAAAAGAAATGGAAACATTAAATTAAATACAGACACAAGTTAAGAAATTTACTATCTTTCCTCCAAACATCTTTCTGTCTATTTCTTAGACTCTAGCTCCACTCAAACAAACTTTGCATCATCTCTCTTATACTGATACCCTCAGTCCCCCTCACCTAATCCGAAGCAAAATTTGGTAATTAAATAGCTTTATTACCAGTCTTTAGACTGAAAAGACCTTAGATATTCAGTCTCCCAAATAAGAACATGTCACATGTTTATCAAGACAGGAAAAATATCCCAAAGTTCATGGCAGAAAAGTTCATGGTACAGCCAGGACCAGAATCAATGATTTCTAGCTCCTAATTCAAGGATCTTTCTACAGCTTATCTGTTCCACTGTTGAATTCAACTCATTCCCTCCTTCCTCCTCCAACTAATCCTGACTCTAATGTGCTTTGTCTTTTCCCCAAACCATGGACTTTCCCAGCGCACCCTGAATGTTCATGTGCATCATGACGACAGGTTCCACACTCTGGTGGGAGATCCTGATAACTCTGGGATGGCCAGGCCCAGGGGGTTGGGCTGGGCCCGTGGGAGGAGCCCCCTCAGTTGTGGGCTCCCCTGTAGTAGGAGAAGGTGCTGGAGGGGAAGTCTGCCCAGGCACAGAGGGTGATGCCTCTGAGCTAGGGGTTGGGGGTGGTCTGGTCCCATTTCCAGTCATGGTCACAGTTGTCCCCACATTGATCTAATTGAAAAAGAACAGAGAGAAAAATAAGAAAAATTGGAGCCACAAACATAAAACTCCTCATCCATCTTCTCTTATTTTTTACCAGCTGTTCAATTCTTACATCTCTCACTCCATTCCAGTGTTCATTCCTTATTTTTGCTTTTTCTCAGTCTCACTATTCTCCTCTGATTCAGTCAGTACCAACTCTCCAATAATCAAATACTACTCACTTCTATACCACAGTACCCCCCACAGATTACTCCTTGGTGTGATTATTATTATCTACTCCTCACCCCAGACTCTGCTGTACCCACCTGAATGGGGATAGCAGCCTGCTGCAGCACCATGGGAGCTGTGTAATGAGACATTGGACGGACTACATGCAGGTGTCTAGGAGGGGCACAAGCCAAGTTGCAGCGCAAATCAGACAATGCCACAAAGGTGTTACCCAGCAGTCGTAAACTTTCTCCGACCAAATTGATCACTCTCTGATCTTCTTCACGTCCTTCAGTCTAAAACCATTTCCCCAGACCCAGAAAAAAAGAGAAAAGAAAACAAAATTTAAGGGGAGAACTTACTGGGACTATCACACATCTCCTTGAAATGGTATTTTCTGTAGAGAAGAGTCAATCATACCATTTGGCCCTATAATTCCATTGCTAGAAGCATATCAGGCCATTATTCTTTTTTTTTTTTAAGTTGTCTATTTATAGATTTTCATAGCAACATTATATTTAAGTAAATGGTAAACACTGAGATGACCTAAAAATCTTATAATAGGGGAACAGTTAAATATTAATATTATAGAACATTATAGAGCAATTACAATAAATATTAAATACAAAGAAGTCTAGAAAGACCTTTAGAAAACAATATAAACTTTTTGCATTATTTAATTAATATTATGATACTGTATTATTTTTAAAAAAAAACTCGATAACCAGAAAAATGGAATATGCACTAATTACTATCATATTTACAAAAGTATCTAAGAATGAGCAAACTTAAGACTCCTAATGGTGACTTCAAAGAAAACATTGAAAATATCATACCAAATATTGAAATTAATTAAAATGTAGCCAGTTAATAACCAAATATGGTTCTTAGCATTAATATTTAATATTAAATTTCTAATAAAGACATTTTTATAATAATAAAGAATAAGAAGATGAATTCCATATAATAGGAAGGCGGAAAGCGAAAATGTATCTAGAGATTTATTAAAAAGTCAGACACAATTATGTATAAACTAAATTTCTGAAAATTTAATTAGTTAAAATTAAGCTAGCTATTGAAAGGAACATTTGTCATTTCTTTTGAAATCATTGGCCAGTAAATTATTTTTCAAATCCATGTTCTCATATTCAAATTTCCTGTAATTTTGCTTAAAGTAAAGCATATCTGTATCACCCTACTGGGTTAAGAAAACAAGGATGAAGAAAAAAGGGGGAAAATAATGTTCTGAGTACTACACATATGGTAAGGACAATTATTTGGCTTATTTTAAAGTCATGTAGAGAAAATATTGTGTGGACCATGGTGGAATGAAGGAAAAACTTTGTATGGATAATATGATGGCCACACCTTGGGTGGGCTGGTAAATTTCAAAACAAGTTCTACTTTTAAACCACATGATATGAAAGGGAAATTAAAAAAAAAAAAAAACTCACATTATTATTATAGTCTGTGGTGGCAGCAGATCCCAGGATTTCATGGTAACGCTGTAGAAAGGGCTGGAGTCGGCCCTCTACTCGTTGTAGCTCCTGAAGCACTTCAACATACTCCAAAGGAGATGGATGGCTATGAGACATGATGGCAGGGCATTCATTAAGATTTTTACAGATTTCCTAAGCCCCACTGTGAATGCTCTTTCTCTCCCTTACCCATTCCTAAACCCCGGAGCATGTTATGTTACTGTTACTTATTTTTTCTATTAGAAGAACCAGAAATATAAATTTACTTCCTAGCCAAAAACTGGGGGGAAATTAGAATTTATGGGAATAAAATAACTTCAGAATTCTCCTATCCCAAGAAGCCAGCACTTTCGCTAAGCTTATCATTCATCTTACTTTTTAGGTTTATACCTACATACCTCTTTATTTACTTACCCTACACAAACAGAATCTTCATCTACTTCCTTTATTCAATAGGCAAAGTCCAGTCCCTAGCCAATCACCCCTTCCCAACAATACCTTGGTTTCAAACTTATTTCTCTCCTATCTTCTAACTATACTTCCACTGCCATTCAAAATCACTCACTTGGGAGCAGGAGCTGGAGCTGGGCCAGGAGGAGAGGACTCAGGGCTCCGGGGCTGGGTGCTTTCCTCCGGGTCTCCTGCTTCCATGGGCTCTCGTAAAGGAGGTTCACCCTCTGATGGTTCAGGAGCCTCTGAATTTAAGGATGATGACTCTGAAACAGGTGGTGGCGGTGGGTGTTGCTGCTGATGCTGCCCTCCATTGGCTCGGCCCTAAAGAATGAAGAAGATTACTGAGCAAGATTGAATCAAAGTAAGTTATACAACTTAAAATACTAAAACTGGGATTCAATATTTAAGTTCTCCGAACATATCAGCAGCTGGAAGGAAGGAAGAAGAAAACTATTTCCCAACTCCACTGAGAAGAAAGAACAAGATAATTAACTGGCTGTTGCTATCATAGGAGCAACTAAAGTGAGGCCGAATTAAAAATCTTTCACTAAGTACTGTTTAAAGAACTGGAATGAGGGACCTTAATAAAGAATGTGGAACATTTTTCTACTTGGAAGGAAAAAGTTTTATAAACACTAAAGGTTTTTTGTGTGAAAGGAGCTATGAAATTGCTTTCTGGACTCAGGTAGAATGTGAATTCTGAACTAGATAGAATATGAATGAGACAATGTCTCCAAATCCCTGTCTTCCCACCCCAAACCTCACAAGAAAGGAGAAAACTGAAGTAAAACAAGATGGAGACAAAGAAACTTAAGATGGCCAAATCCTGAGGAGGATTTGAACAAGAATAAATCTGTGTCAGCCTTTCCCCATATACCTCCAAGCGGGATAACACAGCCTGTATATCTCTCAGCATATGCTGGGCCATAACCAAACGAACACGAGGCTCACTCTGGAAATAAAAAAAACAGAACAGGTCAAAACATGAGTGAAGACATTAGGCTCCATAATCCTACTCAAACCAGGCCTCTGTTTTCTCACAGAATCTGTAGTTGGAAGGAACTTCAGAGGCCGGATAATTCAATCCATACCTGAAAAAGAATCCATTCTACAACATACCCAGCAACTGGTCATCCAGCCTTTCCTCAAAGACCTGCAATGAGGGGGAACTCACTGCCTTCTGAGAGAATCCATTTCATATTTGAATTATAATCTAATTATTGGTTAGTTTCTCTTCTCATTCTTAGCTGCAGCTAAGCAGAAAAAGTCTCATCCCTTCTTCCACATAATAGCAACTCTTCAAGTATTTGAAGATATCCACCAAATCCTATGTCTTTCTCTTCTCTAGACTAGACATTCCCAATTCCTTCAACCAATCTTCATATGACATGATGTTGAGCCCCTTCAACATTCTGGCTGGATGTCTTGAGCTTATCAATTTCCTTCCTAAAACGTGACATTCTGACACAACATAACAAATGTAGTACTGAGTACTGCACTGCTCTGCACTAAGTAGATTATTCCACTGTACGTGTACATTGTGTACAAATCCCCATCTCAAGTTTACTCCCTCCCAAATACCCTACCCTGATGTTCCCAGCCCCTGGATACCTGGATTGGCGCCTGTTCCATGTTTATATGAACATCCACAGCAGAGCCGTCGCTCTGGGGGGAGGGGGGAGGGAGGGAAGGGGTAGGAGGGGGAAGAGAGGATGCTGTGACAACTGAGCTCTAGAAGAACTCCCCAACTCTCTCCCTCCAGCCTCACTACCCAAGAGACAGGTTTATCATGCCCTCCAAATCCCCACCTTCCAACCCAAAGAACTAAGTATCTAGCCTTCCAATTTTTCCCACCCAGCCACTTCCATCAACCATTCCCCCCCTCCCCCAACCAAAGAGACAACTTGGTTGCCCAGCTTACAGGGAGATTGAAGGTCCCAACCATGACATAACTGTTAGCATTCCTGTCATGGACAGATACACCAGGACCTCGAGGACCAGATGGGGGCCCCCCACCATGGGTGGAGGAGGGAGACCCGGCCCCTGTGGCAACTCCAGAAGATGGAGGCTGGGTCTGTGGAGGGGCCCGCTCCACTAGATGGATCACCTTTCCCCCAACATCTGTAGCAAAGAAGACAATATAAGAGTGAGGAAAGCCAGTTAAGTACTTCAATCCTCCCCCCTTATCCAGCAAATAATCCTTCTACTAAAACTCCATCTAGCCCCTCACTGTATTCCTGTAGCTTCTTCTCATCTTGTAGAACTCGCCCTTGATATATGAGTCGCTGTTTCTCAGAAGGGATGCTGACAGAGGTAGCAATATGCTCCTTAAATTCCTTCACTGTCAACTGCAGAGATAAAAAAGAACAGGAAGAAAGGTCAGAGAATATCTAAGCAGAACATTAGGCAACTGGTGGGGAATGAATCATGTAACAGTTACAAAAATCACTGCTTATTTTATTACACTTGTGAAGTATCCACTGCCTGTAAAGTTCTATGTTAATACTTGAGAGAAAACAGCAATTTAAAAAAACGTAATTTATTTTTGAAATTCTTTTAAAATTTTAAATTCTAAATTCTTTCCCTCCCACACCCACCAAGAAGGCAAGTAATATATGAATTTCACATGTCAAGTCACAGCAATGATTTTATATGGAAACTAAATGGTAGGCTCAGGAAAGGTTCTATGTCTGGTTACAGGTAGGGAGGTTCTTACCACAAGTATAAGTTTGAGAAATGAGGGAACATTTTGTGAGGAAAAAGAAACTGTAATCAGGCACATGGTCTCAGACTGGGTTCAGTTTATCAGACTAGATCAGGACTAGATTCACCCAAAGAAATGTTTTTTTTGTATATCTATCTACCTAATTATAGATACACAAACATATTAAGTACATAAATGTGTGTATATACATATATACATGCAAATATACTCTTTCTTACATTGCTGTATTTACACAAAGTTAACAATAATAACAATAATCATTTACAAAGCAAAAGCAAATGACACAGTTAGATATTATATAAATTATCAGCTCTTTTTCACCCATAAGGAAATTTAGATTTAAAGATATTTAGTAAAGAATCAAACTCATATCTTTCCTAACTTAAGTATTTATTTCTATAATACTGTACCAGATCAATGATACATCCCAACCCAGTACTTTGCTCTGTGCCAGATACTAGAGAATGATTTGAATGTGATGTGAAGTGAAATATGGCTTTTCTCCATGAGATTTCAAAAGTTAGGAATATCCCCAAACAACTGTACTTCTAGATTTTTTCCATGTGGTACTTTCTCTACTGATACAGATCACAACTATTCTAAAAGTTAACTATTTTAATACACAACTGTAACCAAAAACATGTATCTGTAGGCCAATCCTGTAATGATCAACCTCTTCTGAGTAGGGTACTTCTCAAATGACAAATATTTAGTACATCATCAGACCACAATCAAAGCCTTTCCAGCTTGTTGGGACTTTATGCCTTGTAGTTTTGTTGACCTTGCTTTAGAGAGCAAAATTCTGATAAGCCAGCAATGTTAGGGGAAGAAACAATCCTAATAACCCTCATGCTTTCTCTACTTATGCTTTCTGTCTGTGTGTCCTACCCCTACCCTCAAACCCCCACAGGTTCCATATCCTTTCTCATTAATGCTGGAGTTTAAAGGACAGGAAATAAAAATTCTTTTTGCCTCTAGATTCTCCTAAGAATATAAGTGTGTATACAATAGAGGCAAAGATACTGGTTGCTTTAAGAAAGCATAACCTCCCTATAACCCAAACAGTAATTAGAATACTTCACATTTCTTTATCTACAAAATGAAGAGAAGTAGATGATCTCTAAGGTACTTTGCAATTCTAAAATCCACTGACAACATAGCTAAATAGAAAAGCAAGAAATTTGGAAGTCCTTGCCACAGGATGAAAAGGTAATTAAAGGGAAAGCTTTTTTCAGAATCTTCAAAGACCTGTGAACTCTCAGCTCTCACCTCAGCCCCCACAGTGAAGGTCCGAGTCTGGGAGTCCAAAGTCTTCACCAGTACCTCCAAACTGGCTGGTTCCTCCATAGCACTGCTGCTATTGTCACTGGGTTCCATGACCAACACGCTGAAGAGAGGAGAAAGAAAACGGCATGTCAAACTGATTCAAACTCTGTCATAGTTCCCCAAGGAAACCAATCCCCTTCCCCCACACCTCCAAGCACACGCACATCCTCCTTCCAACACAGGGTGAGAGAGAAAAAAAAGGCAGAAGCAAGAATTCAGACATGGAGAATTTGAAATAACAGTTATAATGACATCAAGGCAACATCTGTCGGGATAGGAATCACGACCTGGCTGACACGAATGAAAGGGGATGGGGGACGGACAAAGGCCTAAATAAGGTTGGGATAAGCCTCTTCTGTGAAGGTTAGAAGGGACTAGGGAGGCATGCGCCATACACGCGCACCATGCCACGCCCACCGCGATAGGGCGCCCTCGAGCCTGCTTCTGTCGCGATAGATCTGGGAATCGGGACAATGACGGTAGGAAAGGGAGGCCCCAGTGTAGTTGGATGTCACCCCGTCCTCACGGTGGCACAACGAGAACTACACATAAACACATATGCACATTTATATACAAATATACACACTAGGTGGTGTACACACACATACACACACACACAGAGAGACACATACACATATATACACACACACACACACACACACACACACATACACACACACACACCTGCCCCGTGGCTCCGCCCCCGGCCTCCCGGAGGCAACGCCACTTCCGGTCCTGCCCCCAAGCTTCCGCCTACGAACACTTCCTATTCCCCGATAGAAACTGGGGGATCGCGAGACGGCACTTCCGGTTCCCTCGGTTCCTAAGATTTCCTTCTGTTGGGTACGAAGAGGGAAGGGACGGCCCCGGGTATCGGGGAGTCCCTAAGAGGAAACGAATCAGGGCCCGGCCTAGGTGGGAGAAAGCCGAGCACCCAGAGGAGCCACCGTCGCCGCCTCCCAGGGGACCTTACTGCGCTTGCGCAAACCACACTGCGCCTGCGTACATGATTGAGGCTCTGCCCCACCGATTGGGTTTACCAGCCTTGTGTGCGCCTGCGCCACAGCTCGAGCAGCAGGAGGAGGAGGAGGAGGAGGAGGAGGAGGGTGAGGGTGGGGAAGTCTCTTTGCGGATGACTACAGCAAATTCCAGAAAGTAATTTTCCCTCTGGGGCTTTCTGCCTACTTCTTAAAAGGCCTGTTAACTAGTGAATTGGTCACGTGTTGCCTTTGGCAGGCGGGTTGTCCTAATACGTGAGGAAATTCGTCTTTGGAAGCTCGGTCGGATGTCAATATTTTAAATACCTAAAGTAATCCCACTCCCTTCCCTTCTTAGGTAACTTTCTAACAAGGCGGTTAAGGGCTATAAATGTTGGGACTGCCTCCCTTGCTGATTTTGAGGGAGGGCGGAGGAGGCATGAGCCGCCGCCATATTTCTTTTGGGCAATGCGAAGTTTTTCTGGAGAGGAACAGATGTGTAGACAAGTTTACCTTTTTTTTCCCCTTCTCCACTGTCACGAGGGTAGTAAAACCACTCGTTGATATCGCTGTTAAGAAACTGACCTCCTTAAATTGAGGGGATGGGGAAGATGAAAAGAGACCACTATTTTTTGAAGGCAGAGATTGCTGCCATTTTGTTACTTTTGGTTAAAAGCTTGTGGGGGAGGGGAAAGCTTGTGTCGATAGTAACTAGCAGGCAGAGAAATCTGAGATCGGGAAGTTATAGGTTATCTTGTAGAGGAAGGTGAAGTTAGGAAGGAAGTTAGAAGGGTATTGTTATGTCGTTGGGATGATCTTTGGAGGTCCCCCCTGGAGTTTTCACTTCAGAATGGTAAGGATCTTCTGAGGCACCATATTCTAACTCATATTTTAAGCAAAAGCTTCTCCCTAAGAAATCCCCAACTAGTTGGCCATTAAGACTGCTTTGAAGACCTAGATGACAGAGAACTACAACTCTTTAACAATCCCCCCTCTCCTTTTACATAGCTTTCATTGTGTAGATGAAACACCTTGGACCTTTGATTTACTCATTGCAATTTCATTAATTGCCCACTTCAATCCAGTCAATTAAATCTCAACTCAAATGCTGTATTTAAGGCAGTATCCACTGCCTTAAAAGAGGTTTGCTGTCCACAATGTGGAAAAAGTTTGGTCAGACCACATCTGTTTTATGTTCACTTTGAGGTACCACATTTTAAACGGGACAGGAAATAGAAGGCATCCAACCAGCATAGTGAAGGACTTGAAAGGGTTTTACACACACATACACACCTATACCTTTGTTGTTCAGTCATGTCCAATTCTTCGTGAACCCATTTAGTGTTTTCTTGACAAAGATAATGGTGGAGTGTTTTACTGTTTCCTTCTCCAGCTTATTTTACAGATGAGGAAACAGACTTACCTATTAAGTGACTTGCCTAGGGTCATACAACTGGTAAGTGTCTGAAGCCAAATTTGAACTCCAGTCTTCCTGACTCTCCAAGCCCAGCACACTATTCACTGGGCTTAATATACATACATAGCTGTTCATATATATATATATACACAAATACATATATATACACATATACACATAAATGATTGAAGAAATAAATTTGTTAGCTGGAAAACATAGAGCTTAAGGGAGAGATCTGTCTTCAAGTATCTGAAGAGCTGTCATCTTTTACAATAATACCATTTCTTTTTGGCCCCAGCTGATAGAACTTGGAATGATGAATAAATATGCCAAATTTCTTCCTGCTGCCTTTTAAGGAGATGGGTTTCCCCCTCACTGGAATTAATTCAGTCAAACACCAGATGACCAGTAGTAGGGTATGATGTAGAGTGGATTCTTTTTTTACTATAGATATATGACCTCAGTGGGTTGAAACAGGCAGGAGGTAGTATAGTATGTTATATGTTATAATTCTGAGATTCTCTAAGTTTGGCTATGATTTGTTATCCTAAAATTTCTCTTGAATCTTTCTTTCCCACTGTTATTTAGCACATTTAACACTGTGCATTTCTTTTTTGAACGTTTAAGTTTCTCAAAATTGAATTATTTGCTTCCCAAACCTTACCTCCTGGTCCTATTCATCCTCCAAGGCCAACTTTGAGTAATGGTGAACCTTCTTTGTCTGCTCCTTCTCTTCCCCCAACTGAACCTTTTTCTAATCCTGTTTTGCACTAAAGTATGTTTGTATCTTTAAAATAACACTTTGGGGAGGGGAGAGTGTTGTTTTGTTTATTTAGGCACTTGGGGTTAAGTGACTTGCCCAGGGTCACATACTAAGTATTAAGTGTCTGAGGCTGAATTTGAACTCAGATTCTTCTAACTCCAAGGCCAGTGCTCTATCCATTGTGCCATCTAGCTGCCCCTCTAATGCACTTTGATCTTTGCACTATATAGTTATATGTTTTGTGCACTGGGATTGACAGTTCAATGAAAATAGAGAAGATAATTTATTTTAATAGAAAGAATCTTGGACTTGAAGGCAGAAGATTTAGATTAACTCCAAACTCTGCTGCTTAGTAGCACTGTGACCTTGGATAAATCACTTTCAGGATCTTAATTTATTTGTTAAAAATGCAGGGTTTGAACTAGGCCAACTTTTTAGTTAACCAGCACAGTATCTGTACATAAGAGTTACTTAGGTGCTTAATAATTACTTTTTAATGTAATGGTTTTGCTGGAGTATTTGCATCCTTAATTAGATAATAAAGTCCTTTGAGGACAGGGCTTCTATATATGTTGCTATGTATATTGTATACAATACTGGTACTGAATGAATGAATTGGGGGGAAGTGGGGGGCGGTGCAGGAATGGCATAGTCTTCCAGTTAGGTTACACCTTTCCCTTCTTCCCTCCACTCCAGGTCTAAGCTCACAGCTATGCTGGTGGTATATAAAGTGAGAAGAGGGAGGAAAACCTAGAACGTTGTCAACAACCCATTTTGGTTTGGAAAACAAGACTAGAGTTACTGATTAGCAGGCCCAAGAGGTCAAGGGTTGAAGAAAGGGGACCAGAGGCTGCGATGGACAGAACTCCCAGAAGAGAGTGGTTACAGGTAGCTACCACTCTTGCACTTGCACTACAATCTCTAAAGATGTTTCACCAAATTCGGGCAGCTTTCCTTTATCTCTATGGGATTCTCTATGAATCCATTTACCAGTGTTCTGAGCCTGATAAATTAAATCATCTGGGAGTAAATGGAAAAGAGGTATGAGGAAACGGAGGAGAGAGGAAAGACAATAGAAGCTAATTAAGCAGGGTTTTGGTAGTCTATAGAAAAGATTTTAAGGGAAGGTGGGGAACCCGAGGACCATCCCATCTAGGTATAAAATTTTGGGGACAGTGATAAGAGAAGGCAGAAAAGAGTACTGAGACCATTAGAGTTAGCCCAAAGAATTTGACAAATGAAAAAGATTATTATTAAGAGGGATAGGAGTGACTAAGGGCAAGTGAAATTTGTTTAATTTTGATAATTTGATGATCCCTAGTTCCAAGACCACTGGGGAATCAGGTTGGAGAAAGAGTAACACCAAAACTTGAAACTAGCAGCAAAGGGAGGGCTTATGTTCTATTTCATCCCTTCTTTCCCCCATCTTGCTCATCCAGTTCCCTGGACCCTACCTGGGTCAAGGGTACTTCATTGCTTGTGCAACTCCTACCCAGGAGGAGCTGATGATTTTTATCCCAGTGGACAACATTTTCTTCAACATGGCTGCTAGCCACATTCCCCAAAAGTTCCAACTACAGGCCAGCATCAGAATGTAAGTTGTGGGGAAGGGCATCCAATTAGATACCTTTCTCTCCATTTATTATTTCAAGCCAGAAATTCCTGAAGTCAAAAGTCTCCATTAAGATTAGGTTTCTAATTGGGCCATTTCTCTATTAGATAAATGAAACTCCATCAAGGGTCCTGATTAGTCAGCTATTTGGTATCCTGACTTCTCTTAGTTAGCTGATTTTAGTCTCTAATTCCTCCCTGGGTAGAATCCTGATTAACAGATACAAAAAAATTGGGTTCCTTGCTATATGGGTTAGATTGAAAGACAGGAAGGAGATGCTGGTGAAAGGGATTATCTATTTTGTGTGAAGGGGAGAGTCACTCATTCTTTTATCCTACTCCAAACTTGTCAGGAAAAATGGGCAGTGTACCCCGAGAATGGACTTACCATCTCACTGATGGGAGCACAGATCTCAAGACTGAAGGTTGGTTACCCATTCTCCAGATCTTCCTTTGTGTCCTCTAATAACCTCCCCTATCCACTACCACACTTCAATCTTTATCCCCACTATACAACAGGCCGCCTCGATATGAAGACTGAACTTTTCTCCAGCTTTTGCCCAGATGGAATCATGCTGAGAGACAGGACAAGGTAACCAGCGCTTCCTCCTCTACAATGAGTGTCCATCTATGCAAAGTAAGAGGCGGAAATTCTAAAAGGTGATGGAAGCTTTACTCTTCCCATACTGATACCTGGAAAAAGCATGGTGACATCACCAGAGGGGAGTGGTGCTCTAGAGGTCTGTGATGTCATTCCCAGAAGTCTGGGATCTGGGAACTAGGGGTTGGGAGTATGTTTGTTGGGAGGATTCCTTCCTTTCTTCCCTCCCTCTACAGATCCCCACAACCCTCAAAAGAATTCGTGGTGTGTGTGAGTTTCGGTTCTTGACCTTTTGCTTGGACTCAAAAGCTTTCCTGCAGACCCCCAGGGAGTTAGGTGAGGTATCAATAAAAAAGGGTAGATTCTTCAAAAGGAATGAGTTGAGGATTTTGGTTCAAGAGAATTCTGTGGCCAGTGGGGAAGGGGGGAAGGAGGGCATAGGTCAAGGTAGATTTCAGCCTCCTAGAAGAAATTTCAGAGATCTCAGTGGATATAGAAGGCCTCAGAATTTTTATTATTGAGGGAGCCCTATCCCTTCAAATTTTCTCACTTCTCCATTTTTATTTCATTATCTCCTCATCTGCTGTTCCACTCTGTTCTTTCTTTTCCCTCCAGAGGCCTGTGAGTTGTCCAGTGACTGAACTATGCCCTCTATGGAGCTGGAGACCTCTTACTCCCTTCAAGAACAATAAAGATGATTTTCTGACTCTTTGTCTTTTCCTGGGGCTAGGTTTACAGGCATCAGTTTCACCCTCCTTTCAGTCCCCAGCCCTCTAGAAACCCAAATTTGGCTTCATTGTCGACAGGAAGGACACCAGAAGCAATGTTAACTTCCCTTTCAGTAGTGGTATATTTAGGAGATCAGTGCAGTGCAACAATGAAAAATCCAAGGTGGTCAAGGGTGTTTCCAGAGATCTTTGTTGTGGCATCTTAAGGCTTTTTTGCTGAGTTTCCTGAAGCATTGTGCTTCTCCTTTAATTTTAATTGGATCTCTAGTTTCAAGCACATCTTCTCTCCTCAACCTATGCTTCTGTGATCCATCAGGTTTTGTTTTGTTTTTTTTTTTTTTTTGCTGATACCCTTCCCCTTTATGCATTTATGGCTAAAATCCTAGTATCCATTAGATCTCCCCACTCCTCCCACCCTCTGTTTTGCCCTTTTCTTGGACTCAGAGCACTGTCCTGTTACTGTTGTCCTTACTCTCCATTATAAGTGGGGTGAGAAGGGGGTGTGATACTTTTTTTTTTCCATTGGGGTATAGAGAATAACACTAAAGAAAAAAAGTGACAATAACTGATGAATTAGAGGATAACACCCCTAACCTGTTGCAGGGTGGAGAGGGTCTCTATGGTACCACCTTGGAGACTTTTACCTGAAGTCCCTGTGTTCTTCAACCCTAAGGCAGCACCCCATAATCATGGTCACAGTCCCTCTTATCCTTTAATCTCTTCTTCCTTCTCCCTATCTCTTCCTTCCCCCCGCTCCCATTTGTATTTCTTTTCCTCCTCAGGCACCTGGGTGCCCTCTCGGAGACTGACAACCAGTACCAGGGCCTGCAGAAGGCCAAACAGGCAGGCAAAGTGGAAGGGGTGTGCAGTGAGCAGAGTAAGGGCCATATGAAGTCCATGGAGAGTAACAAGGAAGGAGAGAAGTCCATGCAGCCAAAGCCCCAAAGGCCCCCGAAGACCTAAGGCATCTAGAACCAAGCGCAAGGGCTTGGAACATAGCCCCAGCAAGGCTGAAGCCAGCAATTCCAGCAAGTGCAGGGTCAGATTGGTGGAGATCTGAAGCCATTCCTCAGAACCCCCCAAGTACTGTGGGTGGGCCCCCAACCCTCTATTTGTTTCCCCCTGAAGCCAGCCCAGCAGCCCATGGTCATGTCTTATTTTCTCCATAGGAGTCTCAGAATTAGAGGCGTTTGTTCCACATTTAAGAGCTACTTCTCCCTTTGAGTCTTCAGAATTTACAGAGATCATTCTCCTAGCTTCCAATGACTTGGATTCCTCACAATGGGGCACATCAATGCTCAGGTTGGGGGAGTTTCTTCTGTCCCCCAGTCTCTCAGGATCTCCATAGTTGGGATAGCCCTTGCTCCATTCAGGGGGATTCCCTCTTTTCATTTGTCTCCTGGCATCCCCAGCCTTAGGTTGACCTGGATCTCCCACAGTGTCAGGAGCACTGTCCCAGTCACTCCCTGACTTCTCAGGAGAGCTGTTTTTCACAGGGTCAGGCTCAGGCAGGGGTTCTTTTCGGTGGCCCAGGGAACTGGGCAGCCAACCACCCAGACGTCGAAGAAACATAGTTTGAGTAATGAGTAAGGAGAATGCCCCCCCAGACTTCTGAAATTTCCAGGTGTTCCTCTAGCCCTCAGATGGGAGGTTGGAAGAGGCTTCCCAGATGCCAGGTTTTGTTCCAGCTCCAGGGAAGGGTTCCTGTTTGGTGTCCCTGGTAGTTGTGCAAAGACTCCCCAACTTTCGATTGAGTTTAATTCCCTCTTAGAGTCTGAGGGGGTACTTTCTACTCCCAAGAATGTGACGAGAGATTCCAGGGTTGATACTGGGGAAGCTATAGACCTCCAAATTCATTACCAACCCGCAAAGATTTCAAAAATGCCTTGGGTAAAGCAAAGCCTTGCACTCTCACAAAAGTCTTCCTGCTGTGTTTAGCATTCTGGACCCTATAAAGTGGCACCCCAGGTTTCAACTCACCAATGCCACTGTCCAATATGCACTGGAAAATGGGCGATGGTGCTCCCAGGAGATGAGGCCCCTTTGAAAGTGTTCCAAGATCCACAGGTTCCTCTGTATCTAGAATAGGAGAGCTGTATCCCCTGTAATTTCTTTCTCTGCTGGAGGGGAAGTCTAAAAATAGGAAAAGAGTGGTGTGATCCACCCTTCTGAAAAACTCTTCTCTGGATTCGTTTCCCCTGCAAGCTATGGATTTGGGAGGTCTTAAAACCCCAGAATCCGTCCAGGCCAATCCTTGGTTCAGCAGTGGAGTCGGAACTTCGGCCAAGGTCAGGAGAAGATCTGTTGTGTGTCCGAGGGTCCGCTGACAGCAAACGAAACTCCTCCCGGAAAAGGGGGCAAAGGGAGCTTTTCAAGCCACCAGACCTCGGGCGCAGAGTGCTCTTTGGGGTCCCCGGACAGGGGGTTTGGCCAGCTACCGGAGGCCGGAGCCTAACAGCAGATTCCGGAAGCAGCTGTGACCGGGAGGGTGAGGGGAGAGTGAGGGGCGTATCCTCAAAGGAGGGGCGTGGCCAGAGCATACAAGACAGACATCACCGCGGGCCCCAACGTGCATTCTCTTTCAACGCCATTCTAACTCTCCCGGTCCCCTAGCCTACCTTTCTGCACTAACCAATCTGGCTCATTTGTATCTTCCTCTCTACTATCATCTCTGCAGTATCTCTGGGTTCGTGTGTCTGTATTTCTTTGCACCAGTGCATGCAGTTCTCTATTCTGCTTCCCGCCCCTCTCCAACTCTAAACTCCCCACCTTAATCTCCTATTACCATAGCCTTCCTTCTCATCCACCTTCCACCCCTCTCCTACCACCACCCTCTACTTGCCCCGCGCCCGCCCCAGCCATTACCTGACGTGTTCTCTGAGGCTCTGTCCTAACAACCACTCAGCTGTGATAAGAAGTACCCAAAGAACTCCCAAAAAGAGAGAGTCAAAATGAATCCAGCCAACCTGGGGTAGGTTCATTTAGAACAAAGGTTCTTGGGTCCCTGGAGAGTCCTTGTATTTTTTTTTTCAATATATTGATAACTATTTTGCTCCCTCCCCCCCCTCCGGTATTATGTATTTTATTTTCTGCACTTAAAAATATTCTGAGTATTGCCGAAGAGGTCGATGACAAAAAGAAAGAAAAATGCATTTTTTAAAAATGCTTCCATTTTGCACTTGGGAAAAAAACCTTCAAGAGGAACTTAAGCATGATCCTTACTTTCTTTTCCCCCAGAGCCCTTTATAATCCTTTCCCATCTCCATCTCCTGTCATAATTTGCAGGGTCCCATATCCATTCTATTGGTCCTCAAATGATTAATTCTTCTATCCTGTTCAACCTACAGTCCTTCCAATTCTGATGCTCTTATCTCTTCCTCTCAATTTTTTCTCAGTGTCAATCCCAAACTATCTGCCCTTCCCCATTCCAAATCCAGTTTATTACTAGCCTCCCTGGCACTAAAATCCTGATCTCTGTTGGAATTCTTATCTGTCTTACTAGAAAGTAAAATTTACAATTCATACGAGTCTTCCTGTGTCTCTCTGAATCCTTCATATTCATTATTTCTTACAATGCAATATGTCATTACATTCATGCACCTCAATTTGTCTAGCTGTTCCCTGATCAATGAGTCCCTGCTTTATTTCCAGTTCTTCACTACCACAAAAGGACTTCTATGAATATTTTTTGTATACAGAAACTTTTTTCATTTTTAATATCTAAATTTAATGAAAACCTACTCATTTCCATTTAAAAAGTGACAGATTATATGAAACCAAAAATTTCTTACAGTTTTTTTTTTTTTAAAGTTTAGCACTCTCTATGAACTCACTCTCCAAATTCTCACACTAATGTTTTATTTCTCCCTTTAGGGTCTCAGGGATATAACTGTTAGCCTTAAAGGGGTTTTCTAATATTGTTGCATATAAGGCTCTTGTGCTTCTCAATTATTACCAGATTTAATTAGCTTTTTAAAAAGCATTTACTAAATTGCTATAGTAAGAAAAGTTGGTATAAAAATTTGTGGAAAATCAATCCTCCCCAAAAGTGGACTTCCATGAGTCTGAATGGACATAAATTTAAAGTCAATAGCAAATTACACAAGTAATGAACACGTGATAAAAGATTCAACTCACAGCTTCAGATTATTAGAAATCCTTTTCTCTCTCCATGGAATCCTCATGAAGTCCCTCCAAGGTATAGATCTCTACAAGGACTCTGAAGGTCAATGCCTTTGTGGAATCCATAGCTGTACTTAACCCCACCCCAAAAAGCTGCCTTTTCTCAGTGTTGTTTAGTTGTTGGTCCTCTCTCATCTACTGGCTAGAAACATTGTTTATTACTTGCCCAGTCTCTTTGATGACATAGTCAATATGCTTTGGGAGATATGACACTACCCTTTTGTTATCCACTGGTAAAGGGGCAAAGGATCCACCTCCTCCAAGCCTGCTGGAATCTTGATCGCTTTTTTACTCAAATCCCTTCTTTAATATCTATAGGACCAGGAGTGTTTCTAAATCATTCTACCAATCACAATATATTTTCTTTCTATAATTATCTAATTTTAAGCATTGGCTCAAAAGCTCTTCTCTCAAATGGATTGACTTGATTCAATCCAAAAGTCTGACCTTCTTTATTTTCCATTAATACTATAATAGAATTTATCTCCAGTGAAAGAATTGATAAGGCCTAGAAGTAAATAAAACATACTTTAATTTTATTATTATTATTATTTCTGGGCGTTTGGAAGTTTAGAGTGAAAGAAGTTGGGTCTGGGTTTTCTTTTCCCACAGTTAATATTGGAAATATTTTGCATGATTGCACATATATAATCTATCAAATTGTTTGTTTTAAGGATTGTAGGATATTTTAAATTTAAAAAGAAAAATGTTTACATGTAAATGGGGAAAAAAATGAATATATATATATATATTTCATTTTTAAAAGTGTAATAAGATTCTACATAGGTCCAGATTACCTGAGATGGAGATAGCCAATATGGAAGTCAACAGAGACTAGCTAGAACAGTCAGTATCTTTAAAACTACCAGACTGGGATGTGCTCATTGTCTCTTTCTGATAGCATCCATCTACAGCATGAACACCATACAGGAAGGTTACCTTCTCCTCTCATGTGTTAGGTATCATAACTCTTGAGATTATTACATCTGAGATTTTAGTCTATTTCATGTGTCTAGGTGTAGAAGTGAGGAGTCCCCAGACCCTAGAGTAAAAGCAATGAGTCTTTGACTTGATAAACCTTTGATTAGAGAAATGCAAATTATTATTTTTTTTAATTTTTTATTTAATAATTACTTTATATTGACACTCGTTTCTGTTCCGATTTTTTTTTCCCTTCCCTCCCTCCACCCCCTCCCCTAGATGGCAAGCAGTCCTTTATATGTTGGATATGTTGCAGTATATCCTAGATACAATATATGTTTGCAGAACCGAATAGTTCTCTTGTTGCATAGGGAGAATTGGATTCAGAAGGTATAAATAACCCGGGAAGAAAAACAAAAATGCAGATAGTTCACATTCGTTTCCCAGTGTTCTTTCTTTGGGTGTAGCTGCTTTTGTCCGTCATTTATCAATTGAAACTCAGGTCTCTTTGTCAAAGAAATCCACTTCCATCAAAATATGTCCTCATACAATATCGTTGTCGAAGTGTATAATGATCTCCTGGTTCTGCTCATTTCACTTAGCATCAGTTCATGTAAGTCTCGCCAGTCCTCTCTGTATTCATCCTGCTGGTCATTTCTTACAGAACAATAATATTCCATAACATTCATATACCACAATTTACCCAGCCATTCTCCAATTGATGGGCATCCATTTATTTTCCAGTTTCTGGCCACTACAAAGAGGGCTGCTATAAACATTTTGGCACATACAGGTCCCTTTCCCTTCTTTAGTATTTCTTTGGGATATAAGCCCAATAGAAACACTGCTGGATCAAAGGGTATGCACAATTTGATAATTTTTTGGGCATAATTCCAGATTGCTCTCCAGAATGGTTGGATTCGTTCACAACTCCACCAACAATGCATTAGTGTCCCAGTTTTCCCGCATCCCCTCCAACATTCATCATTATTTTTTCCTGTCATCTTGGCCAATCTGACAGGTGTGTAGTGGTATCTCAGAGTTGTCTTAATTTGCATGAGAAATGCAAATTAAAATAACCTTGAGATATCACATTATACTTATTAGATTGGCTAAAATAATAGAAGGGGAAAGTAACAAACGTTGGAGGGAATGAGGAAAAATTGGGACACTAATTCATTATTATTGGAACTGTGAACTAATCCAATCATTTGGGGAGCAATCTCGAATTATTAAATTGTCTATATACTTTGACTCAGCAATATCACTATTAGGTCTGCTTCCCTGGACGATTAAAGGAAAAAAATCTATGTTCCAAAATATAACAGCTTTCTTTATGATGGTTGGAAATTGCCTGTCAATTAGTGAGTGACTAAACAAATCATGATGAAATACTGTTTTGTTATAAGAAATGATAAGCTCATTGATTTTAGTAAACATGGAAAGACTTGCATGAAATAATGAAGTGGGAAATGAGCAGAACCAAGAGAAGGCTATATACAGGAATATGTTTTAAGAACAACTTTGGGTGACTTAAGGACCTATGAAGATGCTGCCTCCAGAGAAGGAACTGATAGATTGGGGAATTGTTTTGAAGAAGGGACCCCGAAACTCTAAAACTCCTTAAAGGAGAAATTCTCCTTGGACTCTGCCTCAGTGACAACCCCAGGAAACAAGATAAACAGCTTCTTTCTATTATCTAGGTGGGGTTGGTTCTGTCCTGAGCAAAAGAATTCCAACCCTATTCAATGAAAGACCTTCAATTCTATTCAAATTCAGCTCAAGCTGAAACCCATCTTTGTTGATGAACCAACTTGGGATTCCACCCACTAGCCCACTTCAGCTTGTAGCCAAAGCTCCCATTATAAAAGAGCCAATCTAAAATCCTCTCTTTGCAGAGGGTCTAAACATGTCAGGCTATGCTAAGGAAACCTCTGCCCACTGAAATAATTTTCTTTTCCAGTGCTATCCTCTCTTTATCCTCCCCTATTTCCCTAACGAGACTTTATGCCTCTCTGTCAGGATTTCTAACCTTACTTCCCAATCTCTATAATAAACCTTTTATCAATCTAGGTTTTTGGATTTTTAAATTCCTTTAAAGAGAATCTCTGTGCCGCTAACCCTAGCACTGAATCCCAAGGGGGTGAAGGGGAGCCAAACCTCTCCATTTGGTTCCCTGAACCCCGAATCTGCTACTAGACCTTATCATTTAACTCCCTGACCAGCAGAAACCCTAATTTCATTTTGGTTCCCTAAATCTAGACTTCATTATTTGGTTCCCTGAACAGGAACCCCAAAACCTAAGCCTCATCATATTTTTGGCTCCCCTACCGGGAGCCCTGAAAACTAGACTTTACCTCATCAGTTTTACACACACACACACACACACACACACATCTACATATTTTGTCAAGGGAAGGAGTTGGAAGAAAAAGTGCATAGCAGAGAAAAAAAAATGTAGAAGGAAGCATAAAAAGCAGAATAGCTTTAAAAATGAGTAGTACTATGTTATTTTAAGTAAATAGTATACAATGTAAATTCATGGTTTTGTGAATTTTTAGAGAATTCTCTTTTTAGATTATGCCATTTACATAGAAATATTCAACTTTTTGTCTATGTATTTAAGTTTGAAATGAATACAACTTTTTAAAAAGACACAATCTTTAAGCCAATTCTCTAGGATATCCAAAATTTTTCTTGCAAAAAAAAAAATCAATGAATTGGGCATGCACTTAAAAAATATGAATAACAAATCAAAAATCCCATCCATTAGAAATTCTGAAAATTAAAGGAATTAAAATTGAAAGCAAAACGTCATTGAATTAATATATTTTTAAAATATTAGGAGCTGTTTTTCAAACTAATAAAAACAGATGAACAGTTAGCTAACCTAATTTTTAAAAAGAGAATGGAGGGGCAGCTATGTGGCTAATGGACAGAACCCTGACCCTGGAGTCAAGAGGATCCGAATTGAAATGCAGCTAGCAAAATGACCCTAGGCAAGTCACTTAACCTCAATTGTCTCACCAAAAGAAAAATTAGGAAAAAAATGGGAAACTAAATTATTACCATCCAAAATTAAAAAGGAAAAATGTTTAAACTTGAAGAATAATAAAGAAAATTAGCAGGACCTATTTTTCTCTCCTATTATGCTAACAGAAGTGATAACTTAGAGAAAAAATATATTTAACAAAATTATAAAATACCAAATAGCTTAGTGTCAGAAAAAGAAATTAAATAGATTGTAAATAGATTCATAAGTGAACTCTATTAGACATTCAAAGAACAATTCATAATACATAATTGATTTATAATAAGAGAAGATACTCTCGTGATCTTCTACCATATAAATATGGTTTTTATACCCAAACCTAAATCAAGAAAAAGCAATGCAGATGAAGATATGTTTGTTCTTATCATTTGATCACTTAATCACAAGGGTATGAATGGTTTTTAGTTTTGTGCACTTGTGTTATCTCTTATATGTTATCTTGGATATCAGTTTATGAGATACTTAACATTCTTTCCTTAATTGTGTCCTTATCCTAGCTGCATTTATGTTGATCCTACAAAAGCTTTTCAATTCCTCTATCCTTTATTTGATCAATAAATTCCCCCCTCCCCTCCCTAAGGCTTTTGTGATGATGAGAACTATCTATACCCAGAGAGAAGATTGTGGGAATTGAGGGTGGATTACAACATAGCATTTCACTCTTGATTTTTCTTTTCTTTTTTTTTTTTTTTAAACTTTTTGATCTGATTTTTTTTGTGCAGCAAGATAATTGTATAAATATGTATGCCTATTTTGGATTTAACATATTTTTACCATGTTTAATATATATTGGATTACATGCCATCTAGGGGAGGGGTTGGGGGGGAGGAAGGGAAATTGGAACACAAGGTTTTTTAAAGGTAAATGTTAAAAAAAATTATCCTTGGATTATTTTTACCTTCTGAATCCAATTCTCCCTGTGCAACAAGAGAACTGTTCGGTTCTGCAAACATATACTGTATCTAGGATATACTGCAACATATTTAACATATATAGGACGGCTTGCCATCTAGGGGAGGGTGGAAGAAGGGAGGGGAAAAATCGGAACAGAAGCGAGTGCAAGGGATAGATAATGTTGTAAAAAAATTACCCTGGCATGGATTCTGTCAATATAAAGTTATTATAAAATAAAATAAAATATTTTTTAAAAATTATCCTTGCATATGTTTTGAAAATAAAAAACTTCAATTTAAAAAAAAAAGAAATTTTCCTCTAGCCATAGATGCAGTATGTCTTGATCCCATTTCCTCCCTTTTTTTTTTTTTTTTAATGGTAGGGCCTTTTATGTTCACCATTTTGAGGTTTTTTTTAAGTGACATTTGGTGTAAATTATTGGTCTAATGATGATTTCAATCAAACTTTTGCAATTTAATTTACCCAGCATTTCTTGTCAAATAGGGAATTGTTCCCCAGTTGTGACCTTCTTAGGAACAAACATGGATACACCTAATTAGCTTAGACTTACGAAATATTGTTATTAATGTATTTTTTATTATTTCTTTTCAAATATTGTAATGCCGAAGAAACTGAGCAAGACAAGAGATTAGAGACCAATTCAATAGTTTATTAAATGGAGAGAAATACAGGGACCACTGGATCCATGTTTGATCCCAGGGTTAGATGAGACTATCATCTCCAAGAGTCTAGCCCCGAGTATTGGGACAGCAAGCTTTTTATAGAATAACAAGAACAATGACACAGTGGAGGTACTTGGGTGGGGATAACCTAATGGAGGGAGGTTACTTATATTCTAATGACATCTAAAATGGATAAAGCTTTATCTTGTCAAACATTAAGAAGGAATGTCTATAAAATCTTGATCTCAAACATTAAGAGGGAAGGTTATAACCTAAGGCAGAATAACTATTAATAAGACAATTGGAGAAACTGGGTCACAACATTAAAAAGGAATTTTGGCATAACATTCCCCACTTTTTCTCTTGTAACTATTCAAATCTTTGAATTACCTTCTTCTAGAAGGTCTTAGCACCATAATTTCAAACAATCCTATATGAAGTAAATAGACCAAATAAAAATCAAAATAAAGCTAGACCAGTGCAAGGACTTATGGCAAGGTCAAGTCTCTCTCTGATAACCCCAGAGTTAATCAGCAATTCATAAAGTTCCTTATTTCAATTATTTCTGACAATCGTCAGATCCTCTGCAGTTGGGGAGCATATTGATAGCTGTGGTCATTTGTGCATGACTCGGCCTCTGCCTAAAAGATAACCTTATCAGTTTGCTGCTTTTAGCCAAGAACCAGGTAGCTACAACTTGACCAAAAAAAAAAAAAAAAAAAAAAAGTCTGGAACAGTTAAGAGGGAGGGGGGAGGATAGGATTCCATGTGACTACCCTTCCCCCCATTCTACCTCCAAGGGAGGAGGGAAGGGGGGAAGGAAGTCGAACTAAACTTCATTCCAGGCTAACTAGATGCTCCAATAGCTGAAGTAGCAGCAGTGGAGGGCGAGTTTGAATCTTTACAAAACATCCCTACCCCACCCAACATTTAAAGTAGCAGAAATCAGTGGGTGGATGGGTGAATCCCATAAAACCCACATGTCCAGCAGAGCAGAAGCATATAATCCATTTCTATCTCATTTCAAATAATAAAACATAGTTTCTTTCTCTCCTTCTGACCCCATGTGGCCATTATTCCCAATGGACTCCTCCTAACTTGGTCCAACTTAGCCAGAGTTGAAACTTTCAGAAAATTCAGATCCCTTTTAGGCAGGTTAACAGAACTTCTTTAACAAGCTATTGTTAAAAAAAAAAAAATCAAGCTATTGTTCCTTTAAGATCTTATACTTAAAGATAACCAATTCATTTCCCAAATTTAAAATCATCTTTAAATTCCTAATCAAATGTTTTCTCCAGCTAGAGTTCAGTATTGAAATAACCAATTCCCAAATTTGATCATTGTTCTTAAATTTAACAGAGCTCTTAAATTAACAAAACAGACAAATTACAAACAATTTAACACAGACAAAAATCATACATAACACAGAGCACAACTAGACTGTCTAATAACATACACGCCATACAGAACACTGATCACACTTAGACTGCACAATTACAACATTCAGTAGGACACTAACATTAAAGCCAAACCAAATGGCGTTTTAAAATCCCCAGTCTTTGTAGATAGCCCCAAGCATGCAAAAGCCTAATTCTGAGGCTTCCACAGTGAAAAGGCTGTGAAAGGAACGGCATTGCTCTAACACAGGATGACCAAAGCAGGGAAACTGAGTCCTGTTTTCAAATATATACACTCCCCACTCGATGGAAGAAGTGGGGGAGAACCTCTTGTAGAAATGCATTGAGATGCAAAGGAAGGGCCTTTGTCTCTGGAAAAGGATTTGGACAGAGTTTCCTCAAGCAAAGCATCTGCTCCAGGAAAGATTTTAGAGGCAGCAGAGTGTCTAGATTGTGGACAGGTAAAAACTTTTAGTTTTCCAAATCTTTGCAGCCTCACTTGTATCTCCTAGAGACAGAGCAGACAAAAGAAAGCCTTTTGTCAATCCAAGCAATTCCTAAGGAATTGTGCCAGAACTCCCAAGAGCTCCAAACAACAACTGCAGTGTCCACTTGAAGACTGCAGTATCCACTACAAGATAAAGAAAGAAAAAGTTTTTTACTTTGTCCAGCGTTCCGGATTTCTCAAGAGCACCCCAATAGTGGCAACCATCAAGAATCAATGGCATCCTTTCTCCAATTGATAAATGGTCAAAGGATATGAACAGACAATTTTCAGATGATGAAATTGAAACTATTACCACTCATATGAAAGAGTGCTCCAAATCATTATTGATCAGAGAAATGCAAATTAAGACAACTCCGAGATACCAATACACACCTGTCAGATTGGCTAAGATGACAGGAAAAAATAATGATAAATGTTGGAGGGGATGCGGGAAAACTGGGACACTGATGCATTGTTGGTGGAGTTGTGAATAAATCCAACCATTCTGGAGAACAATCTGAAATTATGCCCAAAAAGTTATCAAAATGTGCATACCCTTTGATCCAGCAGTGCTACTACTGGGCTTATACCCCAAAGAGATACTAAAGAAAGGAAAGGGACCTGTATGTGCCAAAATGTTTGTGGCAGCCCTGTTTGTAGTGGCTAGAAACTGGAAAATGAATGGATGCCCATCAATTGGAGAATGGCTGGGTAAATTGTGGTATATGAATGTTATGGAATATTATTGTTCTGTAAGAAATGACCAGCAGGATGAATACAGAGAGGACTGGCGAGACTTACATGAACTGATGCTAAGTGAAATGAGCAGAACCAGGAGATCATTATACACTTCGACAATGATATTGTATGAGGATGTATTCTGATGGAAGTGGATTTCTTTGACAAAGAGACCTAACTGAGTTTCAATTGATAAATGATGGGCAGAAGCAGCTACACCCAAAGAAAGAACACTGGGAAACGAATGTGAACTATTTGCATTTTTGTTTTTCTTTCTGGGTTATTTCTACCTTCTGAATCCAATTCTTCCTGTGCAACAAGAGAACTGTTCAGTTCTGCAAACATATATTGTATCTAGGATATACTGCAACATATCTAACATATATAGGACTACTTGCCATCTAGGGGAGGGGGTGGAGGGAGGGAGGGGAAAAATCGGAACAGAAGCAAGTGCAAGGGATAATGTTGTAAAAAAATTTACCCTGGCATGGATTTTGTCAATATAAAGTTATTATTAAATAAAATAAAATGAAATATTAAAAAAAAAGAATCAATGGCATCTCAAGGACATCCCAATAGTTACAACCATGTCTGGTTATTCACACACAAGGCTAAGCCAATGTGTCTTTAAAAGACACCCAGCTCCCCTGCGTCCAGAAGACCCTACACCCAGAATCTGTAATTCTGGGAATCCAGAATCCAGATGCTAGCATACCAAACAACCAAACAAAACAAGTCTTAAGACATAACCAGATGGTCACCCTGAAAGGCGTACCCCAAAAGGTACCCAGACAAACATACTCTCCTTGGCCGAAATGGGGTGTCTACCATCAGGCTATTGTGGCTAGAAACTGCTCTCTTTCCTGGAGACTCTGGGAAAAAATCCAGGAGGACCCGACCTCTCCAGGCCAAGAATTCAGATCCGCAGCTACCCTGCCCAAAGCAGAGACCCAAAAGTCTCTTATCTCTAATCCTGCTCATTTTCTAATTATCTTGCTGGGGAGCCTCCAAAATGTAAAGCCAAAGAAACTGAGTAAGACAAGAGATTAGAGACCAATTCAATAGTTTATTAAATGGAGAGAAAACTGGGACCGATGGATCCATGTTTGATCCCAGGGCTAGACAAGACTATCATCTCAAAGAGTCTAGCCCAGAGTATCGAGTATCGGAACAGCAAGCTTTTTGTAGAATAACAAGAACAATGACATAATGGAGGTACCTAGGTGGGAATAACCTAATGGAGGGAGGTTACTGATAGTCTAATGACATCTAAAATGAATAAACCTATATCTTGTCAAACATTAAGAAGGAATGTCTATAAAACCTTGATCTCAAACATTAAAAGGGAAGGTTATAACCTAAGGCTGAATAACTAAATAGGACAATTGGAGAAACTGGGTCACAACATTAAAAGGGAACTTTGGCATAACAGTATCTCATTTCTATTTTTAATCAGTTTTAGTGATTACTGCTTTAGAGCTATTTTCCCTTCATTCCTATTTGTTTTCACTGCTTTCTTTGAAATGTTTATTTTTTTTTCATACAAGTAGATTTTTCTAATACTTAACTAGCTCTATATAAAATATCCTTTTGTCAGTTTGAGTAGTATAGCATTGTTTACAACAATTTGAGTAATACTGTAATTTTTGTTAAACAATGGAACTCAACCATGAAAATGAATACAGCTTCAATTATTAAATTGTACTTTATGTATTTAAGTATTGTTGGTAATTGCATTTATATGTCTTTGTTGATTGATGTAGAGAGACAGTGGGGAAACTCTGGGTGAGGTATAATACTCTTCAGCCCAGAGGGAACCTGCTAACAACGTCTACTTCAGCTCCCCATTTCCCCTAAGGGTTCTCAGCCTTCCTGAGAAGCGGGAAGGAGGGGAGTGATGACAACCTGTGTTGTGATTGAAGCAGAATGATACTGTAATGCAAGAAAGAGATTAAAGAGTATTTAATATTTTATTTTTAAGGAAGAGATATAGGGACCAAATGGATTCATGATTTGGTCCCAGGGCTGAATGAGGCTATTGTCTCCAAGAATCCAGCAAACAATGTGAGTTCTCAATAACATATATATATATATATATACTTGGCTCTGAGGCAGGGGTGGAGTCAGAGTGTTAAAATAGGGAACAGGACTTTGAAGGGGTGGGGGGAAGGCACCAGAGATAAGATAATGGGGGAGGAATCTTGATAAGATAGTATCTGATATTCTGATAGATTGGGATGAGGAAAGGCATTCTGATATTCTAAAATATAAGATCTTATCCTTATCAAATATTCAGATGATTAAGAGAGAGGGGTAGTTTTGCAGGATTGAGCGGAACAATTAGAAACCAAGGCAGACAATTTAGGGAGACTGAGTCAGGACAATAAAATAGAACTGTGGCATAACAATACCATTTCCTTCTCCAGTTCATTTGATAGATGAATAAACTGAGGCAAACAGAGTTAAATGATTTATCCAGCATCTTTCTGCTAGTGTCTGAACCCAGATTTGAAATCAGGAAGATGATTCTTCTTGACTCCAGGTCTGTCACTTTATCCACTGCATCATTTAGCTAATGTGTATGTATTTGTGCGTTTAGATTGTTTAAGTGCCTTGAGGCAGGGAATGTCTTTTATCCTAGCACTTAGCACCATGCCTGGAATGTAATAGATGCTCAATAAATATTGATTGACTGACTTGGCACATTCAGAAGTGATATAGTAGATGAAGCACTAGATTAGGATCCAACAAATTATTATTTTACATGTAAAGCCTTACACTTGCCCATATCACCTAACATGGAGAAATGCCAGGGATCTGCTCTTAAGAGGATAAGATATTCTTTGTTCTTCTACCACCTATGTAGGACCAGCCTCTTTCACTTGACTGTGTGTAACTGAAATATATATATACCTACCAGAAAACTACCGTATTGGAGTAGTCTCTCTTTCCAGCTACATCCAGATAAGGTAAAGATCTTGTTCATACATTTATCTATTATGAGTACCATGAATAGAAGTGGGTGAGAGGAAGGTATCTATAGAATAGAGGTGTCATTATGTGGCTCCAAGGGAGACAGAATAAACATCTACAGTCTCTTCTCTCCCATCCTTTTCCAAAGGACATTTTCATTTCTGATAGGCAGGAAAGTAGGAAGTTAGGGCCAAAGCCTATCACTCTGCTTTCAGAAAGAGGGGATACCAGGTTGGAATTATGTCTACTTGCTCCCTTGAATATTATTAATTGATCTAAGAGAAATGATATGATTCAATCTAACTTCTGATCTTTGTGATTGGGGGAAGGCTTCACCCCTTTCCTATCAAATACCAGTTTCACAATGAACATAACACCGAGAATAGCAAAGAAATCCATTTTTCCAAGTCAATAGCAAAACAGAAATCAGAGAAGGTAAACAAGGAAAAATATGTGCCATGCAATGCAGAATAAAGAAGCTTTCCTATTGCAGGCTCAGCCAAGAGAGAATCCTCAATTTTATTAAAGGGGAGATGCCCAAAATCTTAAGTGCAGCAAGGTAGAGATAGGGACATGATAAAGACTGCCAGCTTCTCTTCCATCTTCCCAAAGTCTCTTTCTTCAGCAACCTAAAATAGGGTTAGTCTCTTCCATCTTTTCTCTTGAAGAGGGAAACCAGAAGAGCCCAAAGTGACTCAAAATTCAAGGTCCCCAAGAGGATTGAGAGAGGCTGAAACTCTCTTGCCTTTCACTAATTCCACTTTACCTCTCATGCAGAGTAAAACATTAATTTTCACCAATAAGGAAAGCTTCCCATACTAATGATTTTAGGATAGAGTTACATTATTAATTTTTTTTAAAGAGAGGTATCTGCCTGAATTTCATCTTAAGTTTTTATTTCAAGTAGTTACAGCAAGAGTGAATTAATGGGGGGAAAATAGATTGAGATAGGAGACACAAAAACAGAGAAAATAGAGACAGAGATAGAGAAATTGAGAGGCAATCAGAAATATAGAAATTCATCATATAGAGAGAGAAAAAAAAGAGACGAGACACAGAGAATTCCAATTAGCTCCACCTCACTCAGCAATTTAGTGGAATGAAATGTCAAGAATTGAAATTCTTCTTAGGAATATGGAGCAGGTAGGAAGAAGCCAAGCAGATAGGATCAGGCTTGCTGAGACTTGATATTGAGTGCAAGACAGGCATGCCATACTATAAAATACAGTTTGTTGAGAATAAATGCTTTCAAATTCAATTGAAATTTTGTTAGTTTGGAAAATTTGTTTGTTTTTTTTTTTTTTAATCTGTCTTTTTGTAATGCCAGAGAAACTGAGCAAGATAGAGATTAGAGAGTATTTAATAATTTATTAAATGGGAAAGACTTACTGGGACCAAATGGATCCATGGTTTGGTCCCAGGGCTGAATGAGACTATTGTCTCCAAGAATCCAGCCACGAATATCAGATAACAAGATTCTTTTATAGGATAACAAGAATGGTGACATAATAGGGGAGGTACCTAGGATGAGGATGACATAATGAAGGCAGGCACCTAGAATGACATAATGGAGGGAAATATTGGAGAGGCTCCTGATATTCTAATGGTGTCTAAAATGGATAAAGATCTTTATCCCATCAAACATTAAGAGGGAATGATTATAACCTGAGGCAGAGTAACTGAATAGGACAATTAGAGAAACTGGGTAAGGACTTAAAAGAGAATTGTGGCACAACATTTTAAAATTTTTGGTGTAAGGGATGTCTCTATGAGCAGTGGAATAAAAAGTCTATAGTTGGGAAAAGAAAACAATGTGAAAACAATATCAATAAAAATAAAGTTTGTTAAAGAGTTGAACTTTATGAATTTAGAGTTATAAATGAAGTCAGAAGACATATTTAGCCATAGAATAAGGGTTTGTAGAAAAGAAATCAGAGGGATTTTATGTTTTGAGTAATTTGAGGGCATATTCCAAATAAATCTCTGGCCCTTTATTAAACCTGGTAATCAATCAACTAACTTCACTCAAAGGCTTGAGAGATTGTATGAGCTGTGAAAGAGTGGAATAAATAAATTAGGTGTAATAATATTAACTAGCATTTAAGATTTGCAAAGCACTTTACAAATATCATAGTTTTATCTTTGCAATAAATAGGAGATAGATGCAATTTTTCCTGTTTTACAGATGAGGAAACTCAGGCAAACAAAAGGTTAATGAAATGTTACAGGATCATACAAATAATAAACTTTCAGAGGTCAAATTTTAACTGCTCATCCTGGTTCCTTATCTAGCATTATGTTGACTGCCCTTAGTTTCCTCTTGAGTACTCAGCCATAAAGATACTTATTCATTGACTAATTAATCATTTCGGAGCTTGCTGCTCTAAAATGGCAGAAAACAAAAGAGAGAGGTGTGGATGGATTTAGCTTTGGCTAGCCTACCACCTACCAATCAAAACTATCACATCAAATCAGCAAATAGGAATAATTTTGTTTCTTTTTTGGCAACATTTACACTTTTGATTTCTTTCTTTTACCTTACTGCTGTTGGTAGCACTTTGGGAATTGTGTTACATAATAGTAGGGGAGAAGGAAAGCTTTTACTGTTTCCTCACATAAAATCCTGTTTCAATAATTAGCTTAATTAAGCTTAAGAACTATTGATGTCTCCCTTTTGGCCTTAAAGAGTTTATTTTAGACCAAAAAAAAAAAAAATTATAAGTTCTATCACAGTCACTGTAAGCTTTCAAATAGGAAATTTCTTAATAGTTCATCAGAGGTTGGATTCTCTAACTTTACTTGTATATCTATGTCTAGTCAACCCCTACCTTCTTTGTGGATGAAACAAAATTAAGTGTACTGGAAATGTTTGGGTAAAAAACACAGCAAATTATATTACAGAGCCAAGGGCATCATAAGAGGAAATGAGGGAAAGAGTCAACCATTTCTCAAGATTTCCTTCAGAATAGTTCCTCTATCAAGGTCCATAAAGCCAATAAATCTCCGTGATATCTGGCTTCTCTGCTGCAGCTCAGTCCTACCTTTGCTCCTTATAAGGTGTGTTGTAACATCATACTTATTACAACTTCTCAAATGACCCTAGCTATCTAACTTCATAATTTTTATGTTATAAATTGGCTTAGGCTATGACCAAATGTACTGGCCTATCTGAACATAATTGTTATGCAACATTAATATAGTTCAAAGGACTTTCTTACACTAAGTCTGTTGTCTATTATCTTTTTTGGCTGGGATTTTATTTAAAATGTTATATTGATATTCACTGGTTTTATTAGTCTATACTTCACTTTTATTTCTTTATCCTTCCCTGATTTAGAAATGAAAACCACATTTGTCTCATTAAAGGAGTCTAATAGATATTCATCTTTCTTGTTTTTTGAAAACAATTTGTTTAGCATAGGAATTAGTGCTTTTTAAACGATAGATAATACCTGTAAATTTGCCTGGATAAGAACATTCTTTTTTTTTTTTTTCTTTTAGTTGAATTTCATTTCCTGAGACTGAGTTGTTAATGATTTGTATGTCATGTATTATTTCGTTTGTAAGTTTTGTTTATATTTTTAAAATAATCTTTCATCTCTTTTGAAATATCAGTTTTGATGTTAGAGACTAAATTGCCTTGAAACAAATGTTTACCTATTGCTCTGTTAAAAAATAAAAAAGTTGGGGCAGCTAGGTGGTGCAGTGGATAGAGCACCAGCCCTCAAATCAGAAGGATCTGAGTTCAAATCTTACTTCAGACACCTAATACTTCCTAGCTGTGTGACTCTGGGGAAGTCACTTAACCCCAATTGCCTCAGCAAAAGAAAAAAAAAAAATTGAACACTTCTCAGAAGTGATCTGGGACTTTACCCATATAAAATACTATTTGATTTACTTTTATTGGGGAGAAAGAAGGGAAAAAAAAGTGAAGGGAATTCCCTCTTGAAACAAAAGATATGTTTTTAAGATATATCCTGGGACCTTATCCTTTTTTAGCCCCTGGAAAACAAGGATTGCTGATCCAGACAACACCTTTGGAGTTTGCAGTTTGTAGGAGAGTGGGTGTTTACTAGGTCGGAAGAAGCAGAGTGTAAATATATTACCAGACTTCAGATTGAAATGGACAAAGGACTGGCCTCTCCTCCCCTCCTCTCCTGCAATTTTAGGTTAAAGGGCCTCAGGCTTGCAGAGAAAGATCTGCTCAGCTAGATTAAAGGAGGTGTTTTTCACTTCAAAGTGCCTGCTCAACAATGTGGGGTATCTGTTCGATAACCCTGACCTATAAACTATGTTAAACATCTGCCATTGTATCTTTTGTCCAGTAAAGTTGAGTCACTATTTAATGTCACAATGTGCCAGCAAGGGTGAATAAGAATGCTTATAAGGCTGTCCCTACTTCAGTTGGGCATGAAACCATGCCAGAATGCAATTGGAGGTCCATCCCGGCCATGTAGACCATCTAGGCTAGGCCAGTCAGAAATAAATTTATTTCTAAATTATGAATTACTATGGCCGTCTTGAATTTTATTGACTGGGCTATTTCAAGATGAGAGAGACAGAAGTCTGGCAGCTAAGTGTCCTCTGTGGAGGAACCTCAAGAATGGACTGTTGCCATTTACTGGGTCTGTATCTCAAGGAAATCATAAAGGAGGGAAAAAGACTCACATGTGCAAAAATGTTTGTAGCAACTCTTTTTGTGATGGCAAAGAATTGGAAAAGGAGAGGATGCCCATCAACTGGGGAATGGTTGAACAAGCTGTGGTACATGAAGGTAACAGAATATTATTGTTCTATAAAAAATGATGAACAAGCTGATTATAGAAAGATTTACATGAAATGAAGCTCAGCAAAACAAGCAGAACACAATAACAGCAAGAATGTGAGATGGATATAACAATGATTTTGAGGTCCCCTGATTTTAGGGGGGCTTCTGTTCTAACAATAAGTCAGTAGTCCTAATCTTCTGACTTTGCAGTCTCCCTCTGGAAACTCTCTGATTCTGAGTAGATCACACCTCAGTCAGATAGCTTCTGGCCTCAGGAAACTCCCACAAATGAACTGCTGAGACAATAGTGAATAGACCACTCCACTGTTCATTGCTGACGGTCAGATAGATAATCTGTTAGTGATAACCAAATTTGGGAGCCACTCCTCTGGGCCATAGAACTAGTATGTCAATGATAGAATGCTGGATAAGGGGGTCTTCTCTCTCTTAGCATGCTGATGATTTCTTTTGGAACTCAGCTTACTTGTAATGGCATTACAATTATAATAAACTTTGCCCCTTGACTAGAAAATAGGTTTAAGCCTGCAAATTCTTTTGAGATACCCCATGACACCAGTCTGTGACCCCAAACTTTTGGAGTCCCTTCCTAACTTCAACATTTGGTAGCCCAGTACTGGGAGAGTCTAGTGTCCCCCCAGCTTGATTCCCTCCTTGTCAAGGTGAGCTCCCCATTTTTTATCCCAGAATCCTATAGCAGGACATTCCAAGCCACTGAGAGAAGGCTTGTCTGGGTCACCATGAGCTCCACGCTCAGCAAGTTTTTCTTGACTGGGGACACCCAGACTGGGAACTTCTTGCAATTTTCTGTAAAGTTCCTAGGAAAAATTTTCCACCCTTTCACCTTCTCTGGGATGACAGAGAAGACAGAAGTACTTAAGGATAGCTTTTGGCAAAATTTTATGGCTTTTGGCAAAGATGGGACAGTCCTCTTTCATGTCATTTTGTCTGTCTGTGTCTCTGTGCAGAATGTTTGTGTCATGTTTGTTCTGTGAAGTAGATTTTGTTACCTAGAAAAATTTTAAATGCAACCAGCAAGAAAAAAGTCCTATGTTGTAGTTAGAATGCTAGAAATATTTCTTTAAAAGCCTAACATTAAAAAAACAAAACAAACAAAAAAAAAAAACCTAGCTTTTTTTCTGTGGATTTCAACTCTGGGGACTAAACAAAAGTTAGCTAATTAAACATCAAAATAACATCTTTGAAGATTCTCAAAATTTTGAAAGCAATGATTAAGAAGTTTGGCAAATTAGTCATTTTAAGATTAC
Organism: Antechinus flavipes; assembly: GCF_016432865.1. Lineage (NCBI taxonomy): Eukaryota > Metazoa > Chordata > Mammalia > Dasyuromorphia > Dasyuridae > Antechinus > Antechinus flavipes. Next base: position 189,961,598 of record NC_067401.1, read on the forward strand.
AACAAAAAATTTCTGAAATATTGGGGATAATTCCAGGAATTTACCTCATCCTGGAAGAAAACAAAAGAAAAAAACAAATTAGATAATTAGCAACTTTTTGCTAACCCTCCCTTAACTCCTATCTTGTTGGAGTCCCCTTCTGCTCTTAAATACCCTAGAGGGTATTAAGGAACCCTCTTCATTCTACTCTCCAGAATTCTGAGTGTATCTCAGTGATGGGGATTGCTAACAAGATCGTCATAGCCCAAGTCTCTTTGTTTGCTAATCTTTCTCATCTCAGATCAGATTTAAAACTCAAATTCTTCCTCACCTGTAGAAATAGGAGAAGCAGCTGTGGGGACCCCACACAACCTTGTCCAAACACCTCCCCAACCCAGTTTTGGGGGAGTGGGAGTAAAGCCCAATGGTCAGCATTCCCTGAGTCCTGGAACCTGAAAGGGATATCAAAGGGATATCCTGGCACCAATCACCCTAGCTTTCAGCAGGTTCTATCCAGGAACTGCTTGGAAAAAATTTGGATACCCCTGGCATACCACCCAGACTGGCAATATGAGATGGGAAAGCCAGTTAACTTCTGCATTTGGTAAGACCATCATTCTCTGTTTCCATTGTGGATATGTATTGGCTATGTAATTTATGGCAAATTATCTTACCTCTGCCCAGTTTTCTTATTTGCTATATGAATGTTAACTCCTTTATTGGATACAATTGTTTCATATCTGATAACTTTATGGGTTATTGGATTTTGTTTTGTTTTATTTTTGATGTGACCAATAGATAAATGATTTCTATGTTTGTGTAAAGTATTTTCAAAATTTGAGATATGATAGTAAAAGGAATTTTAAAGGAGCTCTAATTAAAGCCCACTAAAGGGATTATTTGCACTGCATAAATTTAGAATTTTTGGGAATTTTAGGAAAACAGAAAAGCAGTCTGCTACAACTTGATATCTAGAGTCAGACTTCTAAGGGCCCTGTCAGAAACTGACACCTTTTCCTGACTCAAGAAAGGGAAATGATTTGCATACGTTGGAAAATAACCAAGCTGCAATTCAGTTTGTCTAGAACATTTAATCAGAATCTAAGGAATCTCATTAAAGTTAAGTCAATTTTATCTCAATTTTAAGAATTATCTTGCTTTCTCCCTAAAACATTTAGGGAAACTCACTTAAAGGAATAGAAATTATGGCTAACATTGTCCAATTGATAAATAGTCAAAGAATATGAACAGACAATTCTCAGATGAAAAAATTGAAACTATTTCTAACCATATGAAAAGATGCTCCAAATCATTATTAATCAGAGAAATGCAAATTAAGACAACTCTGAAATACCACTACACACCTGTCAGATTGGCTAGAATTACAGAGAAAGATAATGTGGAATGTTGGAGGGGATGTGGGAAAACTGGGACACTGATGCATTATTGGTGGAGTTGTGAATGGATCTAGCCATTCTGGAGAGCAATTTGGAACGATGCTCAAAAAGTGATCAAACTGTGCATACCCTTTGACCCAGCAGTGTTACTGCTGAACTTATATCCCAAAGAGATTTTAAAGAAGGACCTGATGTGCAAGAATGTTTGTGGCAGCCCTCTTTGTAGTGGCCAGAAACTGGAAACTGAATAAATGCCCATCAATTGGAGAATGGCTGAATAAATTATGGTATATGAATATTATGGAATATTATTGTTCTGTAAGAAATGACCAGCAGGATGATTTCAGAAAGGCCTGGAGAGACTTAATGAACTGATGCCGAGTGAAATGAGAAGGACCAGGAGAGAATTATATACTTCAACAATAATACTATATGATGATCAATTCTGATGGATGTGGCCCAGCTATACCAAGCGAAAGAACTCTGGGAAATGAGTATGAACCACTGCATAGTATTCCCAATCCCTATATTTTTGTCCGCCTGCACTTTTTATTTACTTCACAGGTTAATTGTACATCATTTCAAAGTCCAATTCTTTTTATACAGCAAAATAACCATACAGACATGTATACATATATTGTATTTAACATATACTTTAACATATTTAACATGTATTGTTCAACATGCCATCTGGGGGTGGGGGGAAGGAGGGGAAAATTTGGAACAAAATGTTTTGTAATTGTCAATGCTGAAAAATTGCCTGTGCATATATTTTGTAAATAAAAAGCTATGATTTTTAAAAATTACCTTAAGAAAAAAGAAAAATGGGGGGGGAAAGAAATTATGGCTAAGCTATGGTTATTAGAAAAATTCTAAAATTGTTAAATAAGTTACTTAGAGTTATGTTGAGCCTTATCCATTTTATCTATTTGAGATAAAATTTCTTGCAACTATGGCTGATATTATTTGGAGTTTTGAATTCAGATATGATTGTCTGATAGATCATCAAGACAGTAATCCACCATTGGAAAGGAATATGCCACAAGGTACTCAGAGGAATGTGATCCTGAATTGTTACTGGTGGAAGTTAGTATATGGACAGGATTTGGGAGGACAACCTTGGCTTCTGTTTAAGGTGGAATCCTTCTGACTCACTTTTTAGTAGTGAAAGAACCTGCATAATTATTTCTGACTCTGGCTATAAAGTTAAACTGAGCTAAAGATACCTTATCCTGTCGTATATGTACTTTCAGGTTGAGTTCTGAAGGAATAGTTTTTGATTATAATCATGTCCCTGCGTTTTCCTCATAGCAAATTTCTATAATCAGGGCAAGTATTCAGTAGATGTAAGATCTTGTAGTTTTCTATCTGAAAATATATGGTCATTAAGTGAATATTTGGCCTAGTCATCTATTGCTAGATGTATATGTCTGGGTTTTTTTTTCATATTTTGTTGTTCCTGATAGGCATTTTTATTTGTGAAAGGTTACCTACTCTAATTACTGGGGATGCAAATGGTTGGGGTGATGGCCCCAGATGGGAGCTGGGTGTATACAACCCTAATTTGTATGCTGAATAGGCTCATTAGATTCCAGCCAGGCTTTGGTAGAAAATAACAGACAATAATGGTACTGGATTTGTTATAGTATTGAGAGAGCATATAGTTAGCAAGGAAAAGGCTTTAATAAGTTCCTTGGTGGAACTCACAATTTCCCAGTAGAAAGGGAATACCCCATGAGGTTGGGGTATACCCTTGTCTGGCAGGCTAAATCCTGAAAAGTATTTAATACCCTAAAAGAGCTAGTTAGCTATAGGGAGAAGTGGAATCGAAAGTATAGTGAAGTTACAAGAGATTCCATGTGATATGGGGAAAGGGAAAAAACACCACAAGGCAGAATGCTGTGGTAGGCTGTGGTGTAGGTGGGCTTACCCAAAAGAGAGTGGCAGCCACACAAATAGGTTTGGCCCACAAGTAGGTTTCATAGGAAAAATTTAACCTCAGGGACATGACTGGGATTTCCACAGAGGAAAGATTGAACAACCTGGAGAGGGAAGTTCAATTAGACAAAGATGGACTCCAGTAAGTAGAAAAAAAGGACAAGCCAGATCCAGAGGTATTGGAGACCAAAAACAAGATGGTTGAGGAAATGTATCAAGAATAGTATGAGAAGTCTTCAAAAGTTAATAAATAAAAGAAGAGGGATTGTATGTAATTAACTTGAGTGAAGACACTCTCATGGGAACATAGCCTTAAACTATACCTTAATTGTAACTTGAGATTTTATAATAGAACTAGCTAAAAAAAAAATAGCTAAAAAAGTTGCAGGTGTTTATCCCCTCCTTTTGGGATTACTAGCATTTAAGTATCTCTTTTAAAGGCAATTTATTCTTTTTGTTGTTGTTATAGCTTTTTATTTACAAGATATATGCATGGATAATTTTTCAGCATTGACAATTGCAAAAGTTTTTGTTCCAATTTTTCCCCTCCTTCCCTCCACCCCCTCCCCCATATGGCAGATAGACCAATACATGTTAAATATGTTAAAAGTATATGTTAAATACAATATATGTACACATATCCATAATTACTTTGCTGCACAAAAAGAATGGGACTTTGAAATAATGTACAATTAACCTGTGAAGGAAATTAAAAATGCAGACAGATAAAAATAGAGGGATTGGTATTGCTATGTAGTGGTTCACACACTCATTTCCCAGAGTTCTTACTCTGGGTAGCTAGTTCTATTCATTATAGAACAAATGGAACTGATTTGGTTCATCTCATTGTTGAAGAGAGCCACATCCATCAGAATTGATCATATAATGATCTCCTGGTAAGGCAATTTATTCTTTTTATTTCTGGGATAGATTTCCATGATTAGAATGTAAGGCTGTACTTCCCCAAACAATGGGGGGGGGGGGAAGGCCAGGTTAGGGGGACAGGGAATTTTTCGTTCAGATTAATCTTGTGTTTTGCAGTTTTTACTTTGCACTCCTTTTACTGACAAACACCTTGTCAGATTAAAGATGCCCTTTCTCCAGAGATCATAATATACCCATTTTTGCTTTTTCTTATTCTGAGTGTCTTTATTTTCCTGGTTGCTACTCACCCACACATTTCCATGATACTAGCTTTCCATCTCATCTTCTCCCATCCCCCTTTCTTTTTCCTTCAATCTTTCCCAACCTCAGGGTCTTTTCCAGTGAATCCCAGCTTTTCATTATGTGGCTAAATTATTTAACATTAGCTTTGGTATTTGACCTTACGGTGAATAGCCTGAATTAGTTTATTTAAGCATTGACTGATTTGATCTCCTTGTTTTCCAATGAACTCTCAAAAGTCTTCTCTAGCACAATTCACTAGTTCAACTCTCACATTACTTCTGGAAAAACTTATAGCTTTGACTTTAATGAACCTCGGGCTGCAAGGTAATGTGTTTTTAGTAAGCAGTCCAGATTTGCCTTAGCTTTCCTTACAAAAAGCTTGCTTTTAATTTCATGGCTTGCACTCATCATCTGAAGTGATCAAAAAGATATCTTGGGCTTTATATAATCTTACTTCCATTTCTTCTCCCTCTATCAGCAAAGGAGTGATGGGATCAATTGCTAAGACCTTTTTTTATGTTAAACTTCAAGTTAGCTTTTACATTCTCCTATTTTCACCCAAAATTCTAAATTCTTAATTCTTCTCTTAGTAATTCTTCACTTTCTGCCATCAGAGTGGTATCTACTGCATATCTGAGATTGTTGCTATTTCTCCCAGTAACCTTAATTTTGGTTTTTGATTCATCCAACTTGACATTTCTCATGATTTACTTTGCATATAAGTTAAACAAATAAGGTGACAATCTTGTCATGATCCTTTTCCAATTTTAAACCAATCATTTGTTCCTTGTTCAATTCCAATAATTACTTCTTGGCCCACATAAACTCTCTACTCAGGACACAAATAAGATGAACTCTCATATCTTTGAGGACTTGCCACATTTTGTTGTGATTCAGATAGTTGTAGTGGACCGGACCTCTGAAAAGATGTATTTGAATCTAGGTCAGCAAAGTACTTATAGTTAAGCCTAGTAGGGTGATGTAATGGTTCTCTAGTCCACACATAATCAGTATGCTGTAATTACAATAAGGTATATTAGGGCTAAGAAGGACTGGAAGAGACACATTCCATTTTTGACCAGCCTCGTAGTGGTTCCTGCCTTCATCATTTCTCCACCTAAAAACTAAGGCCCATCAGAAGGACCTCCAGAAAGCTAGCCTGGACATTACAGGTCAAAAAGACTTTAAAGATAACCAATGGAGCAAAAGTAGATGTTTTTTTTCCTGGAACTTCCTTGCTTTCTCCATAATTCAGAGAAGATTGGCAATTTGGTCTCTTGTTCCTCTGCTTTTTCTAAAAAAAACAAGTCTGCTCTTCTGGTAATTCTTGGTTCACATATTCCTTAAGTCTAGCTTGCAGAATCTTAAATTTAACATTGCTGGTGAATGAAATGTGTACAATTGTTCAGCAATTTGAACATTTCTTATCACCTTTCTTTAGGATTGGGATATAAAGTGATCTTTTCCAATTTAGTGACCTCTTAATTTTAAATATCCCCCCCTCCATCTCCTTCATTCATTAAATCTTTAATCTCAAACTCATCTCCTTTTCTTTATCTCACTAACTTTCCCCATATACAACCCACCCTTTTCTTCTGTTTCCTTGGTTTCTTCTATCATTTTCTTTTTTTTTTTCTGCCTTGTAACTTCTCTCCCACCCCAGCTTTTCAGCTTCCTTTTGTTTTTTTCTTCCCCTATAAGCTCCTGGAGGGCAGTGACATTTATATCCAATGTGCTTAGCACACTGCCTGGGACAAACTAGTAGCTTAGTAGCTTAATAAATTTTTATTATCTGACTGAATACAGAGGAAAATTGTTTCCCACTATTAAGACTTAGGGATGGAATTCACTTTAAAGGATAGCACTTAGGATATTTCAGTAGGAACACAAGTACTCCTTTCCCAAGGTTGATTCATTTTTCTTCAAGGGTTTAATCTCTACTATCCCACACACCTTGCCCAAAAACCTCTCAAATCCAGCTAGGAGGCGTGGGGATGCAATGGAGGTCAGACCCTATGGTCAGCATTCCCTGAGCCCTGGTTACTTGAAACTATCATCAAAAGGAGATCCTGGCCCCAGTCAACCTAGTCTTTTTTGCAGGTTCTGTCCAGCAAATGCCTAGGAAGAATCCAGATGCCCCTACCACCACCTAGCATGGCAGTGTGAGATAAGAAAGCTAGTCAGCCTCTGAATTTGGTAAGCCCACCATTCTGTTTCAGTTGCAGATATGATTTGGCTATGAAATTTATGGCAAATTTTACTTCTGCCCAGTTTTTTGATTTGTAAAGAGAAATAGTAATGGTTGTTATCAAGATCACAATTGAATTAGAATAAAATAAATGCTTATATAAATGTTCTAACTTTACATAGGTTTTTAGCTGGATTGGGCAAGTGTTTGGGCAAGGTGTATGCTTTCTTCCCCTATATCTATAGATGGGGCAGAATTTGAGTTTCCCTACAAGATCTTTTTCTGATCTGAGATGAGGGAAATTAGCAAACAGAGGGACTTGGGCTATATCGATTTTATTAGCAATCCCCACCACCAAGATACACTCAGGACTCTGGGGACTGGAGTGGAAAGGGTCCCTTAATATCTTCTGGGGCATTCCCAATGGAGATGAAGGGGACTTCAGACAAGATAGATATCAAAGAAGGGCTAGCAAAAAGTTGCTATTTACCTAATTTTTGTTCTTTTTGTTTCCCTCCCAATATCTTAGGAATTTTTTTCTTGAAATCTTAACATGACAAATTGCCAGACTCTTTAATCATTGCTCTCAAAATCTTGAAAATCTGTAACCACCAGCAAGGACCAAGCTAGGAATCAAAGATGTTAAATCTTTCCCAGGTTTTAATTACAGCATAGAAGTTTTTTCTTGCTGGCTGCATTTTAAATCTTTCCAGGTAACAGAATCTAGTTTCCAGACCAAACATGACACAGACATATAGAGACACACAAAAATGTCATAGAAAAAGATTGTCCCATCTTTGCCAAAAGCTATCCTATAATGCCTGCTTCTTCTGACATCCCAGGGAGAGTAGCAAATGTTCCTTAGCTAGGAGGGAACTGTTGCTAAAAATTGCAAGAATTTCCAAGTTTAGGTGTCCCCAGTCAAGGAAAATTTGCTGAGGATGGAATTCAAGATGACCCAGACAAGACTTCTCCCAGTTGCTTGGCATGTTTCAATCTATAGGATTAAGGTAGAAAAGGGGGCTTACCTTGACAATGAGGAGATGAAGCCAGGAGAGGCCAGACTCTCCCCTTACAGGCCACCAAATGTTGAGGTTCAAAAGGAGACCCCAAAAGGTTGGGATCACAGACCAGTGTCGAGAGGTGTCTCAAGAGAATTTACAGGCTTGAACCAATTTCCAAATCAAGGAAAAAAGTTTATTGTAATTGTAGCACCAATTGAAGCAGCCTTAGTTCCAAAAGGATTTAGCAAAGAACCAGGAGAAAGAAGATAAATTTATAGGACAAAGTTAGAGACTGGAACTTCACGTTACTTGCTAATTTTATGGCTTACCGGTAGGTCTGAGGGGTGATCTATTCACTATTGTCTCAGGAACTTGATTATCTGAGAGTTAGCAATGTTTGTTGAACTGTCCCAAGGCCAGAATCATTGACAGATTGTTGGAACAACACCACTCTAAGGTCAGGGATCTCAGGATCACTGCTGTATTTCCCCTAGAAGCCATACCCCATTGGGAGTACAAAGTGAAAAGAGAAACATTTCCTGCCTTTGAGCTTACATTTCAAGGACAACAACAAAAGGGAAACATGGTACTTTGAAGGGGAGAGGCACTGATGGACTTACAGAAGACATACACTCCCAAGAAACATCAGACAAAAGATGGAGGATTTATGTGAGGTTTAACACGGAGGTCAATAAGACTGGATAACTGAGTAGGTGAAGGAAATAATGTATATTATTCATTCATTCATTATTCAAATAATGTATATTCAAAATGTCACTTTGTGAAGGAATTTAAATGCCAAAGAGAGGACTTTATATTTGATCTTGAAGATAACAGTTGGGTGCAACTAGTTCACTAAGTAGGGGAATAAGTTATATCCATGCTTTAGAAAAATTGTCTTTGAAGCATTGAGGACAAATTAGAGAGGAGAGCTTAAGGCAGAGAGATGATGAGGGTCTAAATTAGGGAGTTGTGTGTACAGGGAGAGAGATGAATGTGAGAGATGTTGAAATGGAAAATGGATTTGTCAATTTATTGGCTATGTGGGATGAGGAAATGATGACACCAAGATTGCAAATCTAAGTTTGTAGAATAGTGGTACCTTTGAGAGAAATACAAATTTGGGAGAGAGGTGAATTATGTGATAGTTTTGTTTTTAAAAGAGTTCAAAATCTATTATCTCAAAGCCAGGTAAGGCTCAGGTCTACTACAGTACAGTTTCAGAAATCATTAGCAATAGAAAATTAGCAAATAGAAAATAGAATCCATGGAAGATAAGGTCACTGAGTTAGTATAGTGATAAGAGGCTTAAAAGCTTTGGGTAAATCTTCAGTTGGGAATGTGATATAAGAATGATGACCCAATAAAAGTGAGTAATATATTATAAAAACAATTTTTAAAGAATTACAATGATGAATGAAATGTTCATGATTCCAGAAGAATGCTGCTCAACCCATGACAGACTAAAATGCATTGAGATGAAATTTTGGATGTGGCCAAGGTGGAAATTTATTCTGTGATTACAGCTTGAATAGCCCTTGCCTAGTTTGGAAGGCATTCCATTCTCGTCTCTTCCACTTAAAATACTTATCTCCTCTTTCCTTTTAATCAGGTAAGGGTTAGCACTTATATTTATTGGTTACCTAAAACGTAATGGCTCCTCTGGGTTCCAGTTTCCCTTTCTGTAAAAATGGATTGAATGAAATGATTTTAAATCTCTCCTAGCTCTAAATCCTATCATTTTAAACCACATAGCTGAGCCAATAGATTAACTCAGTCTAAACTTACTGCTGCTCCTATTCTCCCATTCCAGTTCCAAGTTCCATTATCCTTCAAATCTGCCCTACATCACAAAACAAAGTTGAAAAGGCGGATTTTATTTTTGTACTTTAAACAAGGACAAATCAACCTTTGCAATCTCCTTCCAGCAAAAGTTCAATCAACCTAAACAGAAAATCCAACATTCAAGTTCTAGAAAGAACCAATGGACTGAAATTTCAAATTTAGGCTCATATGACAGCAATAAACTGTAAGCAGCACTTTGTGAGTGGCTAGTCACAAGTCTCCAGTCTATGAGCAGAAACCAGTTTATATAATCAGGATCAGAAATCAAGGTTTATATAAGTCCGTAGGTTCTGCTCCCAAGGTCGCTCTTCTCTTCTCTTTTTCTTTCAGCCACACCCTGAAAGTCCCTACTGGGAATTAAGCGACTTGGAGTTGGGAAGCTGGCCTGTAACCTAAATCTTCCTGGTCTCTCTGTAGGATTGTGGGAATGGGAGCAGTCCACCCCTCAGTCCAGGGCCGCAGTCTCAATCCAGGCTCTCAACCTTCCTTTACCAATAATTAGAAGCCAGGGCTAGAGGCAGGAAATCCTGGAGGCAACAAAGATGGCTGAGGCATATGGGACAGAGATAAGAGGTGAGCAGTAGAACTGTTATGATTAGGGTCTCAGTAATGGGAGCTGCAAGTCTCACAGTACCTTGGCAATGGAGAACAGGGCCTGGGAAAAAAAAGGGAAAAAAAGAGTGAAGATGAGCCTCTTTTCAAAGTTCAGTTCAGTTGCTACTTCTTCCATGAAGGCTAGTCACATAACTAAGCACATCTCTAACTCTAATTTTCCTAAAGTGCTTGGAAGCTTTTTTGTGCCTTTTGTTAAACCTAATGTAATACTTATGCACAAACGATCATAGACTTAATGGTAGGAGATCTAGAAGGTATCTAGTCCAACTTTCACCCCTATTTTACAAATGAGGAACTAAAACCCAGATTAAGTGATTTCCCCAAATCTGAGGACCAAAATCCCAATCTGTATAATTGTATACCCGACCCCCAGCATACACTTATATTTTAGATATAGATTTTACAGGTATTTGATAAGTCTTCAAAAACTGTATTACTAGAGAGGAGCCCCAAGACTGGTTCTGCTCTGGAGTTGAAAAGAATGACCAGGTCTTTAAACCATGTTCCTAGGGTACAATCTCACAACCACTAAGGAAAACAGGGCCCTGCTGCCACAGGGAACAATCTAAAGCAATCAGGATCCTTGGGGAAAAGGAAGGTAGGTATTACTGACCATTTATTCTTTAATGAAATAGGGTAAAATACTGTAATAACAATAATGATGATGATAGCTAACATTTATAAAACTTATTACATGCTTTACAACTATTATCTCATTTGATCCTCACAACCTTGGAAAGGAGGTACATGGAAAAAGACATGGAAAAATAACAGCAGACCCAATGGTTATCACTTGCAGGATAAATTTAAAATTGTTTGGAATTTAAAGTCCTAGACAATGGAGCTCTCTTTTCTAGGCTCCCTACACCCTACACTCTGTCCCACATTCTCTGACATCCAGAGATTATGACCACCTTGCTGTTTCTCCCACGACATTCCCTGTCTACAGAGTAGGCATTTTCTCCAGCTGAGCCTCATGCCCAGAATATTCTTCCTCTGCATCTCTATCTCATGGCTTCAAGTACCAGCTAAAACTCCACTTTGCACAAGCTTTTCCCCATTTTCCTTTAATACTAGCACCTTTCCTCTTTCTAATTAACTCCAATGGCTTGTTTGCATGTGTTTTCCCATTAGACAAAGAGCTCCTAGAACCAGGGAAGGTTGCAATCCTTTCTTTGTAATTAGAGGGCTTGGCCCACTCGGACCTTTCATGAAAGGTAGCTTCAATGGGATAGTGGCAAGGGGCTGTTCTCGAAAGACCTTCCCACTAACTGCTCTCTTGGATCAACCGGGCCACCTCGGGGAAGCTGGCCTCTTCCACCAGCTGGCCTCCCGGCTCACAAACACCCACCCAGGCAGCTCCTCTGCCAGGAGGTAGCGCACCGCCTGCCTCTGCCTGGCCCGGGCAGCGCACAACAGAATCTACCAGAAGGCGTCCCAGGCGTTGATGTTGCCCCTGCGGGCCCCCGGGTCTCGGGCTCCAACAGGTCGCGCAGTTCCGCATGTTTCCCTCCTGCGCAGCCCGCTGGAGTCTCGCGGTCTGTCAGTCCCAAGCCCCCTGGCTCTCCACAGCCCCAGATCTCTGCAACCTAGTTTTCCGCATCCGTTTTCTCCCCCCGGGTGGTGCCTGCGAGGGTCCTGGGGGCCCTTTGGGGAAATCTACCTCCACCCTAACCACGGCTTCATAGAAGTCCCAAACCGCGGCTCCATCCAAGGGGGGTTCTGGCTCCGGCTGCTGCCACCCATTCTTCCAGAGGTCACTCGAACCACGGGCTAGGGTGAAGGCGACGAGGATGGGTGAGACATGACTGTCCCGGAGGGAGAACATCAAGCCTGCAGCCTCCGGGAGCAGTTACAGGACCAACGTGAAACGAACGTTCTTGATCTAAAACACGTAGTGTGTAATTCTTTTAAACTAATCCAGCAAAAGGAAGGCAAAGCCCCCTACCCAGAACTGCACGCCACCGGCCAACACGAAGTAAGTTAAAAGGTGACAAGACTCCTTTAGGGACCCCGGCTCCAACTCCGTAAACTTGATAAGAGTGCGGCAATTTTCAGTACGAATAGCAACAAAATCAGACCAAGATTCAGTTCCGGCGCCGGCACCGAAAATGATCCGGAAGCAGATAGCTGAAGCGAATGCGCTTGCGTCAAACTACAGCATCAGTGCGAAGGAATGGCGCGGTCAAGAACTGATGTAAAACCTGAAGTGTGCCACCTTGGCAGCACCCATATAAGTTTGCAAAATGTACAGCTGGGAGCTGGAGTGGGACGAGGGTCGGGGAAAAAAAAAAGATAGAAATGTAATTCTGCGCCTGCGCCATTTCCCACGTTTTCTCCACCCCTTAGCAGCCCCTGTTGATTCGAATGGCCCTTTAGCAGGAGGTTGTCGCGTGCCCAGAGGCTCGAAGGCCTCGGTGGGGGAGGGGAGGGCGCTGGCCGTTATGGTTCTTCGTTTGCATAACGCCCCACAATGCTCCTCGTTCCTCCCAAGGTGGCCCCCAAAGCCCATTTCCTGGGGCCAGAGACGGGGTTTCAGTGGAGTCAACTGCCCAAGGAAGGTGGGCACAGGCCTGCAGGGTGTAGCCAAGTCTAAACGTGAATTAGGGCCACGCTGCCTCTCACTCTTAGAACAACCAACATTTGAGGGCTGGGCTGTTGTTGAGGGCAACAAAGAGCCCCGTGTTGCTGCAGGCCAGATTAGCCCCTAAGACAGGAGGAGGAGGAGGAGGAGAAGGAGGAGGAGGAGGAGGAGAAGGAGGAGGAGGAGGAGGAGGAGGAGGAGGAGGAGGAGAAGGAGGAGGAGGAGGAGGAGGAGATGGACAAGGGCAAGGGGACAACTAACAGGATGGCTGGTGCCTCAGGTTAGCGACCTTTCCTATGACAAGCCCCTTCTCTGGAGGTTGGGGTTAAAGCCTTTCACTCCCTAGTGTCATACTCCCTCCAGTCTCTGGAGGGAAGGGACAATGAAGAAAACTTGGTTCCTCAGTATCCTGGAGGAGAATAGATTATATTCTAAGACTATAGATCCAAATAGGATCTATTTGATAGAGCTGGCAGAGGGGATAAATTGGTATAAGAATGATTGGAGAAGTAGGGATAGGGGATGGTGTGAGCTAATTGGCAATTTGGAGAAGAAAATAGAAGATAGGGAATAATGAAATTGGATAAGGATTGGAGATAAACTATGATGGAGGGGTGAAGATAAAGGAAAATGGGATGAGGGAAGGCCTTCATATTTTACTGATAAAAGAGAAGCCATCCTAAAAGAGCTCTCTGTTCTCACCTATTCTATAAATCAACCCTTTCAGTTGTTCCCCATTTTCTTTTGTGCCAGTTTCCTATAAGAAAACATCCTTTCTCCTTTTCAACTCCCTCTCAACTTGTACCTTTCAATTTATGTCCATGAGCATGCTCCCCCATCTTCAAATTCTTATCCACTGTCTACTAAAATGCTCTAAAGCTTTTCTCATCCTTCCCTAAAGCCTCACGTGACCCTGACATACACTCAAGCTATTTCTATTTCACAGCCAAACCAAAAAAGCCTCCCACTACCACAATTAAAACAGTTCTCTCCAAGATTATTAATAATTTTTAATGATAAATTACTAACTTTATAACATCAATGGCTTTTTCTCAGTCCTCATCCTTTTTAACCTCTTAGTTTTTCACACTGTTCATCACCCCTTCTTCCTAAATATTGGATCTCAATTTAGCTTTCATTATATTTCTCTCTTTTGGTTCTCCTACTTGAATGACCACTCCTCAGTCTCCTTTAGTGGAACATCATAGGTGTTCAAACCACTATAAGGTGGTTTTTAGCTCCCCTAAGGCACTATCTTGAATCCTCTTCTCTTTCTCTGCAACATTTCTTTTATATCAATTCCCATATATACAAAGGTCTCTTAAATGTATATATCTAGCCCTAATCGTTTCCCCAAATTCCAAGTCCTATATCAATTAGTTCCACAAAACCTTGTTAAGTATCTACAATGTACTAACCACTGTAATAGGAACTTGGGATACAAAGACAAAAACATTATGAATAAAGTATTAGCTGGCTGCCATACATCTCTACTGGATGTTTTGTAGCAATCTCAAACTCAGCATGTCCAGAATAGAACTCATTTCCCACCATGCAAGCAGCACTCTTCACACCTAGCCAGAACCATTTCGATAATTTCCAGGTGCTCTTTCTGCTTCCAATTTGTTCCCTTTCCAATCTACAGTAATCTATCTAGAAGCAAAAAAGATCTTGCTAAAATCATCACTCCCCTAATCAAGAAAATTATAAACTATTGTTCTGTTGAACTATAAGCTATTGTTGAGTCTAGGATAAAATACAAATTCTTCAATTTAGCATTTAAAGCCAGAATCTGGTTCCAGTTCCCTTTCCCAAATTTATTGCACATTACTTTCCTTCATTCATTAGTGTCATAGTCAAACTGACCACCAATAGGTCAGTTTGCTTTTCCTAGAATTTGGCACTCCATCTCCTGATTCTGTGCCATATTGTGCCTTTAAAGATTAAAAATAAATCGAGAAGCTAGACCATTATGTTAGACATTCTACCTATGAGATATGTAGGGGAAAGACTTTCCAACTTAGGAAATGCACAAGAAAAATGTCCCTCATTTCTGGAATGTACTCCACCATCTTTCTCTTAGAATTCTTAGCTTCTGTCAAGATTCAACTCAGATGCCAATTCCTACAAAAATCCTGTGTTAATCCTCCTAGATTTTGATTTTCTATCAAATTATCTTATATTTATATACTTCTTCTACATGGGGGTAGTTGAGGAATATCCACATCAATGAAATCACAGATCAACTAGAGTACTAGAATATATGTATTTCATCTACAGAATGTAAGTGCCTGGCATTTACAGGGACTTTTTCATGGTTTCTTTTGTAATTCCAACCCCATCAGTGCCTTGAACATGACAGGCATTTAAGAAATGCTTGTTAAAGTATTTAATCAATGAAGGATGATTGAGAAGAATGGGATGATGAAAGCTAGTTAAGGGGGATGATGAGAAAAGAGGAGATGATTGGGAATATGGGTGAGGGATAACAGGAAGATGATTGGGAGATATGCAGTAGATTGAATATAAAGTGAAGAGCTAGATCGTTATTTTAGATATTCTACCTGAGAGACATGTTGGAGTAAGATTCTCCAACCCTACTTAGTCTGGGTCTTGCCTTCTATGGGTATGAGACTACATTTCCCATGTGCACTAGCGTTAACCTCGATCTCGGGTTCCCATTTCCAGCATTTAAGCTAGCAGCCTCCAGTGCCCTCCTTTATGGCTCCGCCCCTGCCCTATTTCACTGATAGGGCAGGGGCAAAGGGGACTTCCGGAAGTCGTATTCTCCTAGTCCTTTCTTACCACTGTTTCGGAACTTCACCTCCCGTCTTCCATCGGGAAACTTGACCGTCTGCGCTTGCGCTCCGTGTACTTTCCTGCCCTCCTGTTTCTCTTTCCCCCTTCCCCTCCCCTTTACGCCCTCCCGTCCCCTCCCCCCCCCCCCCCCCCCCCCCTGCTTCTCCTGCCGCGGTCGGGTCCGCGGCCTTAGCTGCGCGGCTTCGGTGCTGCCGCTGCCGCCCCTGGGAGCAACCTCTCCCTCTCCCTCCCCAGTCCCGGCCCGGTAGGTGAGTGGGAGGGAGGGTGACTCTCCGCACGCTGGGGGCGGGACCTGAGGACGCCAGGCCTTGGGGAGGGAGAGATCCTAAGGAAGAATAGGGGAGGCCAAGGCGGCCTCGGACTTAAGGTGCGCGGAGACGCCGAGGGCCCTCCCCAGAGAAGTCCTAAACCTCCGGAGACTCTGAGGGCCTCGGAGGGAACAGTCCAGGAAACCGGCCCTGCGGAAGTTGGTTGGGACTCGGCCTCCTGGGGGGAGGAGAGGGCCTTCCGGGCAGCTGAAGGGGGCCGGTAAGGAGTTGTGGAGAGGGCCCCTGGGCCAGGCCTGGATCGCTCTCCCCCAACAGACAGACAGATAGACAGACACACACACATACGCACACACACGGCGTGGGGGGGGGGGGGAGGGAAGTCGGGGAAAGGGGGGAGAAGGAAAGGGGAGGGACACAGGTTTTCTGAGCCTTGGGGAAAAAAAAGGCTTAACCCAAAAGGTGAGTGATGGAGAAGCCTTGGTTTTGCGGAGCAGGGGAGAGGCTAGAGAGGATTTCTCATCTGGTTGAGGAGCAACATACCCCCATAGTAGCCTGGAGAGGGGAATGGTGATACTTCCTTAGGAAAGGGGGCCAAGGTAGCTCTGGAGAGGCTGGCCTTTCGTCCTCCAAGCTAACCTCTTTTCCCTCAGCTGACGTAAAGATGAGTAGCTCAGAGGAAGTATCATGGATCTCATGGTTCTGTGGCCTTCGTGGCAATGAATTCTTCTGTGAGGTAAGATTTCTTGTCATTAAGGGCTCCTCAAATTCCCTATTTACTAATTGTCCTCAGATACAAATGTTTTCCAATGTGTCCACTCCCTTCTAGGAATTAGATGCTTAGTCTCTTTTCTCTGTGCTAGCCACACAGGACTTGTTGCTTTCTTTCAACAGTCATTATATACCATGTCATTATGATCCTAAAGACAGTCTGGATCGATCTTATTTAGTAGACATTACCAAGTCTGGTAGAACCTATAGACACCTCAGAATAATGTTTTTAGAGACATAAGATTATAGTGGAAGTAAGCTGTGTTGATATAGTAATCAAAATATTGAATGGGAGGGGGGAAGTTCGGGGTCCCCAGACTAAGAATCTCTATTGTCATAAGGAGAAAGACTGAGATAGCTTCTTTAGGTTACTGTCTGATTGAAGTAATCTGAAGTAAGGGCATTGAGATGAAGCACCCATTTAGGGACAAAATAGATAGTTATGCTATATGACATGTCAGTGGTAACTTGAATCCCTTCCCATCCTAGTGTTAGTAATCCAAAAGCCAGAGTTCTTCCCTCACTTCTGCATTCTAACAGGTGGATGAAGACTATATCCAAGATAAGTTCAACCTCACAGGGCTCAATGAACAAGTGCCCCATTATAGACAGGCACTAGACATGATCCTCGACTTGGAACCTGGTGAGATACCCACTTATCCACCCCCCAAAATTTAATTTTCCCAGATCCCTGTATCTTCTCCCTGATCACTAGTTACCTGAATCTGAGTCTCCTAGTTCTTTTTCAGCACACATAACTTTTTTTAATTTTATTTTTTTAATTGTAGCTATTTATTTACAAGATATATGCATGGGTAATTTTTCAGCATTGACCCTTGCAAAACCTTTGTTCCAGCTTTCCCCCTCCTTCCCCCCCACCCCCTCCCCTAGATGGCAGGCAGATCAATACATGTTAAATATGTTAAAGTATATGTTAAATACAATATATGTATATATATATCCATACAGTTATTTTGCTGCACAAGAAAAATCGGACTTAGAAATAAGGTAAAAATGACCTGAGAAGGAAATCAAAAATACAAGCAGGCAAAAACAGAGGGAATGGAAATGCTGTGTTGTGGTTCATACTTATTTCCCATAGTTCTTTTGCTGGGTGTAGCTGGTTCTCTTCATTTTTGAACAAATGGAACTAATTTGGTTTATCTCATTGTTGAAGAGAGCCATGTCTATCAGAATCGATCATCATATAGTAGTATTGTTGAAGTATATAATCTCCTGCTCCTGCTCATTTCACTCAGCATCAGTTCATGTAAAGTTTCTCCAGGCCTTTCTGAAATCATGCTGCTAGTTATTTCTTAAAGAATAGTAATATTCTATAACATTAATATACCACAACTTATTCGGCCATTTTCCAATTGATGGGCATCCATTCAATTTCTAGTTTCTAGCCACTACAAAAAGGGCTGCCACAAACATTTTTGCACATACAGGTCCCTTTTCCTTCTTTAAGATCTCTTTGGAATATAAGCCCAGTATACACTGCTGGATCAAGGGTATGTACAGTTTGATAACTTTTTGAGCATAATTCCAAATCAGCACACATAACTCTTAACCCAAGTTTTTTTGTAATAGAATTCCTCAGTATTCTGGACCTGCTATACAACGCCTACCACTTCTTGATTTTAATTACAAAAGTTACCTTGCCTTATCTCTGCCTTGCCCTCCTCCTACCCCCAATTTTTTCCTTTCTCTCAGTGTCTTTTAACTTCCTATTGCCACCTAATAACCAGATCGTTTGCTTTGGTTCATGTTTCAGATTTGTGGGAGGGAAAGCAGAGGAAACTCAGATTTACATAGTAATATTTTGTGGAAAGAACTCTTTTTCTAAGGTGGTTAGACAGTTGGGCCCAGATTCCTGGGCAGGGTAAGGGTGAGTGGGCTGGGGACAAAAGGAGGGTGGAGGGAAGGTCGACCTGATTGATATTTCTTTGGGATGGGTAGGGTTCAATATGAAAAGGGTTGAATGACAGCTAAATGGGTCTTGGTTTGGGTGTGGGGGACATGTTTCAGATGAGGAATTGGAAGACAACCCCAACCAGAGTGACCTGATCGAGCAGGCAGCTGAGATGCTGTATGGATTGATTCATGCCCGCTACATCCTTACAAACCGTGGCATCGCCCAGATGGTGAGGTTATCCCACCTCAATCCAATTTTGTTTTCTGATTTTTGAGGAAATGAAAAGAAACTTAAGTGCACATTACTTTTTTGTTATTCTTAGATAGAAAGCAAGGGGTTAAAACTTGCATAGGACTTTCCCATCTGGGAGGATGAAGTTCAAAATTAGGCTATTCCACAATTAGTTTTTGTTTATTATTCATGACACATTTTTTCTGTAATCTGTAGTTTCTGTGTGGTTTTTAATGCTCTGTATTAGGGAAGTAGGAACCATTTAACATTTGTGGGGATGACTATCTTCATTTTAAGATGACCACTAGTTTCACAAGGACAAAGTTAAGAATTTTCATGTCTAAACAAAGAAGTCATAATGGGAGCCAAGGAAAAAGAATAATTCGGGTAGTTACTCTGTGTTTTTGTGTGTGTGTATGTGTGTATGAGATTCCTGTAGTTTTAAAGATCAGGGTAGCACTTTATAATTATACCTGTGGTGGAAATGTGTCCCAAGAATATTTATACATCTATTTACCAAGATACACATACACAATTTATTTGTATGTATAGTCTCTGTTGAGCCAGTACATTAACATTGCTTCTATTTCTCAATTATATTCCCCTTCTCAGTTGGAAAAATACCAGCAGGGAGACTTTGGCTATTGTCCCCGTGTATATTGTGAGAATCAGCCCATGTTGCCCATTGGTAAGTATTGGGAATAGAGGGGAAGGAATTCCTAAGGAGGAGTGGAGTTGGGATTTATGGAACCAAATGCTTGGGTCCTTGGTTGGAAGCAGGGGGAAGGTGAAGAACCAGATGCTGAAACTGCCTCCTACTGTTCTTAGGACTCTCAGACATACCAGGTGAGGCCATGGTGAAGCTGTACTGCCCCAAATGCATGGATGTTTACACTCCCAAGTCGTCCAGGCACCACCACACAGATGGTGCTTACTTTGGCACTGGCTTTCCCCACATGCTCTTCATGGTGCATCCTGAGTACAGGCCCAAAAGGCCTGCCAACCAATTTGTGCCCAGGTGAGAATTGAAGAATGGGTTGGACCTCACTATCACTCTTTTCTTGGTTCTTGGGAACACTTCCTTGGAAACTGAGTGGAGATAGTTTGTTGGGAGATGATCACAAAGGGCACCCTTTAGATCCTACTCAATAGTGGGATGAAAATGTAGGGACTAGTCCCAGTTTTCCCTCTTATCTTTTCTTCTCTCCAGGCTGTATGGCTTCAAGATCCACCCTATGGCCTATCAACTGCAGCTTCAGGCAGCCAGCAACTTCAAGAGCCCTGTCAAGACCATCCGCTGATTTAGCTCCTCCCCTTCCCCCAACACCTCAGGCTGTGACACCATTCCCTCTCCCCCAGGACACACACACCTTTCCAGAACCCCTAATGGTTTTTAGTTTAAATTAAGAAGAAGTCATTATTGTGGTGGTGTGATGGGAGTATGAAATAAAGTGGAGGAAAAGGCACAGCTTCAGCCCAATGACTGGGAAGGGGAGGGGGGGAGAGGAGTTTTTAAATATGACCAAAACCTGGATACTCATAGCCTACCACTCATCCACACCCCCCTCCCAAAAAAAAAAAAAAAAAAAAACTGCCCTAGTTTGCAATATAAAATGAAAGGTTATATTTGAGAGAAGAACAGAAGTCAAATTTAGAGTATAGAGACTAAAGGCAGATCATAGAAAGGTGGTGGGTAAATTATTTCAAATCCTGACTTCACTGAGAAGTTCTTCTAAAAGCAAGGTTTCTGTGGTTTCTGTCCCTTTCAAAATTTTCCAAATTCTTTCAGATAAAATTGGTTTTAGAAACTAAAGAATGATGATCTAACCCCCCCCCCCCAAAAAAAAAAAATAGTTAAATCTGATAGGAGCATAAATAATGCTTGTTGGTACCTGGATGGCCTACGTCTCCAAGGCAAGAGCCTGAATTGTGAGGTCAGCGATGTCTGCCCGGAAAAAAGTGACTAGATTATGGCCTATTGGGGTAATGTGGGATCTGCCTCCAGCCCTTGGCATGTTTTTCCACTTGTCCACTCCTGCAACTTTGAAGAGCAGACAATTTTAGAGCTTTAGGGCCCCAGGTGGTGAACATTGTGTGAAATTCAGGAATGGACTTGTGTTATCATCCAATTAAAAATTGCCATCTCTGAGCCGGAAGAGTTTTAGAAGACAGATATCACCTGGCCATATGGAAATAGAACCATTTTTGTCTTACTCTCCACTCCCCAACTCACCAGCCCCTTCCAACACAGCTTCAGCCCTGAGACCTTGAATGGGTGAGAACACTGCTCCTCCCAAGTTTGTGGGCAGCTTTTTTTTCTGCCACCCACCTCCAACCCCCATATGCATATATACAACCCTCTTAGGGGAATGGCAATAGTAATATAAATCCTAATCCAGAAAAGCCTTGCCCTCTGAGGCAACACACTGATTGCCAGAGTTGCATCTTCTGTTAGGTATCATCCCTTAAATTTCCATCCTCCTTACAGAGTGTTGCTGGACTTGACCTTGGGTAAGCATGTTATAGAGCAAAACCCTGGATTGATTGAAAAGACCTGAATTCTTTTCTCATCTCTGCCACTGGGTGACTTGAGCAAGACAATCTTGGGCTTCAGTTCTTTTTCATCCTTTTCACTTTGGGTTCAAATTGATTGGCAATAGAAAGATGACTACCAAAGGAGAGGGTTTGTATTGTTGCTCAGTAATAAGCCCCTCTTCTCTTAGGAGCCAAACTCCGCCTCAACTCCCCCTTCCTTTCTTCCCTTCTATCTACCCCAAACTAATCCATTGCTACCTATGGATGCATCCTGGAGACCAGGGAGCTAGGCTGCATCTTGGGCTCTTGACATCTGCCTCACAGCCAAGGGTGGAGGCTACCTAACTACCATTGTTCACAATGGTGAGCTCCACCTCTTTCCCCCACCTAATTAAACTGATAACTTTCCAGATCTTCCAGTCTTGTCTGAAATTACTTAAATCCAGAGTATCGCCCTTCACTAATATTTAGACTGCCTTATTGTTCCCAAATTATTTTAGTCCCAAACTATCTTGGTGGTTCCTGCTACCTTCAGCCTTACTGCCAGTTCTTCACTGTCCTCATTCTGTGCAAAAAACATAAGATAACAAATTGATTTACCTCCTCCTCCTCCCACTTCACCCTCTCAGTATCTTTCTCCTCTAATTTTACTCAGATCATGTTACCATATATTTCAAGTCCATCCCTACAAATCTTCACTATAGCATGATTTTGTCTTTTTGACCCCAGTGGTGGGAAAGTTTGGGAAAGGATTCACATACCTTGAAGGCAATAAAAGTAGTTAGGCTACCAAAAAAGGTCAGTGCCCCAAACTAAATATTTGAAGGAGAAGAGAGTGTGACAGAGGACGATATACACAAAATGAGGACAGAATGACAGTTGAGAGGTATTTAAGGACGATTTGGAACTAAAAAGATAGTTGGGGAGGCAGAATGGTGTAAGGACATTTTTGGGGATCTGGGTGGAACAAAGAGAATTTTTTCCTTTCAGGCAGTAAGGAGGAAGTCATAAGTGACAGCCAGAAGAAGGATAGCCTGGCAAAATGCTCAGTGTCTTCTCGATGTTTCCTTGAGCCATTCTGTAATTCACCACCACTCTATGACCAGGTCTTGTTACAGAATCAAGATAAAAATACTAGTGTTGTATTGGATTTCCTCAATTCCATTCCCAGTTCTAGGTCACCATCACCTATTCTCCCACAAAACTCAACCAGCCAAACTGGATGACCTTCAGACTTTGACCCCTAACCAGCCCTTTCTAGAGCGCTCGTAGAGACCATTGAACTTGCTTGGTCCCAAATCTAATCTTGCTTTAGAATATAGCTAGTGATCTCCACCCCAATTATATCCCTCAAATTTCAATCTTTTCTTCAAGGCCCACCCCTACATCCTGCCTACAAGTTTCCTGTTCAGATTCTCCAATGCAATCTAAGTCAATTCATATTCATGAAACATCTCAACTACATGCAAGACATTGTTAGGCATTCTACTACTCCAGATGATAGACCACAAAGGTCATCTAGTCCATGAGTGGAAAAAGTTTAAGAAGCCCTGATTTAGCTCAATGGCCATGCCTTCCCAAGGCTGAACATTTTTCAGGTTGACTCTAGACCTCGTTTTCCTCATCTGTAGAAAGAAAACACTCAGAATTGTTATGGGGAAAATATTTTGTCCATTCTATAAAACTACACACACACACATATATATATGCTTAATTATTGATGGCAAAAATCAGGACTAAAGTCCACATCTAAATTCTAGCAGACCAATAAGTTTTCCATATCAACTTCCCTCTGTTTTGTTTGGGTCATTTAAACATGATCTCCACTCATTATTTGCCCCCCTCCCTTGGAGGAGAAGGAACTAGTCTTTCCACACTTTAGTCTTTGTCTCTAATTTTACTCAATAATAAACTGATGATGCAAAAAAACCCATAGTCAAATTTAATGAGATTAGGGTGAAGGGATATGAAATAGGAGAAAAGGATGATAGGAGACAAAAGAGTGCTAATTAAGTACTACTTAAGTGGAACAGATTAGTCCAATGCAGCACAACAGTCCAGTGCAGTTCTGAAATTTGTCCAGCTGAGTTTCTTGAATCCCTCACATGCCAAATAGCCAAATAGCAAAAATAGATTTGCCCAGGACTCAAATCACCTATCCCCTCCCATCTACATCAAACTGCTTGCCAATCTCAAACTTGAGGCTGTAAAGGTAATCTCCAGGATGCCAGGGTCTAACCTTGAGCCATCTGGTAGTTGTCTTCTCTGAATAGAGTGGGGATGGCAGAAAGATAGGACCCCAAAGTCAGGCTCCCCTCATATCCAATCAAGTCAAAAAGCATTTAAATTCCTTTTATGTCAGGCACTGTATTAAGGAATGTAGATAGATACAAATTAAAACAAAATCCCAGTATCTTCTCAAAAATCAGGGTTAGTCTCAAAAGGAGATACTAAGATAAAAAAGTTCTGGAAGAGATTACTTGTAGAAGATGAAACTTGAAGGAAACCAGGTAACCTGAGAAGTAAAGGGAAGAGGGAGAAAATTCCTGGCATGGAGGACAATCAAGGAAGATACTCCATTCAGAAGATGGAGTGTCTAGGGTTGTGTGCAATTTAGATAAGATATAAGAAGACTAGCTGGGTAGGCAGAGGCTGGGATATGGAGGTTTTTACAAGCCAAATTATTTCTTTTTGGAATCAATTAAGTAGCATAATGCACTGGGCCTGGAGTCAGAGAAATTTGAGTTTACATCTCACCTCAGACACTACTTGTGTAACCCTGGGTAACTTATCCTTTGCCTCAGTTTGCTCAATTCTAAAATGAGGATAATTTCACCTACCTCCCAAGATGGTTGTATCAAATGAGATAACATTAGTGCCTGGTATAAAGACTATGTAAATGCTAACTATTATTAAAAAGAGGATTATATATTTATCCCATAGATAATAGGATGATTGAATGGAGGTAGGAAGTGTGCCATGGTCAGACCTGCACTTAAGGAAGATCAGGTCGACGGCTGAATGAAGGATGAATTGAAATGGAAAGAAACTTGAAATAAAATTTTCCAAACCATATTTTGTGCTATGGCAATTATCCAATTATGAGGTGATGAGACCTTACCTCAAGGTGGAAACAATATTAGAGAGTATTGAGAACATATGAGAGCTGTTAACAAAATAAAATCAATGAGACTTGATAACTGCTAAGTTGCCAGCCTAGATGACTTGGAGAAGGATGTAATTTTTTTTTAAATTAAGCTCTTATTAGAGCAAAAGCAAAAGCGTCCCCAGTCAGAAAGGGCTCTCAAGAAACTCACATTCTCATGAGTGTTTCTTTATATAGCCAAAAAAAGCCCAGCAGAAACAGATAAAAATATATATATAACTGTAAACAATATAAAATACTTGAGAATCTACCTGCCCAGGTAAACCTAGGAACCTATATGAACACAATTACAAAACACTTTTCACACAGTCAGATCTAAACAACTGGAAAAATATCAATTGTTCATGGATAGGTCAATATAATAAAAATGACAATTCTACCCAAATTAACTCACTTATTCAATCTCATACCGATCAAACTACCAAAAAATTATTTTATGAAGCTAGAAAAAAATAACAATTTATCTGGAAGGTCAAAAATATCAAAGGAATTAATGGGGAAAAAAGGAAGGTGGCCCAGTAATAACAGATCTTAAAAGCAATGATCATCAAAATTATCTGATATTGGTTAAAAAATAAAGTGGTGAAACATATCTAACATTAAAATAAATAAATAAATAAAAATAAAGTGGTGGATCAATGGAATAGATGAGGTACACAAGATACAGTAAAACATGACTATGGTAATTTGGTGCTTGATAAACTCAGACCCCAGCCTTTAGGATAAGAACTCACAAAAATGAACTTGAAAAAAAATTAATGGAAAAACTAAAAAATAATCAGGCACAAACTATAGAGATCAACATCTCACATCATATACCAGAATAAAGTCAAAATAGGTATATGATTTAAACATAAACAGTTACCTCATAAGCAAATTAGAAAGAATAGTCTATTATGGAGAAAGAGAAAATTCATGATAAATAAAAGAGAACATAATGAAATATAAAATAGATAAATTTAATTACATTAAAATACATACAAAACCAATGCAACTGATGCAGTTTGAATGCTCTCAATTCTTGGTAATCAAGAGGTTAGTGGCAATAAGAGAGTTGTTAAATATCTCCCTCAAATAGGCCTCAGGTTTGAGTGAAAGAATTCACTCATTCTTGAATTATTAGTTGCAAAATGAAAGTTTGTTGTTGGATAGAAATAAATTTCCTAGGGACTGACTTCTAGAGTAGACAAGATCTATTGGAAATGGAGTTTTGACACTGAGAATGTCCTAGCAAAATGCATGGGCCATCTGCAAAGACCTTAGTTGAGGGAGGCTGTTATATTGGGTATCTTGATGGGGGTTGGGACAGCCTGAGCTGATCAGACCAGGGTTCTTGGTGGGGGCCCCAGGAGCCAAGGTTCCTAGCTTAGATTCTTATTAGTTTTCAGCCCAGATCTTCTATTGGAATTAACACTTCCAGGATTTCTAATTGAATCAAAGGCCCTGGCATTCTGGAAAGATAACTTATCTGGGGGAATATGCTTTCCCCAGGAGGACTGAGACTCTGAAAGGGATCACAGATCAAAAGGAAATACAGTTTTTTAAAGGAACCACAACTTTAGTAAAGGAAACAGTTCCCTCCTGCTTCACAACCAGGACTAGAAGGAAATCAGAAAACTGGGAAACAATCTTTATAGCAAGTATCTTTAATAAAGTCTTTATTAGCATACATATGATGAGCCAAATCATGCAAGCCATTCCTCATTGACAATGGTCAAAGGATATTAGTAGAAAGTGTTCAGATGAAAAAAATCAAATCTACTGTAATGCCAGAGAAACTGAGGCAGGAGAGAGATTAGAGAGTTTTTAATATTTTATTAATGGGAGAGTAAGATTGACTGGACTCTCCTCTCAAATTTATCCAGTCAGACAGAGATAAAGATATACTGGGACCAAGGAATTCATGTTGGTCCCAGGTCTGGAGGAGACTGTCATCTCAAAGAATACAGCGTCCAGCATCCACAGCCAGCCGCCATTCTCCAGCAATGAATGGAGAATTTCTAACCTTTATATATCTTTGTGAGACAAAGAAGAGGGAAAGAGTAGGAAAGAGCGGGAAAGGCTGTGAATCAAAGAGGAACCCAGAGACAGGATGTCTGAATACCCAGAGATAAAGATGTTAGTGAAATACCTTGGAATATTTTAGAGGGATATTGTAAATTCTCAAGGACAGAAGATAATCAGGAAGTCTACTCTCTTGTTTATCTTGCTTGGGTTAACAATTTATAACCTTAGACTAATTGGTCCTCAGCCTTCATGGACCAGAGGGAGATTTACAGCTTAGGGGAGTAATTAAGAAGACTGAGACAAGGGAAACTTGTACAAGGAAACTGAGTCAGGACAGTTAAAGAGAACTGTGGCATAACACTACCTAAAGGCATATGAAGAAGTGCTCAAAATCACTTTTGATTAGAAAAATGCAAATTAAAACAACTCTGAGTATTACTTATACCTATCATCAGATTGGCTAATATGACAAAAAATGAAAAAAAAAGATATTGGAAAAGATATGGGAAAATTGGGACACTGATGCACTAATACATTGGCAAAGTTGTGAACTGATCCAGCCATTCTGGAGAACTGTACAAAAATATTTATAGGAGCCCTTTTTGTGGTGGCAAAAACATTGGAAACTGAAGGGATACCTATCGATTAGGAAATATCTGAAACAAGCTGTGGTATATGAATATAATGGAATATTACACAATAGAAAATGATGAACAGGCAGATTTTTTAAAACCCTGGAAAGCCTTATATGAATTGGTGAAAAGTAAAATGAGAAAAAAAGGGAAAAGGACCCACATGTTCAAAAATGTTTGTAGCTGCCTTTTTTGTAGTGACAAGGAACAATAAACTGAGAGCATGTCTATCAATTGGAGAATGGCTGAATAAGTTATGGTATATGAATGTAATGGAATATTATTGTTCTATAAGAAACGATCAGCAGACTGATTTCAGAAAGGCCTGGAAAAACAGGAACAGGTGTGAAGTGAAGTGAAGCAATAGAATATTGTATGCAACAAGATTATGTGATGATCAGCTGCAATGGATTTGACTTTTTAACAATGAGGTGATTCTGGCTAATTCCAACAGACCTTTAATGGAGCAAGCCATCAGAAAGAGGACTATAGCCACTGAGTGTAGATCACAACTTCACCTTTTTGTTTGTTTGCTTGCTTTTTTTCCCTTTCTTTCTTTGTTGTGCGACAGTTCTCTTTTAATATCCTGACCCAGTTTCCCTAATTGTTCTATTCAGTTACTCTGCCTCAGATTATAACCATTCCTTCTTATTGTTTGATAGGATAAAGGTCTTATATCTTAGACCTTAGGCTATACTTATTCCTTCTTAATGTTTGAGGAGATAAAGGTCTTTATCCATTTTAGACATCATTAGAATATCAGGAGCCTCTCTAGTACTTCCCATTAGATCATCCATTGTTCTTGTTACTCTATAAAAGAATCCTGCATCTGACATTTGCTGCTGGATTCTTTGAGACTATAATCTCATTCAGCTCTAGGACCAAACCATGGATCCATTTGGTCCCAGTAAATCTCTCCATTTAATAAATTATTAAATATTCTCTAATCTCTATCTTGCTCAGTTTCTCAGCCATTACAAGTTTTTCCCTTTTTCATCTGATTTTTCTTGTGCAGCCTGATAAATGTAGAAATGTTTAGAAAAATTGCATATGTTTAATCTATATTGGATTGTTTGTCAACTAGGGGAAAAAGGGAGAGAGGAAGAAAAGTTTGGAACACAAAGTTTTGCAAGGGTGAATTGAAAACTATCTTTCCATGTATTTTGAAAATAAAAAGCTATTACTAAAAAGAAAAAAAAGAAAAGTGAAATGAGCAAAACCAGGAAAACATAGAACACAGTATCAGCCACATTATATGATGATCAACTATAAATGATTTAGTTCTTCTGAGCAATATAAGACAGTACAAAGGACACATGATGGAAAACACTACCTACATTCAAATAAAGAACTGATGAACTCTGAATGCAAATCAAAACACATCTTGAACACTTTTTTTCATTTTTATTTGTTTCTTTCACAATAGTGACTAATAGGGAAATGTGTTTTACATAACTGCACATATATATTGTTGTGCCTCAGTTTCCCTAATTTTCCTGACTCCGTTTCCCTAAATTGTTCTGCCTCAATCCCCCAGGTTGCAATCCTTCCTGACTATTAGGACTGAGATAATTAGGGTTGTGGAGATCTGGTCATTCTGACACTCCAAAAGAGTCATAAACTGTAAATGTATAATCCAGATAAGGGGGAGTTCAGACTTCCTGGCTCCTTAGTCCTCCTAAGTTTTCAAGAATTTATGTCCTACTCCCACCCTGTCAGAACCAGATTGATGGTCCCTTTTTGAAAATTCCAGCCATTTACCAATGTTAAAACTCCACTCCCTTGCCTACCCAGACCTATGGAAACAAATATTTCATTGGAATCTCACATTGCTGCTGGATTCTTTGAGAAGAAAGTCTAATTCAGCCCTAGAGACAGAATGAATTCTTCTCTGCCTCTAGACTATCTCTCTCTCTCAGAAATCCAAATAAAATATTAAAAACTCTCTAATCTCTATCTTGCCTCAGTTTCTCCAGCATTACAAATATGTCAAATTGCCTATCACTTTAGTAAAAAAGGAGAGGGAGGAAAGAAGGAAAAAAATTCAAAATCTTGTACAAATGAAAGCTAAAAGTTGTTTTGACATATAACTGGGAGAAAATACTATTTTTTTTTAAGGAGGAAGCTCACATTTTCATATTCTGAAAGAAGAAGACAATACCTGTGTTAGAGCTACAAATCAGGTAGAAAGGTGTCCTAGATCTTAAGCATTCAAGACATCTCCTCTTTAATGTCATTTTCACTGATAAATTTCTATCAGTTTCTGACAAACTATTTGTGTCAAAGACTTTGGGAACAATTTTTTTTCCTGCATCTTTTATTAGATCTGTGTCTACAGCACCTATAGAAACAGTTGCCAGGCTGCATCTCCTCAGGGATTCTTTCCCAGGGCGCTAGCTGAATTGTGTTGGAAGTTATGCCCAATGCTCTTAGTCCTGGGCTGCCTCTGTCAGGTGTCTAAGGGAAGGTGGTGATCAAGGTTGTGATTGGCCCAGCACATGGTGCTTCGTGTGTCTCTCCCAGCATACTTTGGTATGCTGGCTTGCTTGCTGTGTGTGTGTGTGGTGGTGGTGGTGGTGGTGGGGAGCTGTTGGTTATGAATTAGTAGAGATGATTAGCCCCCTTTTCTAGGAGTGTTATCCCTGGATGATGTCGTGAGGAAGACATCAATAATCAGAATGCAGGATGGTGAAGAAAAAGAGTTCAAAGTGGGTAGGTGATTGGGAGAGGGTTATAGAAGGGACCAGACTGCCATTCTTAGTAGATATTTGCCATTCATCGTTATTTCACCCTTAAAGCCTTCTCTAATATTCTAAGCTAGAAGGAGATTTAAACAGAATTTACTATATGTCAAGTACTATGCTAAATGCTTTGTAAATTTTATCTTATTTGATCCTCACAATAATCCTATGAGGTAAAGTGCTATTATTATCCTCATTTTACAGTTGAGGCAAAAAGAAGTTAAGTGACTTATTTAGGAACACATTTAAGTGTCTGAGATGACATTAGAACTCAGGACTTCCTGACTCCAGACCTAGCACACTGTCCAGTTTGTGTCATCAACTGCCTAGGTGAATCTCTCTCAGATCATTCTGTGGGATTTTTATGTACTTCTCCTCTAACTTGTATTGTATTCATATATCTGTTCCTCAACCCTCATCCTTCCCTTCATCTCTCACCCTTGGCCACTTTCTAAATTGTAAACTGCTTTAGTATCATGATGGATTGTTTTTTCTATCTGCAAACAATATCTCGCAGGGTCATATATAGAGAAACTAAGGATTACCCCTAGTTCCTTAAGTTTCTAAAAGTTCCATTAATTTCTGGGGGAAGAAATACCTCTTTTAATTAACTGTAAAACAATTACAGAGACAAGAGGCAATATTTGCTAAACCACCATCTCCACCTTGGCCACTATCTCCTCTGAGACTCAGAAGGATCCTGAGTCCAAGAAGACTGGGAATCACACCATCCCCCAGGCCTTCAGCCCCTATCCAGCAGAGCCTCCACAGTTATTATTGAGGGGGAAAAGCACTGTAGAGAAGAGATTCACTCTGCTCATCGATGCCAGCAGCAACCATATATATGGCTGTTCTTCAACACATTCCCTTTATTTAATGTTTGCTGTCGAAACACATTACCACATTCAGATCCTTATTTCTATAACCTGCCCACTTCTAGGCCACTCTCCCTCTCTTTTTCAAGGAATTTGCCACTTGCTTTGATCTTCCACTCTACTCCAAGTCAGGGATTTAAATATTCCTATTAATGAACACCTTGAATATGAACATTCATACTAATGACAACATTTATATTAATGAACCAAAACTGTTCCATCTACTAGGTCTTGATCTCTTTATTGGAAAAACTCTGTACAAGAGCAACTAAGTGGCACAAAGGATAGAGAACAGATTGTGGAGTCAGGAAGACAGTTCAATTTGGCTTCAGACTCTTGACACTTACTAGTGAGCCTGAGCAAGTCACTTAATCCCAATTGACTTCCCCCCAAAAAACAAACAAATAAATAAAGGGGATATTTATTCAAGTATAATTCAATGATCTCTGAAGTCTCATTCAACATAAGTATTCTGTGATTCTATGCTCTCTGATCATGAATGCCCAACCTCTTTGCATTTCTTTTTTCTTCTTTTTCCTCTTTTTTTTTGGGGGGGAGGGGGTTGAGGCAATTGGGGTTAAGTGACTTGCCCAAGATCACACAGGAAGGAAGTGCTAAGTATCTGAGGTCACATTTGAACTAAGGTCCTTCCGATTTCAGGGCTGGTGCTCTGTCCACTGTTTCATTCATTTTTTTTTTTTTTTTTTTTTTTAATAAAAATTCACATTTATTTTATTTTTTCCAAGTTCTTTCTTTATCTTTCCTGTCACCTTTTGAGAAAACAAGAAAAGCAAAACCTATTACAATTACGGATAGTCATGTGAAACAAATTCCAACATTAGCAAACAGAGAAAGAGAGGGGAAAAAAGAGAGAGAAAAGAAAATGTTTCAAAATGCATTCTGATTCTATCAGTTCTCTCTCTCTGGAATTGGATAGTATGTTTCATCAAGGACCTTTTAGAACTGTAGTTGGTCATTCTATTGATCAGAGTTACCAATTCTTTATAATATTGCTGATATTTTTCTCTTGGCTCTGCTCACATCACTTTGCATCAGTTCATACAAGTCTTAACAGGTTTTCTGAACCCATCCTTTTATTTACAATACAGTAATATTTTATCACATTCATGCTGTTTTTAAAAAAACATGTAATTATATATATGAAAAATATTCTAAATCTTTACTGATTATAGAAATGCAAATTAACTTTGAGATAATATCTACATATATCAGATTGGTTAAAATGATAGATACTCCTCAATTGAGGAATGATTAAATAAACTATGGTATTTGATTGTGATGGAATACTACTGCAATTTAAGAAGTGATAAACTGGTTGATTTAGAAAAACAAAGAATTGGACCTATGAAAGAAAATACTATCTATCTCCAGAGAACTGACAAAGAGAAATATGCATAACATGGTCTGTATATGTGTGTATATATGTATATGTTTATGGATATGTTTGTATTTGTATATATATATTTGTGTTTAATTATGGCATTCTCTGAAGGAATAGGGAGAGAGGGAAAGAGGGAGAAAAAAAAAAAATGAAAAGTGCCCAGCAGAGAATTTAAAAAAACCTAGAAGCAAATACAGAAAAGCTATGTTGCTTTGAAAACATGTAGGATTTGTTACTTGGGTTTTCATGAAATGAAAATTTATTATTTTATATTGAACCCTCTTATGTTCTGTTGTATGCATGGGAATGTTCTTTTTGTTTCTTTTGTATTTAAGTTTAAAATGAATAAATTTTTTAATGTTTTATATATATGTCATATAATGTAAAATAATCCCAAACAATACACTATCCCTATATCGTCCATTAGACAATTAATTGGACTTATTAATGAACAGATGCAAAGTAATGTTGTATGGTCAGTCAACTAAGTAGATGTTGAGAAGAGTTCACTCACTTGTTATCCAGAGATGCCCACAGTTATTATTTTCAAGGAACCTATTTTCTAATAGGAGTGTTGTTCATTCATTTTAGTTGTGCCTGACTCTTTACGATCCCATTTAGGGTTTTCTTGGCAAAGATACTGGAGTGGTTTACTTCAGTTCTTTTTACAGAGGAGGAGGCAAATAGGGTTAAGTGATTTCCCCAGGATTATACAGTTTGTAAGTATCTGAAGCCATCTTTACATTCAGGAAAGTCTTCCTGACTTCAGGTCCAGCACTTTAGCCTATGTATAGACAATCCACAAAGAGGATGGTGACCAAGGAGGAATGTTTTGGATTAGGAAGTAAGAAGAAATGGTGACTGATAAATGACTCCACGAAGTGATGACATAATTGCCTATTGGCAGTTGAGGTCAGGTGACTCAACTAAGTGTATAGCAGCCCTGGAATAGACAGTACAAAGGAGACCTAAGGTGATCTGTGGGTTGTAGGGAAAAAAATTATAATTTCTAGTCCTGTTTATTTTTAACCTGAAAAATAACAAATTGTACATTTAAAAAATAATACTTATATATTTTATTTACTTTTAAAATTATCTTCATTTATTATTTGTTTATTATAAAAACTTTTTGTGGCACTCTCAGTCCTAATATTAGATGATTTGACTGAATAGACAATAATATAGCTGCAATTTGAACCCATGTCAATCAGTTAATAAGCATTTATTAGGCACCTACTATATGCCAAGCACTGGGTTAAACACTGGGGATACAAATACAAAAAAAGATTTATAATCTAAGAGAGAAAGATAGCATGCACAAAAAAGCTGGAAGGGGAAAGTAGAGGAGTTGGCACATGATGGAAAAAATGGGCTAGTAGTCTATTCATTGTGCCATCTAGCTGCTCCTGTAGTACATAGTTGGCTTTGTGGTTACCTAGGTAATACAGCAGGTTGGCAGTGGGGAACAGAGCTTGAGAGATGAAGGTTAGTAATGTGGTATAACAAGGAACTGAGGAAAGAGTATGAGTTCCTTGAGGCAGAAAGGATGACGGGGCAGACATACTTGTACCAATTTTTGTCATTTGTTCTTTGAAAAGGACCAAAATGACATCATTATGTTGAGTCAAATTAGTGTATCTGGCTGTGACTGATCAGACCAATATGAACTCTGAATGCTCTGCACAGGTCAGACACAAATATTCCCCATGAATTTTTGGGGTAGATTCTTGAACTCTATGTAATTTTGCTTTGCTCATGAGCACACCTCTGTTATAAGATATTTGTGCCCATTTAAAAGGATAAAGAGAAATAATTATTAAAAATCAGTATCTTGGGGAGCTCTCCCTTTCTTCAAAATTCCTGATTTTATAAAGTTCAGTCTCTGGAAGGATATTACTGATAATGAAATTAACTCTCCATGATCTTGGTCAGAATCCTGCCAGTAAAGGATTTAATCTAAAGTGAGGAAGCCTATTGTGTTATTCTATCCAAGCTTGGATTGAGACAGATCTTTTTCTGTCTATAGCCCGAGGCTACAGATGGTCTGAGTATAAAGATATTTTTGACAGGATGTCACTCTTAGCCTCTTTGAACACCTACTCTTCCAAAGGGTATATAACTGTGAGTGATTATAGATTATAGAAATGCAAATTAGGTGATGGTCTTTGATTCAACAGAGGGGGCCAAAATGGCCATCCTGTTATTAATGACCTACTGGCCTTATTAATAAAATAATTACGATGAAACTATGTTTTTTAACCTTTTTATTCACCATAGGATTTACAGCTTATGTGACAAAATAGATAGATAACTTTAAAAGATTATTATTATAGGAATAACAACCACCAAACAATGAGAAAATGAAAAAGTTGACACTACTTCTATACCTAGCATAAGCTCTTCATCTTGCAAGGTAAACTAATTAACTTTAACAAGAAGTTGGCCCCCCAAATGAGAAATTATTAACATCTGAAACATTAATTTATTTCTGCTTTCATTGATGATAGTGAATATCAATCCATATTGTAATCATTAGTAATATACCTCACACTAAGTATTTATCATACCTTGAAATATTACCTATTGGTAATATGATCATGATTTACAAGACATTTCAAAATTTAAGGGTCCAGGACATGAAGATAGATTTCTAGACTATATCTATATCCTAGACTATATATATATATATATATACACACACACACATATATATATACATATACATATACATATATATATATTTTTTTTTTTTTTTGCTGAGGCAGTTGGGGTTAAGTGACTTGCCCAGGGTCACACAGCTAGGAATCTGAGACCAGATTTGAACTCAGGTTGTCCTGACTTCAGGGCTGGTGTTCTATCCACTGCACTACCTAGCTGCACCCCCTCGAATATTTTTCAACAAGGTTTAAAGTCATGTAACACTTGACCAAGTTGCACTAAACTAAATGGTTTAGATACTTCTTTTGAAGCTTCTCAAAAAACAAAACCAAAAAATAGATGCCAACAAGGAAGCACTTGTCACCGTAAAAATGGGCGAAAAAATACACACACACACACATACTTTAGAATATTTTCTGTGCATTTTATAATTTTTTTTTCTGACAAGGAATGCTTTTTAATTTATCATCATATGGTGTGTGTGTGTGTGTGTGTGTGTGTGTGTGTGTGCGTGTGTTAGAGGAAATCACAGTTTTGCTATACACAAGCTTATTTTAGAAAGGCCTAGAAAGATTTACATTAACTGACATTGAGCAAAACAAGCAGAACCAGGAATACATTATACACAGTAACAGCAAGATTTGTCTTACAATCAAGTATAAAAGACTTGGTTCTTCTCAGTAGTTCAGTGATCCATGGCGATCCCAATAAACTTTGGGATGCCATCTGCATTCAGAAAAAGAACTGTGGAGACTGAATGCAGATCGAAGCATATTATTTTCACTTTATTTCTTGTGGTTTTTATTATTAATAATTATTATTAATATCGTGGGTTTTCCCTTTTGTTCTGATTTTTCTTTCACAACATGATTAGTGGGAAAATGTTTTAAATGATTGTACATGTGTAACCTGTATCAGATTGCTTGTTGTCTTGGGAAAGGAGGAGATAAGGAGAGAGGGGAAAAATTTGGAATTCAAAATCTTACAAAAATGAACGTTGAAGACTACCTTTACATGTAACTGGAGAAAATAAAATACTATTTTCTCTGGGTCTTAGTCTCATCCTAGGCACTAGGACTGGAGATATGAAAGAGACATGCCACACAACCACAAAAAACTAAGATGAAGTAAACCTCCAAGCTTGGGAAGCACTTATTATGAGCAACAAGTTCCCACATTTAAAGAATTTAAAAATTTCCAGAAACCAGGTACTCAGAAAGCAGATAATACTATGCAAACTTAAGGGGGAGAAGAAACCAAGAAAAGGAGATTTTAATGGTAATCAGGAAAGAGTTACAGAGAGAAAACATAAAATAAAAAAAAAAAAAAAGGTCCTACCACTGGGGGGGAGAAGTCAATGCTGAACCCTCTTGGGCTGGTTTAAGAAATATAAATTTGATCAGATAAATTTGCTTATTGTAATGTATAGAGAGCCCAAAGGCAGAGAAACAAAAGTGAGAGTCAAGTATAGGCAAAAGGTAATGAGGGGATTAGAGAAAAGATGGGACTGATAGTGGTGAACTGGATGTTAGCAGAGGAATAAGAGGTAACCATTTTCAAGACTATAAGCTTGAGAGGACAAAAGAGATGAGTGGTTGAACAGAGAAGAAAAGATCCATCAGGAGTCATCCCTAAGGCCCAGTATCCTCTGGAACCTAGACTCCCTCACCTTAAGACCCCAATTTTCACCACCACAAACTCAGCCAGCCAGATAAAAAAAATACCTTTTATTATTATGAATAATCTGTGATCATTTAAACCTTTAAAGGAGGAGGAAGGAGAATGTAGAAAGATAGGGGAGGCCAAAGTCATGCTGTGGAAGGGGGTGGGGAAAAAAGGAGGATGGACAATCCTTCTATTCCCCCAAAACAATAGACTACGTGAACATGAAGCATCACAGAGAAAAGGATTCCCCACTCATTATACCTTTCCCCCCAAAAAGCTATCCCCCCCTTTCAGGCTCTTCTAGAGCTTCCAAGGTATCTGGAATTCATGGGGAGGAAGTGGGGTACAGTGTGTGGCCTCAAAGTTGTGTAAATGTTTCCGAGCCTGAAAGAGAGCCAAATATGAAGAAAAAAATTAAGATAATAGGTCAAAGAGTAAAAACATTTGAAAGATTTTCTCTCTCTTTCCCCAAACGTCTTCTCTTAGGCATTCCCTAACCATTTCCCTGGGAATATCTTGATCACCCTTCATATCTAGACTCAAAGAGAGGGAAATCAAACAAAACTCACCAAAAACAAGGCTAGCTGCCGCTGCCCATCTTCACTAATGTCATCACCTGAAAAAAAAAGCAGCTAATCAAATATAGTGCATTCCCTTCCCTATCCCCTGAACTACTCAGCCTAAAATTTTTAGCCAGAGTTCCCCCTTTCATCTCTTAAATCTTCCTCCCAGAATATGAACTTCTAAAAGTCCCCAAGCCTTACCAACACTCCAGGGGAAGTCACCCCCATGTTCTGTCTGATAGGATCGAAGAACAGACACACACCAATCTTCATCCACTTCCCAGCGGCTATACACAGAGGCTAGGGCAAATAGGACACAATCAGAACCATAGTTCAGCAGGAGCTATCCTTAGTCCTCATCCTAGCCCCCTTCCTCTCACCTTCCTCTAGCTGGGAGGAAGCCTCCAACCACTGTCTCACCACTCGAAGACTCTCCTCCCCCATTATCTTGGGGTACCTAAGAGAGAGGGTTGAAGTCAAGACTTCTTCTCTTTCCTTTCCCCACTCTTACTTTCAACGCTTCTCCCCACCTCTCACCGGTGTTGCAGAAGTTTCAACAGAAGGTTATTGCCACGGTTGGACATAATATCATCAGGGACCCTGGATATTAGAAGAAAAAAGACTTAAGAGAAGTCCAAATTCCAGGACTCTGAGAAATAGGGATGGAGAAACTGGGGGAAACAGATGTAAGCTGATCTCATGACTCACGTAGTGGTGATGATCTCATCCTTGGTTCTTCGGATCAGTAGCACTGGCCCCTGATATCTGGAGAAACAAGAATACCAGTCCATGGAATCAGAGATCAAAACAAAAACAACTTTCTCTCCTTTTCCACCCCATTAGCCCTGAGGCCCTGTTGGGTTTTCTTTTACCTGCATAACTGCTCAGCATTATTCAGATTAAGGTGCTGTCTCACAGTTCGAGTCACAAGGGTTTCTGGAATAGGAGAAAGGAAAGGAAATCATTAAAACCACAAGAATATCTCAAATTACCCCTCCATGATAGCAGTCTTGTGCCTACATAAGAAAGGGATATGGCTATTTCCACTATATTTCAGAAATCTATTATTTCATCAGTGTGGTAACTTCCTCCATCAAGCCTGATCCCGACCACGCCATGGTACATTATCTTCATGAGTTTGCTGGGGTAAAAAAAAAAAAAAAAAAAAAAATTCCCCAATAGCTAATCTTTTGGAGAAGGGACTCAGAAATGCTAGCCCCTGAACAATACAGTCTATAGCCATACTTGTTCAGCTTGGCAGTATCTGGCATATCTTGATGAGGAATAGAAAGAGGACTCCATATATGAAGATGGAATCAGAATTCTCAGAGCCCTCTTTGGGAATTGTATTGCCCTGTTTGTCAGCAACTCTACAGCAGTTTCCCCAGACCTTCCTCATCAGAGATTTGCCCCTTTCAAAGGACATCCCATTTTCCCACCCTCCCCCCAGCCCTCTCCATGGGTCCCCACTCACTCCAGCTGTCAGGCATAACCTTTAGGGCCAAAGGTATCAAGTCATCAAAGGAGGCATCTAGTATCAGGGCACTGATATCTGGATAGGACATGGCAGCCCATGTGGCTGGATGAGGGAAGAGGAGGCACAATCAGGATAGGAACTAAAGCCTTCCAACTCCTATTAAAGCCCACCCCTTCAGTCCCATACTCTGTGCTATTCACTTCATTTTAGATTCTTAGTCTCTCTTCCTATTCCTAATCTCCAAGTTTTAATTACTAAGATATATTATTTCAGGAGAAAGTAGGATTTCAATTAAATTTGTCTTCATCATTAAGGTTATATACATAGGAATACATAGGATACTCCTCATTCTTAAGTGTTAATATTCTCCTAGTTTCTTTCCTATCTCAGTAATACTCTGAGTGAGCAAAGTCACAAAATGATGGGGATAAAAGAGAATGATAAAGAATATGGGAATATGGATGTATCCCATTCTTCTAGCCTCATAAGTAATCCATCCAATTCTCTCTATCCCTGTCCTCAAACCATAGCACAGGAGCAGTTAGACAGCAAAATAGATAGAATACTTTCTCTGAAGTCAAGGGGACCTGAGATCAAATCAGGATTCAGATACTTAACACTTACTAGTTTATTAATCCTAGGGGAGTCACAATCCCAATTGTCTTACCAAAAACAAACAAAACCATAGCACAATTCTGAATCCATTGCTGTGAGAAAGTATTCATTGCCTAATTTCCTACTGAATCCCCACCCTCCCCTTCCTAACTGTAATCTTAAGCAAGTCATTTCTTCTGCTCCAGAATTTGGTTTCCACTTTTATCAAATGAAAAATTAGGACAAGAATGATCTTCATTGTCTTTTCTACTCTAATTTCCAATGCTCTATAAGGAGATATTAGCTGAGTAGTAGGTGAAAAGCAAAGTGAGAAAGCTCAGGGAGACCACCTTGGGTAGGGATAGAAGCAAAGGCTATATAATACATTTCGGGCATGGGGAGATATATACCAGTAAAACCCCCAATGGACCAAGCATAGAGGATGATGTCCTCTGGCTGGAAGTTGAGACGATGGATAGCATATTGGATCACCACATCCATGGCATTGGCTTCATTCTGAGGGAATGGCACTCCCTACAGGAGCAAAGTAAAGATTAAATGTTCCTGCAGCACCAAAGGTTATACACCTCCAACTAAAAACAGGTCCTTCCTTCCTGAAACTTCCAAAACCTTCCCAAACCAGTGAAAATATTCCCAGAGCCTACTATTGACAGAGTGGATGTAGAGAAAAAAAATGGTGGAAAAGGTAGTTCCTCTAATTAATGATATCCTTTCCCTATCTTCTTATAAAGGATATTCCCAATCTATTTGGAATATAGAAAGAGCAGGTATCTAAAAGCAGAAAAAAAAGTCCAAAATTTCTATCTCCATAAGTCCCCACCTCCCAACAACTGGACTTCCCAGGCAAACCCAATTAGGTGGGAGATTACACAAAGGGGAAAGTCCAGGGCGATAGTACAGAGATCTACAACCTCCCTCTCCCATGGGAGAATGGAAATTTTTTACACCAATCTGAGAACTGGGAGGCAAAGGACTAAAGAAAGGCTCTCACCGTGCTGCCAGCAAAGCCAGGATGATTCCAACCCAGGACCGAATATCCTGCTGTAATACAGGGTTGGGGGAAAAGGGATGGAGAGGGAGGAAGACAGTGATCTGAACTCAGTGATCTCAGAATCCTGAGATCTCATGTCCTGAAAATTACAAAGGAATGGAACACCTTCTTGGGAGAGGGAAAAGAGACAAAGGAAGTATAGTAAAAACTTATCAGAGAGTTCTAAACACTCCAAAATTTAAAGATAAATTCTTCCAACATATTCTAACACAAAGCAGGAAGACTGTATCAAGGGCTAAGAAGAGGCAGGGAGGAAAAAGAAGGGGGAGCTGAGGACAGATGAAAGAAACTACTTAACACCTCTTCCTACCTCAGATACTCAGGAGCATTTACTTAACAGAGGGACACTGTAATGAGGGGAATATCAAGAAAGTGAAAGTTAGGAGTACATTTATACCAAGGAAAGGGATATATATGTTATCATAGGAGAGATAAATTATACCAAAAGGGAGCTAAGGAAGGGTGGCATGTGGAGGAAAAGGAGTCTTACCAAGGGGGTTAAAGAGGTCTCAGAAGGTAAAAAATGTTAAGTACACAAGGAAGGAAGGAGCCATATGAACTGAGAAAGAAAGGGGACTTGGATTAGACCAATGAACAAAAATAAATAGAGGTAACAAAGGGATAGTTTAGAGGTCTCACCTTCCAGAGGAGTAGAAAGACAGCCAACCTCATAGAATCCAGCATTCCCCTCACAGCAGATTACCTAAGGGAGGAAGGAATCTTGTCTGAGAGAGACATTTCCCCTAGTGCTCTCAAGCGAGAAGGGCATAACTAAGAGTCAGTTGAAGTGATTGGATTAGATTCTTCAGAGAGAAACAAGGAGGCCACATTGGAATTCTCCTTTAAGAAAATGACTATATATGGTGCACAAAACTAAAATGCAAAGTAGATTTGCATGTCCCTCTAGCTCCTTCGAGAATTTTTTTAACAGCAAAAATTTAGTCATTAAACCACATAGCCCTAAATAAAGATAGCTCTCTATTGCTTTTTCCCCTCAAAGGTCTTTCAGTCGTTGTTGCCTGTTTTACTAGTAGGAATAATTATTTCTCAGAACACTCCCAAGAAATTCAACACTTCTTGAAAGTAGTCCCTGACTAATCCTAATCTGAAGCAGACCACTGGCTTGTTTTCTATTAATTTACCACAAAACATATTGTTTAAATTATGATGTAGAACTACTTGGCCAGCAGAAGGTTGTAGCAAGAAAATGAAGCTAGAAGAAAGATACCCAGGGTTTGAGTCCTGATTCAAAACCTATTAGCTAGTGAAATGAACAGAACCACATCATTATACATGGCAACAAGAAAACTATATGATTGGACATGGCTCTCTTCAACAATGAGTTGATTTAAACCAGTTCCAATTGTTCAGTGATGAAAAGAGTCATCTACACCCAGAGAGAGGACTATGGAAACTGAGCGTGGACCACAACATAGCATTTTCACTCTTTCTGTTATTGTTTGCTTGCTTTTTGTTTTCCTCCTCAGGTTTTTTTTTTCCTTTTTAGATAATTATATAAATACGTATACATATTTTAGATTTAACATATAATTTAACGTATTTAACATGTATTGGACTACCTGCCATCTAGGAGAGGGGATGGGGAGAAAGAAGGGAAAATTTGGAACAGAAGGTTTTGCGAGGGTCAGT
The DNA here is from genome assembly GCF_016432865.1 of Antechinus flavipes. Taxonomy (NCBI): domain Eukaryota; kingdom Metazoa; phylum Chordata; class Mammalia; order Dasyuromorphia; family Dasyuridae; genus Antechinus; species Antechinus flavipes. The sequence goes on from NC_067401.1 coordinate 190,003,358, forward strand.
GTTGAAAAAATTACCCATGAATATGTTTTGTAAATAAAAAAAAAGTTTTTGTAAAATAAAAATTATTAAAAAAATAAAACAACCTGTGACCTCCAACAAGTACCTAGACCTTTGGGTACGCTTCCTCTCTTATACTAAATTGGATGCAAAAACCTTTCCAGTTCTGATAGTCTACAAAATACTGATGCTTTTGGATCAAGGAAAGTAGTACAAACTGGTACTCCCTGCTATTGGGAAAGTTAAGTCTGGTGTATCCTTTGATCTAGGAAATACTAAGATACTACATTTGACACTATCAGTATCTGTACTAAATAATAACTAAAATTGAATGTGGTAATAATAGCAGCAGCTAATATTTATACAGTTCTTTAAAGTTTGCAAATCCCTTTTCAAATATTCGATCCTCATCATAACCCTGTGAGGGAGGTGCTATTTTATTATCCTCATTTACAAAGGAAGCAAACATCTCTTAAGTGACTTGCCCAGGGTCACACAACAACTAGGTACCTAGTCTGAGCCTGATTTGAACTCAGGTCTTCCTGAGTCTAAGTATAGTGCTTTATATGATCTCAATTGTCAATTTGACATTGTGTGGTGGAGGATAGGATATTAGAGGAACTACTAAGCTGCCTAAGAACCAGCCCAGGTCAAAAATAAAGCCAGATAAAGCTCCCCTGACATTCAGCAGTGGGACTGGGCTCATGAGAGACCACTACACTTCTAGCTCTGGCAAGATATGCAGACCCAGTCTCAAAAACAAAGAAATAAATGTATGCTTTTGTCCTCTAGTCTCCTCAAGACTAGGGATACTCTTTATTTTCTACTGCCATCGCCTAAGGACCCAGCATCTATTAATGGAGGAGCTGCCTACTCCATATTTGTTAGAAAGCAATGTCTACACTATAGTGTATTTCTAGAAGTATGGGATCATATATTTAAAGCTAGAAGAGACCTTAGAAATTACTAAATTCCACCAGTCCACTGCAGATTAGGAAACTCAGGCCTAGAAGGATTTATAATAGTTATAATGAATTTCAAGCCATGAGCTTGAGCTACTGATTCACATTTGCACCATGTTGTCCCCCTCAAGATAAGTTTCTGCACCTTGCAATTAATATTCATCCACTGGTTTTTCTATATTAAGGAACCTTTAGTCAGGGGAGGGTTTTTAAAGGACAGAAGCAAAGCAGAAATCTATTTCCCTTTGCTTCTCTCTGAAGATTGCTCTTGTTCTGATTAGAATCAGCTGTATAAGTTAAGTTATTCCCAGTTAAGCATTCTCGGACCTAATTTCTGTGCCAGAGTAGAGCAGTTTTTGTCTGGATCAGGCATTTCTAATAACTTATAAAGCTGATAAGAATCAAAACAAGGATGTGAATAAAAGTCATTAAGTTTAGCCTCCTAATTTTACAGATGAAACTCTCTATTACAACTGTATCAACATCTAATTTTTAAAAAACTCTCTTATCCTCCAATTTCAACTCACCAGCTTCTGTCCTTGCGATTCTGACATGCCTCTCCGGTCAATGAACATGGTATCAATCTCATTACCATCACAGGCTACCAGTTTGGCTCGTCGACCATTAAACTGAAAAACAAAAAGGAAATGGGTTAATTTTAGAGAGCCAGTGAGTAAAGAGGGGCAGGTCAAGAGTGTCTCACCTCTTCTACCAGTCGAGCTTGGCCCTGCAGCAGCATGGGCATCAGGGCTTTTTGCAGCAAATACACAGAACCAGGATACAGCATCCGGCGTCCCAGGGTATGTGCAACCAAAAAACTATGAAAAAACATGGCATTAATCTTACAGGAAGCACTCAGAACCCTGATTCTGAACACAACAAACTCCTAATCATTAGCAAGCTATAACCCTCCATGTAACAACTTGGAAAAGTTTAGCCTGTCAAGTGTCAAAGCAACCTCTAGTATCAAATACAGTAACCCTGTCAGCATTCTTCCAAATCCACCAAATGTAAACCCAAATTGATAAACAAAAAGCATCCCTCTTCAAATCCCATCCTTTCCATGAATTTCACAGCATACTTACTAAACAATCATATAATCTAGAATTACCTATCTTGTTCAAAACTAGCAGACTTATCACAACTCTAGCACTTCCTCCCACTACATAAGCCTGTTAAAAAACTAAGGAGTAATTCACTCACAGAAGTTTACTCCACACACATAAAATGAGGGAACTGAGTTAGATCTCAAAATTTTCTGATTCTAGATTTTCCCCTCAACAGAGAATCTCACTTCCCAATCCTCTACCTGGCAATCTGACAGGGAAGCTTCTTAACCCGGTTGAGGAAATTATCAGCTGTTCCCCGATGTAGTGGTTCAGTTCGAAGCAGAGATACTCCTTTGTGGGAGAGACCATGTTGGGTATCCTTCCTGAAGGCAAGAGACATGGGAGGGAAGACACCAACAGGGTTGGAACCAAGGACAAAGATGCCTGAGTCCCTAATAGAAATGGTATCTGAGAAAGGGACATGCTAAGCAATGGCTGAGGAGGAAGGAAAGAATGGGATGAAATGAAGAGGTAGCAGAGTACAGAGATATGTAAGGAAAAAATGGCTGAATCCCTAAAAGGTAGGACAAACACGATTAAAAGAAAGGACAGGAGAGCAGGGGACTCACCAGCTGCTGGGTTCTTTCCAGTGGAAGTCAACAGGCCAGCTCTTAAAGTCAAAATTGTAAACAGATAATTGTTTCTATGTTTTCAGGGAAGGAAAAAAAGGGGAAGAAAATAAGTATACCCATCATTAATACTCTCTAAATTGAATATCATGTAGGCATCAAACACATTATGTTCAAAACCAAACTTATTATTATTCCCTCTTCCACTCCACCCTGATTGTATAATACTATTCTCTCAATAATATCTCTATATACTGTTGCCTCTGAAATCAGATTTAAGCTCTTCTGTTTCAATCTGATTATATATTGCCTTTCTTACATTCTAATGTCTAGGCAAGTTGTTTTTCTAGATGTTCCTCACTTTCCCTCCTATCTGTGCCTTTGCACTAGTTGTCTTTGATTCCTCCATGTTTGGAATACACTCACACCTAACCTCTATCACTGAAAATTATTCATTTCCCTAAAAACAATTAAGGGACAGCTTCTACATGATAGTCTTCCCTAATCTATTAGCTGTTAGTAACCCTAATTCTAAAAGAAATTTACTTATTTGTCTTGCATGTAGGAGAAGGGATGAAAAAGTAAAGAGATGGAAGACATACATAGTAATCATAACTGTAAAAGGATAAGATGAATTCATCCATAAAACAAAAGTAGATAGCAAAATGTATTAGAAACCAGAATCCAACAATATGCTGGACTTAAACACACTTGAAACAAAAAAATACATACACAAGTTAAAAATAAAGGGCTAGAGCAAAATCTAACATGCTTCAGCTGAAGTAAAAAAAGGCAGGGGTAGTAATCATGATCTCAGAGAAAGCAAAAGCAACAATAGATTTAATTAAAAGAGGATCAAGGGAACTACCAGACTAAGAGATAAAAATGATTATCAACAAATTTTTATTTCAAGTCTCTCTGATAAAGGTCTAATTTCTCAAATATATACTGAATATAGAACTGAGTCAAATTTATAAAAATTAGAGCCATTAAGGATATAGGCAGTTTTCAGAAAAAAACAAAAAACAAAAAACAACTAAAGCTATCTATAATCATAAGAAAAAATGCCCTAAATCATCACTAATTAAAGAAATGCAAAATAAACAGATCATCTGCGGTACCACTTTAATCCTATCAGAAATGACAAATACTAGAGGGGACAAAGGCAAGAATAGGTATACTGATGAACTGTTGGTGGTGTTATGAACTGGTCCAACCGTTCTGGAGAACAGTTGGCAATTATGCCCAGTAGGTTGTAAAATTGAACAATACCATTACTAGGTCTGTATTTCAAAAGTATCAAAGAAAAAGGAAAAGGACCGATAAAAAAAATTTTTTTTTAGTAACTCTTTTTGTGTAGCAAAGAACTGGATGCCCACCAATTGAGGAATGGCTAAAAAAGTTATGATAGAATTATGCTATAATAATCAAAATAGATTCAGAAAAACCTGGGAAGAATTATATGAACTAATGTAAAGCCACTCTCATGAGTGGCTGCTATACTTCCTGCCTGGGCACAGAAAGGAGTTGAAAGAGATAAGAAAGGAAAAAGAGACCTGGGGAAGTAAAAGGGGAATGAAGAAAGAAAAGGAGGGAGGAAGAAAAGAAGGAAGAAAGGAAGGAAGAAGAAAGGGAGGGGCAGGATGAGACAGCTATATATTGCATTGTGCCATTCCAGCATCATGGTATAAAGGAAAGAGCAAGGAAAGAGTTAGGAAACATGATGCTTTACTAGTGTGAGATCAAAATCTCACATCTTGAGTAAGTCCATCAGTCCCTCTAGGTTTATTAAATTCCATATCATATAAAATGCATTATGTGATCTCTGAAGTCTCTTCTAGCTCTCCCTTTCCTCTTACCTGTCACCTAAGACCATACCTTATTCTCTGGGGAGTTATTCCTATGAGTCTCTTCCAAAATGGTGATGAACTGAATGTAGTGAGGATTGGTCCACCGGCCAATGCCTGAATGAATGTACCAAAAAAATCTATTAGTTTAGGAGATAAGACTCCTAGATTTTGGAAATGGGAAATGAAGCTATAAAGAGAGAAAGCCAAAGTAGAAAAGGTATTACATGGAAATTCAAGAATTTCAAGATAAAAGCTCTGATTCAAAGGAAAATAAAGAGGAGCTGACCTTAGTTTACCTTCCAGTTCTTTAGAGATCTTGTATCCTCAAGGACTTCCTTCTTCCTGGATTCTTCAATCTCTCCACCTCTAACATGCTCTAGCCTCCCCAATCTTAATGATCCATGTAGCCCTAATCTATATGTTAGTTTTCTTCTTCCTTTCATTGCCAAATTTCTTCAACTTTACTACTAAAAAATTTGATTTTTCTATTTCTGTTTATGAGATTACCATTATTTTAGTCACAGTATCAAAAACTCTTTAGTACCTTTTTTTTTTTGCTTATTTTTTGTAATAGCCTTTTATTTTTCAAAATATATACAAAGACAGTTTTCAGTATTTACCCTTGCAAACCTTGTGCTCCATGTTTTCCTCCCTTTCCCCCAGGTCCCTCCCTCCCCTAGGTAGCAAGTAATCCAATATAGATTAAACATGTGCAATTCTTCTAAACATATTTCCACCTTTATCAAACTGCACAAAGAAAAATCAGATCAAAAAGGGAAAAAAAATGCCTCTTTCTCTCATAGTTTTATGCATCTTCCCTTTGAAACCATCTCTTACTTTCATCCATCTCTTTCTTTTCCAGAACATTAATTCAAGTCTATATCACCCCATCCCAAGATCATTATGACAATCTCCTAACTCAATCTTATTCTTCTCTAATCCAGCATATTAATCTTCAGAAAGCATCACTTTTATCGTTTACCTGGTCGGCTGAATAAATTCCAATTTAGAATTTCAAAGCCTTCTTTGAATCTAGTCTAATCTCAAACTACCTTTCCAGGCCTTATTTCACACCACTTCCCTAAAAACACTTTAATCAAACTAGTTTCCTCAATGTCTCCTAAATTATTTGCTAGGCCACCTCCATGCTCACATCATATTTTTTTCAGGAATATAATGTCTTCCTCTATTCTTTCCACTAATCTAGGTCCTGTCCACCCAGCTCAAATTCTACCTTTTTGGGGAATTTCTCTAACCAATACATTCATCATCCAAACCATTCATTGCCATTTATCACAAGCTACTTTTTATATTTATCTTTCATTCAACTATGTTTTATCTCCCCAATGAAACTCTAAATTCTACAAGGAAAGAATCTTACTTTGTGCTTTCTACATTTCCCCAAGCCCAGCACAAGAAGTGATTAATAAATATCTGCATATTGAATTTGCCTATTTTGGTTTGCTCACCTCGAAGACAGGCCACACCTGCTAGAAGCAATAGCAATGTCCCTGCATAATGAGAGAAGGGCACCACCTTTGACATACACAAGTAACCTGAAAAGAGAAAAAGCTGAGTTCAAGCTCTGCCTTCATCAGTTGCTCCTCCCCTCTATTCTAAGGCTAATTTGGGGCATTTGCTGGTCCTTCTGGGGAGCATTTGCTATACCTACTAACAGAAGAGGAACCCTTCTCCTGAGACAAGATTCTCCTTTACATCAAAATTCACACTATTCAAAATCCCACCCAATCATTTAACTCCACACTGACCTTTTCTGTACAAGTAGAAGAAAGCCAAGGGGGAGGAATAATAAGAGATGGACCAGAGAACTGAGGCCTGTGGTAGGAAAATGGACAAATAGACAGTCAATTTTTTCCTCTTGCTTTGACTGCTCCCCCATTTCCAACACTGGATTCTGACCAATCTGGAGAAAGCCAAGCATTCCATAGTGGCATGAAAAGTTATTTGGAACAACCACATTAAGGGGAGGAGGAGTTTAAGGAAAGTATGTTCCATTCTGCCAAAATTCACTCTTCCAAGTGTGATTAATAATGGTGATAAGAAGACTGGAAGTGCTGTGCAAACTATCATACAGGGAAGTCAAAGAATAAAGGGAAAGGAAAATTAAGATATACATGGGAGAAAAGGCAACAGAGAAGTGATTTGGAGGGGTGGGGGGAAAAATAGGAGGGGAAATGCACTTTTCCCCAAGTCAGCCAAGCCTCAAGAATATGATCTGTATGTCTGACAATTAACTTGTTTTCTTTAATCAGGTTACATAAGTAGTAAATTTCTAGGACTGAACTTTGCACAGTGCTTACTTCTTAGCTTCTCCAGGAAGCCTAACTAATTATATCATCCTATTTGATCTGCACAACACTCCTATAAGGTGGGTGCTATTATTTTTCCCATTTTATAGATGGGGAAACTAAGGCAGAAAAGGGTTGAGTGACTTGTAACACAGTTTAAGGAGTGCCCAATGATTTTAATTTAAGTCTTCCTGACTTAAGGCTCAGCCCTTTATCCACTGTATCATGCATCTGTCATGATCAATACTGCTTATGAATACTGATACAATAAGAAACTTCCTCAGGTACACATCTAAAAAAAATAATATCTTTTCAAACTTAAAAGGTATATAGTCCCTCTTTTTATACAATTTGTCTGAATGTTTTACATCACTGCTTCTTGGTATGTTCTGGTCCCCAAATGACAGTATAAAAAATGTTGACATGAAAACTAGTGGAGAGAAGAGCTCTCACCAAAGCAAAGAAAGCCTGGTTGCTTGAGATGTCTTTGGAAATGTAGTATTTGTACTTAGTACCCGGGGAAGGTCCCTGTTTTCATGACTTGTACTGTCTCAGAGGAAGATGTATGGCATAACAGAAGGGAAGAAAGAATTCCTCAGCTGAGACTCAAAACCCTTTGCTCAGAACCTAATCAGTCTTCTACACTGGGAAGGGGAACATAAAAATGACCAAGTCTGGGGAGGGAAGAGTGCAGAGGACCAACTCACCAAAGCCAGGATGCTGTCAGCATGCTTCTCTAGGGCCCTGGGCTGATAATAGGACTCCTGGAAAAAACAAAAAAACCCAAAAAACCCAGCCCTGTCCAGTCAGGGTTTCTTTTTAGAGTCTCCCCTATCTTCCCATTCCCACGCCTCTGGGTGCTCGGATCTCCTTCGGTCTTCTAAGCAAAAAAGTACCTTCTCTAGATTGGGGTCTCCTCTCTCCCAGAGAGGACCCCCTTAAGATCTGGCTCTCCCACTCCATCTCTCCAACTATTACTCCAAGGAAAATCCAAAGAACTAAAGACTATGGAAGAAAGCAATGAATGACTTTTGTCCTCCTTTCACAACTCCCTTCTTGGGAATGGATGAAACCAAGGTGGGGGTGGGGGTGGGGTGGGAAGGAGACCCAGGAGAAGGAAGGGGTCTTTTATGAAGAAAGAATAAACTGGGAAAGCCTGAAAATATGGGAGAAATTAGAAAAAGGGAATGGGGAGTTTGTGCCAGTGGACATAATTAGTAGATATAAAATGTCTCCTGCTTCTAAAAATAGAATTGCCCCGTGGGGCTCTCCAGGTCTGGCAGAATGGGAAGGAGGTAAGGGTAAAACCATCACTTCGTGGGGCGGGGAACGATCGGATAAGTAGATGGGAAGTCATTATGAGAAGGAAATTAAGAGCCAAATATAGGTAAAACACACGGAGAGAAAAGGACAAAGCGATAGTTCGAACTGAGACATAGGGAGTTTAATGGCAAACACCATTAAGAACACACCCTTTCTAATAGCATCTGCGCTTCGGCATGAACCATGAGAACATACACGGGTAGGGTGGCGTGCCGTACCAGGAGTGGGGAGCGGGGGAAAGAGGAGAGGGGAGTAAGATTAAAAAAAGCAAACGAGATAAATGAGAAACTAGGAAGGTGTAAACACAATGGAGGGAAAGGAAAAAAAGCTCACACCCACAAGCACTTAAATTACACCGGAAAGATCCAGATGATCAGTATTTGTGGGGAAATAGGCAGACTAATACTCTCCCCCTAATTCCAATTATGGGTGCTTCCGGGGAGCTAAAGTAGCAACGGGTTTGGACCATACCATGACTCCAGATGGGGGAGAGAAGAACAAGACTCACCCAGGACTCAGTCGGAGAGGTGGCGACGGCAGCCGGTGTCCCGGGAACGCTAGATTGGGTTCTTCCCGAGTCCCTCTCTCGATAGATCCGGTAGAGCCGGGGGCCTAAGACGCAGCTTAGCAGCTTCGCCATCACCCCGGTTCCAGCCGCGGCTCCCTCAGCGGCAAATTTCCCCCCCACCCCCCCAACCCCGTCAAATCGCCCCGCCTTCTCTCTAGCCTCTTGGGTCATGCGTGATTCCTTACGTCATCACGTATAGTGCCGGCATCTTCCTTAAACTCTTAGTCCAGACTTAAATCAGTTTTGGGAAGCATTTAGCGCTACCTGGTCTTTCTTGGAAGAGCTGACAGGTGGGGAAGAAGGATTTAAGAAGACTGGACTAGGCGGCCTGGATGTAGGCTTGGGGCTATTCAGATTCCGTTGGAAAAGTATTAAACCAGGGGCTGCACAGAGCACTTTACTGTTGGTGCTACAAAATTTAGATTAAGCAGAGTTGTATGCTGAGCACTTTACTTGGAACTGGGGAAGTATCAAAGTTTAGTTAGATCCGTCTGTGTACAGAACTGTTTACGGGGTGCTAGGAAGGAGACAAAATTTAGCTTAAGCCCAATTCTGTGCTGAAAGGATACAAAGTTTACATTAAGTACCTGTTCTCTAGAAAATTCTTCTGCCTCACCTTTTTGGAACCCTCTGGTTTCCATCATCACATATATCAGTGCTTCCCAGAGGTTACAGGGAATATGTGAAACATTTCGAAAATAACAATGGGGGCGGGGCGGGGAGGGGGGGAGTTATGAATTGGAGAAGGAATTCTGAGGCAGCGAAAGCTGGATAGAAAAAATAAAAAGTTATCTGAAATTTTTGTAAGAGATAGATGAAATAATTTCTCTTTACCAAAACCAGATTAGTGAGTTTGGGGAGATAGGAGGGGAAACAGAGACTCAAATACGTGCTAATTGATATTCATAAGTGCCCAAATAGCTTCCAGTTAATGAAGGTACAAACATTTTTGGAATACTCTTGAAAGAATACATCCCATTCATACCACAAGGTTTTAAATTTCACATATAAACTTATCTTTGTAAATAAAGGATTCTCAGTACTGGTCCAAATCCAGTCTAAAGCAGAAAACAAATTGAAATATTAAAATCATATATAGGTATCTCAGAAATCATAAGATACCTTGCTTGACAAAAAACAATGTTGGCATTGTTTTTGTCAACCAAGTTTTATCCTTGTTATGATTTCATAGATTTATTTATAAATAGTCTCGTTATTTATAATAATATGATATAGCTTCTAGGGGAAATATAGCAATAATTTTACAGTCCCCTGACCTTAAGGAGCTTCTGTCATAACAATATCAGTGATTCTAAATCTTTTGGCTTTGGAATCTGTGATCCTGCGTTCTCCACCCCACCCCACCCCCAACATTGAAGTACTATTGTTCTGGCAAAATGTTTGTCAATGATTGTAAAACTCTTCTGGCCTAGAAATATAATAATATTTTTTCCCTTAAACTTCAGGGAAAATAGATTAGTGATCCTGAGACTCTAACCTTAGGATGTTATTGTTCTAACAATTTGTCAATGACTCTAAAATCTACCAGCTTTAGGATAGTTTTAGATCTGCTGGTCAGTGTAAAGGTCAGAGGACAAAGGTCACAGCTCAGTGCAATCAGGAAGTAAACAAGTGGAAATGCTTGACATACCTGGAAGTAATTTCTATAAGCCAAAAGAGGTTATCTTGTGGGTGGTAACTCTGGCCATATTAAAATAGCTTCCCTAACAAGGAGTGTCTCCTTCTCTGATTGGCTATTCAAGTGACCTCATAGGCCCTATTTAAACTGTAAGGAGGAGGAGCTCTTTTCACCTTGGAGCTCTGCAAGAATGCAGGAGGTCAAAGGCTAGGATGTGGACAGGTGAATAAAGATCCTGAGCTTGCATACAACTGTTCTTGAGTGCTTTGTTGTGTTGCAACTGCTGTTCATATGCAACAGTAGCCAGAAACCTCTGAAGACCTCAGAAAGTGGTAAGCTTGGTAAAATTGGTTTAAGACAGTGACCAGAGGTTTCTCTGAGGGCCTGGGAATTAAGAGAGACTAGCAATAGTAAATGCAAAGTTAAGCATTTGCAGGTCATGATTAAGCAAATTCTTGAAATCACTCCTCAGTTCTCCTCTAGGCCATAAAATTAGCATATCAATGAAATGAAGATCTAGCCGAAAGTGTCTCCTTGCTTCTGGTTCTTTGCTAAATTCATTTGGAATTTTGTCCACTTTAATTGGCATTACAATGTCAAATAAATTTTGCCCCTTGACTTGGATATGGTTCAAGCCTGCAAATTCTTTTGAGACACCCCATGACATTTGTCTGTGACCCCAAACTTTTGGGGTCCCTTTCCAACCACAACAATTTGACTCTGCTCTGATGTTAAAAAATGCTACATAAGCTTTTTATGAAAATTAATTTATTTTAAGTCATATATAAAGACATGGCAAATTCATTTTTTCCTCTTATTAAATATAGGGTACAGGAATGCTTACTGAAAGCCAAGGAGTACAGAGGACAAAAAAATGTTGGAAATCTTTATATGAAATTTTTCTTGCTCTCTCTAGCAATCCCTTTCTTCCATAAAACACACACACACACACACATAGACACACACGGTGAGATCTTTGGTAGTTGTGACGAGGTTTTTTTGTTTTTTTTTTTTTTTGAAAATTTAATTTTATTTAATAATAACTTTGTATTGACAGAATCCATGCCAGGATAATTTTTACACAGCATTATCCCTTGCAATCACTTATGTTTCGTTTCCCCCCCCCCCCCCCCCCCTGCCCAAGATGGCAAGCAGTCCTATATATGTTAAATATGTTGCAGTATATCCTAGATACAATACATATTTGCAGAACCGAACAGTTCTCCCGCTGCACAGGGAGAATTGGATTCAGAAGGTAAAAATAACTCAGGAAGAAAATCAAAAATCAAATAGTTGTGACGAGGTTTGAGAACTAGAGTGGGAAATGCCCTCTGATCGGAGTCACAGGTTCAATGTGAAAGAATTTGCAAACCCAAAATCAAAGTGGCAAAAGGGATTTATTGACACTGAGAAGACAATATTTACACCAGTGGGCATAATCCTGGTTGGGACTTCTGCAAGGATAGTTTGACCAACCACTGATTATATGACTACATCTTGGCCTAGGGGCTGGGGAGCAGTTTGAGCTGACTATCAGGCCAAGATCTTCAATTGAATAAAATTACTTAACTGGGAGTGGTTCCGGACTAATCTTCAACTCAATAAAGGGTGAGACTACATCCCTGGCCAAGATTTCCAACTGAGTGAGACCACTTATCTTGATTCCCTGAGGATGGGCCTCTCCCAGAGAAGAATTTGAAATAAAGGAACTTCCCTGAGAAGGGGTAAATTTCAGGGTTCATCTCCCCATAATTTCTCCCCAAAAGATCTCAGTTTATATCACACACATATACACATACTCTTTTCCACTATTAGAAGGTTAAGTTCCTTAAGGATGAGAACAGTGTCCATTTTGTTTTTTTATTCCTAGTATTGGACACAATGATTAGAATGTAATCAATAAATGCTTCTTGCTGATTGAAGGAAAATTGAATACATACCATTATACTTTGTATGGTGATGAAGTTGAAAAAGTTGCAAGGCCTGAGAAGGCTAGCTGGCCTTGGGAATACCACAAACAATGCTGGCCAATAGTATTAATTTAATACTGATTCAGTTGGTTCCTAACTTGTAGAACATAATGATGAGAACTACACTACCCCTACTACTCTGCAATTGTACCTCTATATCATAATATTAGCATATCAACCTAATCTTTGTTTCTTTTTTCTGCAAGATTATCTTCTAGATTCTGCTTCTTACCTAGATTTCCCTTGAATAACCCATTGTCAAGCAGTGCTGTAAATCTTTGCCTTTTAACTTGGAGACTGAGTGTGCAAATTCTTTTTTTTTTTTTTTTTTTGCTTAGGCAATTGGAGTTGTAACTTGCCCAGAATCACACAGCAAAGAAGTATTAAGTGTCTGAGGTCAGATTTGAACTCAGGTCCTCCTGCTTTCAGGATTGATGCTCTATCCATTATGCTGCCCCAGTGTGCAAATTCTTTCACCAAACCTATAACACTGACCAGATGAACCTTAATCTTGTTTCTCCTTAACAACAGGACATTTGAAAAACTATCTCTCCTGATTTGGACACAATGTGAGCGTAACCAAGAACTGAGAAAGATTGGCATTTTTGGATAATGTATCGATCTATTGGCCATCAAGAAGGAAGAGTCCATAACTAAATGGAACTTTAAAAAAGAAATGACCTCCATCTTTCTGGTGCTCTTCTGCCTAGATCCTACCACTGAGGGCAGCCAGGGGTTTTACCATTACTGGTCTTCAGAGTACATGGCCAGCCATTTTCTTGAGAAGAGTCAGGAACCAGAGGAGTGGGAAATAGCAGACAGCCTTATTGCCAATCTGTTACATGTTCAGAACTCTTCTCTTGCCTCTCCGCCTGCCTCTTTATATCCTGTAGCTCTCAGTGCCACATATAAAGCCTAAAGAACTATAGCCAAGTTAAAGCTGGGGAAGGTCTTCTCAGATCTTTGTGCTTATACCTGTGCATGCATCCCCTATCAAGGTATTATGTATAACAACAAACACTCTGAAGACCTCAGCAATAGCAATGGTCAACAATCATAATCTCAGGGACCTGGAAAACAGGCCCTGAGTACATGTACAATGAGATCTGTAAGTATCAACACCAGTCCTGCTTATATCCAATCTTATTCATTGCTATTATCTATCAATTTGATAAATTGACCCTGCATTAATCTAGCTTGGTATTTTCTCATTTTCTCATGCTAAACCTTCAACAAAGCCCCTAACACTACTTTCTTTCAAAGACCATATCAACTATTTGAAGCCATTTCCTGCATCACTATTTATTAGGGAGATTGGCCTGTAATTTTCTTTCTCTATTTTGGCTCTTCCTGGTTTAGATAGCAACCATATTTGTGTCATAGAAGGAATTTGGTAGGACTCCTTCTTTACTTATTTTTCCAAATACTTTACATAGTATTGTAATTAATTGTTCTTTAAATATTTGGTAGAATTCACAAGTGAATCCATCTTACCCTGGAGACTTTTTCTTAGGGAGTAGTACATTAATGACTTGTTCAATTTCTTTTTCTAAAACAGGACTTTGTGTCCCCCCTAATCTTTATATAGGGTGGGCCACCTGGCCTGGGGAAATTCCTAAAAATGATACCCATCCATCTGAATCTCCCAGCTCTGGGGAAACTACCTGGTTCTTACTCCCACCTCCAATTAATTTGGGGATTACTTTGGTCTGGAGAAAAATCACCAGCCTTAGTGATTTAGAAATTAGCCCCTAATCACTCCCTACTAGCAAACCGTAGAAGGCTAAATAAAAAAACAAGACTCTATACCCAAAACTTTGCTCACTAAGGGAAAGAGTTTCTCAGTGAAATGAACCCATTTTTGCCAAAAACCTTGCTTGCAGACTGGGATGGTGAATTCACCTGTGACATTGGCCTGGGGACCCTCATCACTATTAGGGTATCCTCACCCCTTAATAGGACTATTTAGGTGATTTATTTCCTTTTCTGTTAATCTGGACAATTTATATTTTTGTAAATACTCATCTATTTTGGTTAAATTGTCAGATTTGACATGCCTCCATTTAAAAAAAAAAGAAATTTAATTATCCTATTTTATTATGGACAAAATGCAGAGATGTGGGCTTGATGATACCACTATACAGTTAAATGAATTTGGAATTCATTAAATGGCCAGCCCCAAAGAGTGACATCATAAATGGTTTTGTCATCTTGGAGGGAATTCCCTAGTGGAGTGCTTCAGCAATTTATATTTGGTCCTGTATTATTTAACCTTTAGGATTGTAAGATCATCAATTTAAAATGAAAAGCTAGCTCCGAAATCTTCCAGTTCATTGCCCTTATTTTGCTGATGAGGAAAGTTAGGCCCAGGAATGTTGCCCAAAGTCACACAAAGAATAAATCAGATACGGAATTTTTATCAATATTTTTGATAGTGACTTAAACAAAAGTATGGATAACAATCAGATTCATAGATGACACAAAGCTGGAACATATGGATAGCTAAAATATTGGAATACAGTGTCAGGATAAAAAAATATTTAAACTAGAATGATAGACCAAATGCAATACTGTGACATTGTACAGGGGTAAATCTAAAGTCCTTCATTAAGTATGAAGAATCAACCTCTCAAGTGCCAACATACAAGAGATTAGGACTCTATACCCAGCACAGGAGAGAATCCCCAGTTAAAGCCCCTATCCTTATTGGGACTAGCATTTGACAAAGTTTTTGCATGCTATCTATATGAACATGGTAGGAAACCATTTTCATAAATGGTTTGTTAAATAAGTGTTTGGTAAATTGGATTGACTACATAATAGATATTAAAGTTAGATGATTTTCAACTTGTTGAATGAAAGAACCCAAAAAGTAATAATTAGTGAATTAATAGCTCTCTAGGGGGAGGTCTCAAGCATACAATTCCAGGAATCTCTCCCTGACTCTGTGCTGATTTTCATCAGTGATTTGGATAAAAACATATGTAAGAAACAAAATATCTTACCAAGAACTCCACTGACTCACTGATAAACACAGGAAAGATTTATTTTACATTCTTGCAAGAATGGGTGCCTAGGTGAGGAGACACACCTTTTAAACTCCAAAGGCAGCATTTTATTTCGTACCCTGAAGCACAAGTCCCTTTTCTGATTAATTGGATATTTACAGAAGTTACATGACATGAATCTCCATCCCTCATTAAATAGCAGTCCCTGCTTTCAAGGAGCTTTACATTCTAGAAGGATAAATATAACTATGGAGGATTAGAGACAAAGAACAAAAGATTCTTTTCAAATCTCAGGCCCCTTGCCCTTTTTTTTACAAAAGTCAATCCCTGCCCCCAAGTAGCTCACATTCTTTTGGGGAAGATAACTTTCATCCTTGATTATTCCTCGATGTCCTTGTGAGTTTCAGTTTTCTAAGTTTCATTTCTCCAATTTAATTCTCATAACTATGGAAACACAAAATGCCCATCCATTTCTTACATATAGATGCTATGTGCTTATGTTTGTTTGTTTTTCAAATTTACAGATAACACAAATACAAGAAAGATAGCTAAGTGGGATGACAGTCAATAGTTTTTCAAAACTATGTTAACAATCTAGATAGTGGGATGAATATAATGAAATTTTGTCAGGGAAACTCCTCCAGGATTGGACCTGGTCTGCATGCAAAGATCCATTCCAGGCTAAATATATGCAGCTCTCTCAACCAAAAAGATAAATTCTTTTTCTTCCATTCTTTGGTTCTTTATTCCAACATTCTAAATAACCAAAGACTATATTTGGTTTCCCCCAAGAAGAGGTGAAATAGAAAGATACTCTCTATATAATGTAAATAAAACCTAGAACTGGTAATGTTTTCCTGCACACAAAAATGAAATCAACAACTTTAAAAAGAATTGCTTAACACATGAGACTCGTGTGTTACGTGTTAGCAGAAATAGTAACATAACTATAGTCATACTGTCCTGGTTGAAAACTAATTTCATCTTGTTGAAGTTCAGAAGGAGACGCCAAGAGGTTGTATTGAGGCATGAGATATCCTTACAACACTTGGGGGTCATTAGGTCCATGTCACAGGTTTTGCAAAAGAATTTGCAGTTCCAGTCTCCAAGCTAAGTGGCAAAGATTTATTGATGCTGAGAATACATAGTGGGCTAGATTTCAGATTGGAGTAGCAAAGAGTTAAGAGACAGCAGCTTTATCCAGGCTTTTATGGCCTAAAGCTAAGGAGTCTATCATTAGCATATTCATTCTATGACCATTCTATTTGACTAAGAAGAAATCAGAATGAGATGAATTGGGAATTTCCTGGGGCAGACCCCAAAACCAGAAGGCCCAGGACCACTAACCCGTTAGAACACAAGATCAGAGGACCCCAAAATCATATTACATCTTCCCCCCCCCAAGCAGTAATCCCCAAATTCATTTGGGACAAAGGGATGGAGGTCTCATTTTCTGGAGATGCTTCAGGCTGGCAAGGGGCGCGGAATTGTCCTTATGCTCAATGGGGGTTCAGACTGGGAAGAGAAGTACCCGATTTGAAGATGGCAGCAGCAATATTTAGGGGATGCTGAGTGTCTGAGTCAGTTAGCCCACAATCTTCAGACTGAACAAGTAGTTAGAAGCTTGTAATTTGGAACCTGGAGGAAACAAACCTCATAAGTAGGTTAAAAATTTGCTCAAATATGAGCAAAAAAAGAATAATTAAAAGTGGAGTTAGTCTAGGAGTTAGCAGAGACCATAGACACAGGAACCCCGCCCAGAGGAAAACTAGGGGGTGAGAACAGATTTCCATGAATGTCTTGCATCCAGACAGCTTTCTCTAAGATTCTCTCAGAAAATCCAACCTTTCCTGAGTTGTTGATGTATAGTAGGAGGTATTGACCAGGGTGCAAACAACTCCACTGGAGGCAAGAAGATAATCCAAGGCCAACGTGTTATCCAAAACCATGTGAGCAAAGAGTCCAAATATTCTTGGATGTCTCAGAGAGTGGGCAGTTTCATTGGCCAGCTGGTTGATTGTGGCAGTCAGGTTGGAGAGGATATTCTCATGTTTTAAGTATCCCACCCAGGAAACTAACATTGCTGTTCCCTTGCTTAAATACCAAAGAACATTTCCCCAAAATCCCCTCTTTTGTCTCCTTGAAGGGGTAGGAGCAATGTTCGAAGCAGTAGCATTATACACAGTGAAAGGAGCACTCAGATGGCCAAGGGTTCAAGTACCAAAGTGTTTAAAAGGGGTTAAGTATTGGGTATTATCAGATACAATCAGAGGCATTACTCTTAACAGGTCCCTCAGAAACATTGGAGTAGAATAGAGAACTCATTTTACAAAGGAAAGCATATCCCTTAGGTGGAGAGATCCCTTAGGTACCTGAAGTCAAGTTTTTTAGTTGCTTCATGGTTCGTTGTCCCCAAGGATAATTATAATTGCATGGCATTCTATCGATCAGAATGTTATTTCTCAGAAGGTTATGAAGAAACTTCAAGGAAGGTGGTGTAGAAACATCATGAGTGAGTTTGCCAGGATAATCTTGGAATGGATACCCTACAATTATTTCTCAGGGTGATCCATAGTCATAGATAGATACAGCTAGCTCATGACCCACTTGTATAGTTAGTACAGGTTGCCCAGGTGAAATTGTGGCAAATGTGGGAGGAGTTATATTCACTTGCACCAACAGTATTGGTGGTACAAGTCAGTGTCCCAACATCTGGAATGTAAACATGGCCATTATGGGTCATGTCTCTGTACTGTCTCTCTAATATAGGTGTTGAGATATGTAGGTATGAGATTCTTTCTCATACCCCTCATAGGGGATAGTCAGGTTAGAGTAGTTCCCCTAGGGGATAGATAGTACAAATGGAGTGGCATCCAGGGTGGAGATGGCAACATTGGGAATGAGATCTCTGCAAAAAATGCTTTAGGTCACATCTATGTAGCAGCCTTGGGGACCCAACAGTCTTGAATACCCCAACTGCCCACAGAGTTCCCTAGCCTAAGAAGTTATCTCCCCACTGGTGGGGGCCCACAGAGGAACACCAAGAAATTTAGAGAGAAAATATTAGAAGTAAAGTTCTCATTCTCAGAGTGGAAAATAGCAAAAAAGAAGACTAGACTGAGAGAGAAAAGGACCAGACAGTTTCACCCTTCTTTCTCCAGAGTATTTTCAGAGGTGATGTAAAAGAGTAGCTTCAGGTCCTCTATGAGTTCACAGAACTATTCAAAAATATCTGAGAAAAAAGTAACAGAAGCAGCACTTTTAATCCTAGAAATACGAGTCCAGTCTTCCAGTTTGACTGATGTCAGAATGACTTTATATGGTCCTTTCCACTTTATATCTAGAGGGTCAGCACCTTGAGGCTTCCAAGATTTCAAATATACCATGTACCCTTGATTTACAGGGGTGGCAGGCTGAATATGAGGATCTATAGGTTTAGGGAGATGTTCATTTGAGTATTCAGAAAAGACTTTCCGGACTGCACCAAGCTGTGTGGCAAACTTAGGGATCAGATGCTGTTCTGGAGCTATAAGAATGTCAAAAGTTAAGAATGGCCTTCCATACATAAGTTCAAAGGAGCTAAGCTTAATATTCTCCCAAGATACAATAGGATTCTAAGAAGTCCTAATGGGAGATTGATTCTTCACCTAGTCTTCTCATAGGGTCTCCAGGTGATGAGGGTCCTGATGAAGACGTTAGGCAGGAATGGGTGGGTTCCTTTTCTCTAAAGCCCAAGTTCTGCGCCAACGAATTCACTAAACCTAGAGGCTATGGTAATAAAGCTTTATTGTTTAAGAGACACCAAGAGGGATCTCTGGGCAGGCATATCATTCTCAAGGAAGAAATGATCTGCAAAAAGTCATTTTTTGAAGATCTATTTTATGTATGAGTCTCAGGGAAGTCTCAAGTAAATGTGAAATCTTGCGGGAGGTTGTGACTTCCCTCAAGAAGCTTTTCTTGCTCTGAGAGGATGCAAGACCATTTGGGTTTGTAGATCAAAGGAGACATTTTTGGTAACTTTACATAATTTTACACAGATCATACAGAATTCACTCTCATCCTCTCCCTCTCAAGCAATAAGCACAAATTCTTTTTTTTTTTAATTTTTATTTAATAATTACTTTATATTGACAAAATCCATACCAGGGTAATTTTTTTACAACATTATCCCTTGCACTCGTTTCTGTTCCGATTTTTCCCCTCCCTCCCTCCACCCCCTCCCCCAGATGGCAAGCAGTCCTATATATGTTAGATATGTTGCAGTATATCCTAGATATAATATATGTTTAATAAGCACAAATTCTTTTGAAAAAGGGTTGAGGGTCTCAGGTCTTCTGTAGCTACTTCCCACTGAAAATGGTCGTAGAACTGACCCGAATCGGAGGTTGTGCTTGAAGGAGAGAAACAAAATCTGAAAAGAGCAGCTGCAGCATCCAGTGGATGTTGAGTTTGCCCATCAGTTGTCACATGATCCCCAGGTCACAGGAGGAGTTAGAAGTTTGCAGCTTGAAGCCTAGAGGAAACAAATCTCATGAGCAGTCTGAAAATGCAGGGGCCAAATATGAGCAAAAGGATCATAATCAGAAGAGGAGTTACCCCTTAGAGACATTGGAGTGTGTAAGGGTCAGAGGAGAAAGGTGACAGTACAGTGCAGTCCGAAGTAAACAAGCAAGTAATGCTTGAGATCCTGGGAAGTGATTTGCTGTGAGCAATACAGGGACCGCACTGTGAGTGGGAACTCTGGCCATATTGAGATTGCTTCATTAACGGGAAGTGCCTCCTTCTCTGATTGGCTGTGTATGTGACCTCATAGACCCTATTTAAGCTCTAAGGAAGAGGAAGTCACTCTTTTTAACCTGGTGTTCACCTGGGAGTCAACAGGAGGTCAGGGCAGGATGTGAATACCTGAATAAAAAACTTTGAGCTTGCACATGGCTGTTCTTGAGCGCACTACTGGTGTATAAACCACAGTCCCTATGAAACAGTGGCCAGAGTTCTCTGAAGACCTCAGCCAGAGGTAAGCTTGGTAAAAGTGGTTTAAGCGCTGCAAAAGACAGGAGATTTCTCTGAGGGCCTGGGAATTAGGAGAGCCTGGCGATGTAAATGCAGAGTATAGTACTAGGGTGTTCACAAATGTAGTGAATGCCCAGTCAAACATTTACAGGAGTGGAATGGAGAACTTCCTTTGCAGAGGAAAGCGCATCCCTTGGGTGCACAGATGGTACCTGAGGGTCTGTAGCCGTCTCCCGGTCGCTCCCCCCCATGGGTGAATATGAGTTCATAGCATTGTATCGATCAGAATGTTAGTTTTCAGGAGGTTATGGAGGAGCTTTAAGGAAGGAGCCATAGAAGCATTGGGAAGGAGCTTGCAGGATAATCCCGGGACGGTTCCCCACAGTTACCCCGGGGGAGGGGACACCTGGCCCGTGACCCTCCTGTGAAGCTGGTGCCCGTCGCCGAGGAGAAATTGCGGCAGGCTGAGAGAGATCACACTCTCACCCACAGTGTGGGTGGTACAGGCCAGTGTCCCCACGTCAGGGATATAGACGTGGCCATTATGGGACTCAGTGACAGCCACTGTCTCTGTGGTGATGTGTAGATGCGAGATCCTTCCCAGCCAGGAAGCAGGGGACAGGGGGAGTTCCCCTGGGGGTTGGCTAGCAAAAAGGGGAGGGGTCCAGGGAGGAGACGGTGACACGTGGGAATGGGACCTTTGCAAAGAGTGCATTAGGCTGCATCTGTGGGCCCCCTGGGGGGGATGGCACCCCCAGCAATCCTGGACACCCCATTCCCTGCGGAGTCCCCTAGTCTGGCCAGGAAGTTGTCACCCCAATGGCGAGGGCCCACGGAGTAAGAACCAGGAAAGCTGGAGAGAGAGCAGCAGGAGTGGAGTCCTCATGGTGAGAAGGGAAGGAGATTAGAGGCAATGTCACCCTTCCTTCTCCAGATTTCTCAGGATTCTTGTGGAAGAGAAACTTCAGGTCCTCTCTGGGCTCATGGGAGTATCCGGGGTGTCTGAAGGAGAGGAACAGAGGCAGCATTTTTAACCCTAGAGATGTGAGTCCAGCTCGGGGCCCTTCCAGTTTGACTGAGGTTGGAGTGGTCAGAATGACCCTGTCACACCAAGGGGACCGGTCCCCCAGAACTTCCAGGTTTCAGGTACTCCATGTCCTGGGGACTAATGGGGGGGGAGGGGAGTGGGGAGGGAGGTTGGGTGGGGGGTGATCTGGGCCTGAGCCTATAAGGGCTGAGGGAAGTGCTCATCTGCGTATTCACAGAGGGCCGTGTGAACGAGCCAAGGACACACCGAGAGACCAGGGGCTGCTGTGGAGCCCCAAGGGTGTCTGCGGTGAAGAAAGGCGGCCATACAGGGGTTCCGAGGGCCCAGCTTAACCGTCTCCCGGGGGCGATTCTGACTCGAAGTAACCCCAGTGAAAGATTCTTCCTCCAGTCCTCACTAGTCTCTAAGCACAGTTTAGCGAGGACTCGTTTGAGCATGTGGTTTATTTTCTTCCCTTTCCCCGGGGCCTGAGGACGGGGGCAGAGCGGGGATGGTGAGAGATGTTAAGGGCCTTGGCGGCCCCTTGGGTTACCTGAGAAATGAAGGCCGGCCGTTATCACCTGTAAAGAGTGAGGAAGGCCAAAGCCCGCCATGATCACCTGCAGCAAGCCCTTAGATACCTCCTGGGCTTCTCAGTCCTGGAAGGGAAAGCTTCCCCCCAGTCAGGGACTGTGTCAGCAAACACCAGAAGCAGTTGGAAACCTCCACAGGGGGCATCTTAGTGACGTCTGGTTCCCATCCTCCCCAGGGTCCGGCCTCCCCTCGGGACTGGCTTCAGGAGCGGGGGAGGCTTCATGGCTCCCTCGGGTTCCCTGGGCACAGACTGGGCAGGCCGGGCAGAGCTGTCCGACCGTTCTCCCAGCTTGTGGCCCTTGAAAATGCGCTTCCCCAGGGAATGGGGAGCATTTCTCCCAGGGCCGGTGCAGACCAGAGATCGGTGTCCATGTCTTGCCTCTGGGACTAAGAGGTGTCTGAGGCATCTGAAACCAACCGGAGGGAGAAAGGGTGCGCTTGCTTTCCTCCACAAGAGCTTTATCCTGGGAGCTACAGGAGGGAACAAAAGACTCAGGCAGCGGGGAATTAAAGGGGCCACAGTCAGTGGGGAAAGGGCAGCAGCTTCAGCAGCTGAATCTGCAGCCTGTTTCCTCGGGCCTGAAGTGCATCTCCCTTCTGGTGCCCTTTACAGAACATGACTGAGACCTCTCTGGGCTCACGGACAGCTTGCAATGGATGCTGAGTTCCTCCCGCATGTTTAGTGGGACAGTTTTTCGCTGTGAACAAGCCCCTTTCTTTCCAAATAGCTCCGTGAGCATGTGAGAAATGAAAAGCCCATTTGGAGTCAGTGTAGATGTTGCCTCTCATCCCCTTCCCCAGTCCTAAAGCTCTGGTCAGGGCTGTGAGCTCCGCCTTCTGAGCAGAAGTCCCAGGAGGTAACGGCTTAGCTCCAGGGGGCTATGAAGAGACACCACTGAATAACCCGCTTTTCTCTCCTCATTCCCAAGAAAGCATCTGTGACCCACTCCCCATCTGGGTTCTCAAGGCGGGTGTCCCTTATGTCGGATCTGCTGGAGTAGCAGAATCTATAACTTCCTCGCCATTGTGGGCAATCTCTCCTGGCTGAGAGACGTCGGGGAGAAGAGTGGCAGCATTTAAAGTGGGACAGACTCGGAGAGTCAGGTCAGGGGTATCTCGAAGGAGGGCCTGGTACCAATGAGCCTCCTCCTACTCAAGAGCCACTGATGCCTTTTGGCTTCTAGAATGCTCTGGACTCTGGGGGGGGGGGGGGGGCAGGGAGGGGGGAGGGTTAAAACCTCTAATGGCTGACCCAAGGTCAGTTTGGAGGCTTCCACAATTCTGTGGCAGCCACTGCTCTGAGACAGCAAGGCCATCCTAGGGAAACCGAGTCCAGCTTCTTTGAGAAATAAGCCACAGGCCTGGGATCAGGACCTAGAGGCTGGCTAAGGATTCCCAAAGCCTGCCCACCTCTCATCCACATACAGGGTGAAAGGTTTCTGTAAGTCAGGGAGGGCAAGGGCAGGGGCAGAGGTCAGTTTGGCTTTCAGGGTTTAAAAAGCCTTGGACTGATCAGGTCCCCAGTCCAGAGGAAGGTTATCAGGGCCCTGAATAGAATCATAGAGGCAATAATCCCAAAATTGGGAATCCAGATCCTGCAGAAGCGGCCATGCCTAAAAAAGGTTCACGGTTTCTCCTTTGAGGCAGGGTCTGGCAGGCTTAGGATAGATAGCCTGTTTCCTCTCCTCAGAGAGCGAGAGGTGGGGTGAGATTGTGGCCCAAACATTTGACAGAATGGCAGCTATGTGGGCCTTTGGTAGGGAGACCCTGTAACCCTTTGAGGCTAGAAAATTTAGGGTCTTTGTGGCTGCAGTAGGGACTCTTCTCTGGTGGGACTGCAGAGTAAATGATCATCCACATATTGGATAAGGCTACTGCTGGGCAGCTCCAGTTCCCTTAAATCTTTAGCTAACTTGCCTAAACAGGTGTGGACTATCTCAAAAGCTTTGAGGAAGAACAGTCCTAGTTAATTGGTGTGGGAGTTGCCCTGGCTTAGCCCATTCAAAAATAAAGAGAAATTGGGAGTCTTGATGCAAAGGAATGTAGAAAAAGCCATCTTTAAGATCCAGAGTGGAAAACCATTGTGTATTTCCAGGAATCTGGGTGAGGATCACATATGAATTGGGATGGATTGGGATGACTACTTCATTAATTGCCCTGTGATCCTATACTATGTGGTAATCTCAGTTTGCTTTTCTATCAGAAAGAATCAGAGTGTTGCAGGGAGACTGGCAGGGGATCAGGAGTTTAAACTTAAGGAACTTTTCAATCAGAGGTTGTAATCCTATTCTGGCTTCCTGTTTAATTGGATATTGGTGTCTACGATTAAATGCACTAGGATTCCACTAGGCTGCCATCATGCCCCACCTGTTTTTTGTTTGAAGTCTTGGATCTGGGCCCCGCCTCTCATTTCCCTGGGTCATTCTACAGTCTGAGGCCCAATGGAAGCTTCAGTTGCATTTGAACTGGGGTTTTGGGTTTTATTCTCTCCCTCTGTTCTCTCACTCTATCTCTATATCTACACTGAGCTTTCAGATGTCCAACTTTTCCACACTGAAAACATCGACGACTCTCTCTAGAAGTCCCTTGCCAAGAAGGACCTTGTCTTCCCATGTTCTTCATAGTCTGGATATAATAAGCATTTGTGCCCACTGTGGCACAGCACCTTATGATCTCCTCTAAAGGAGCATCTTTGTGTAGTCCCCATATAATTCTTCTGCAAACCTCATTGGCATTTTCCTTAGCCAGTTGTCTTATCATAATTCTTGTAGCTGCATTTTCTCCAATGGTTCTTGTGACAGCTGTCTGCAGATGTCCCACATAATCAGCAAAGGATTCATTGGGACTTTGCTCTATTTTTGTAAAGGCTTCCCCTTTCCCTGGAAGGGAATCCCAAGCTTTTGTAGCAGCAGCAGCAATTTGCTCATATACTGTTATGGGGTAATTAATCTGTGCTGAATTGTCTGCATACTGATCCTAACCTTCTAGTTGGTCAAAGGTGATCTGTATGTTAACTTCAGTTTGCTTATTGTGTTGGGCTTGTATCCTACATAAGTCACTATACTCTGAAAGTCACAACAAGTTTTGTCCAGATTCTATGGACAAGGAAGCTATATCCTTAGCTATGGATTTCCAATCAGTAGGGGTTAAGATTTCATAAGCCAAATTCTCCAGTAACATCTTAACATAAGATGATGTAATCCCATAAAGACTGCAATTCATTTTCAAATCCTTAAATTTTCCCAGATCAAAAGAAGTGTATCTTCTCTTTTGTTGACCTGAAGAGTCAAGCTTTTCAATCACAGGGTATGCATTTATTAAATCAGATATATCTTGTCCTTCTTTTTTAGCCTTAACCAGTGCCTTTTGTAATCTTGTCATAGGCTGCTTCATAGCAGATTGTGGTACTGCCTCTCCGACTCCTCCCTCTACCCATGAAGGGCTAATTGAGGGGGGAGTGCCATGAGATAGGGAATACCCTAATAGCTTCTGCTGTGAAGTACCACTTAAGTATACTTATTGTGTTGGGCTTGTATCCTACATAAGTCACTATACTCTGAAAGTCACAACAAGTTTTGTCCAGATTCTATGGACAAGGAAGCTATATCCTTAGCTATGGATTTCCAATCAGTAGGGGTTAAGATTTCATAAGCCAAATTCTCCAGTAACATCTTAACATAAGATGATGTAATCCCATAAAGACTGCAATTCATTTTCAAATCCTTAAATTTTCCCAGATCAAAATTAAGTATACTTCTGATACTTAACTCCTTTCTTGTCTAATTCTTCATCCTTTTCACTTAGTTTATCTGGATTCTCCCCTTCCTGCTTTTCTTTTTTTTATTCCAATACTTATATAATTTCTTAAAACCAGTTGTATTAAATTATATGTATAAAATATTTCTTTGGAAATTGAGTCAGGTTCATTATCATTGTAGTATTCACATAATTGCTCTCCTACTAATTTCCACTCATCTGGATCTAATTCTTTTTCCTTTAGAAAACGAAGGAGATAAATCATTATTAATCAGAGAAATGCAAATTAAGACAACTCTGAGATACCACTACACACCTGTCAGATTGGCTAGAATGACAGGGAAAGATAATGCAGAATGTTGGAGGGGATGTGGGAAAACAGGGACACTGATACATTGTTGGTGGAATTGTGAACACATCCAGCCATTCTGGAGAGCAGTTTGGAACTATGCTCAAAAAGTTATCAAACTGTGCATACCCTTTGATCCAGCAGTGTTTCTACTGGGCTTATACCCCAAAGAGATACTAAAGAAAGGAAAGGGACCTGTATGTGCCAAAATGTTTGTGGCAGCCCTGTTTGTAGTGGCTAGAAGCTGGAAAATGAAAGGATGTCCATTAATTGGAGAATGGTTGAGTAAATTGTGGTATATGAACGTTATAGAATATTATTGTTCTGTAAGGAATGACCAGCAGGATGAATACAGAGAGGACTGGTGAGACTTACATGAACTGATGCTGAGTGAAATGAGCAGAACCAGGAGATCATTATATACCTCAACAACGATACTGTTTGAGGATGTATTCTGATGGAAGTGGACCTCTTTGATAAAGAGAGCCTTAATTGATCAAAGATGGACAGAAGCAGCTACACCCAGAGAAAGAACACTGGAAATGAATATAAACTGCTTGCATTTTTGTTTTTCTTCCCGGATTATTTATACCTTCTGAATCCAATTCTCCCTGTGCAACAAGAAAACTGTTTGGTTCTGCACACATATATTGTATCTAGGATATACTGCAACCCATTCAACATGTAAAGGACTCTTGCCATTTGGGGGAAGGGGTGGAGGGAGGGAGGGGAAAAATCGGAACAGAAATTAATGCAAGGGATAATGCTGTAAAAAATTACCCTGGCATGTGTTCTATCAATAAAAAATTATTTAAAAAAATAAATAAATAAATGATTCAAAAAAAAAACCTGTCTCTTTATTTTTCCTCCATGTATACTATGCTGAAAATAACTTTATGTCCTTAGTCCAAAAGTTATGCACAGGCTTGAAAGCCTTTGAATACAGCATAATGTTCTATGCACTACAATCTTTTGGCAGTTACAGGAAATGGTCAATGGATCTCTTCATATATGATAGCCCTAGGGACCACAAAGGGCTGAAGGGACACACCAGATAGGATACTATCCTCTTATCTCTAGTGGACAAACTAGTTGTTGGTTTATTATTGTTGGTTTTCTCATCCCCATTAGGGGACTATATCATGCAGAGCTCCATGTCATCCACAGCCATGGAATTATGGTCTGTTATCTTGACCCTATTTCCTTCTTAGGAAACCCATCTCCCAATGAAAGCATTCTTGTATATACACTCCCCATGGCTTACATACTCTTCGACTTATTGTTTTTCCTGCCTCCCATTCATCCCCCTTATGTCACCAGGCAAGTAGCAGCAGGTGGACTTAGGAACTTAAAAATGTTCTCAGGATTAGGGGTTTTATAGATGAGGGGTAGAGAAGGAAAGGTGGCCTGAATGTTGAGGAATGAGACACCATAACAGCAAATTAATTTCTCCCTTTCCGAGTCTTCCTTCCTATAAAAGAAATTTTCTTTCCATTCTCCTCCCCAACTCCATTTTATAGTTTGAGGCAGAGTACCTTCCCACAAGTAATATTAATAATATGAAAATTTATATAATGCTTATTACATGACAGGCATTATGCTAAGTAAGCACTTTACAATTAATATCTAATTTACCTCACAACAATGCTGGAATAGAATTATTATCCCTATTTTACAGATCAGGAAACTGAAGCAAAACAGATTAAATGACTTGTCCAGAGATACATAGGTAGTTGTTATCTGAGGCTACATTTGAAGTTAGGTCTATTCACTGTGCCACGTAGCACAACCAAGAACATGACAAAACTTACTAAGAAGAAAGGAAGAAAGGGATCAGTCAGGTGAAGTTAGGATGGGGTCTGCTACCTCTTGCTGGAATAACCTATCACTGACCCTCCTTTTTCTTCTTCTTCTTATCCTTCTTATTATTATGAACATATGAGTGTTCATCAATACCAACAAAATAGTTGTCATGTTTATCAATACGAAAGTACTTGTCAAAACAGAGTAGTAAATAGCAGAAATTATCATACTAATGTATTTACCTCAAGTATGTCCTTAATTCATTGTTAAGGAGTAAATAGTATAGTTAAAATTCCTTATTCCTGTCACATGAATTCTCCATCAAGATTATCCTAAATTTCTCTCCAGTATGTCTTTATAATTCATTGTTAGGGAGATGGTAAGCCAATAGTTTAAACTGCTTGCCCTAACAGATAGCAGGTCTCAAGTAATACCTGAACAGGACTCTTGTTGTTCATGGGCTTATTCAGTACTGGTCCTCTACAACCTTCAACCTGTCCTGAATCACCAACTTGTATGGAAATGAGATGCTTTCATGGTACCAAAATCCTGTGTCTGGATCCCTTACTATTCCAAGGTCTTGAAGAGGTGTGAGAATGGACTCAGAGGTAGACGCAGATTCATTGTGAAAAGAATTCATGAATCCCAGAAACTGTGGCAAAAAAGAAAGTTTTATTTTTCACTAAGAAAGAATTCTCTGTGGACAAACCCTTAATAAAATCAGGAGATTTGTAAGGAGTGTACCAACAGTTTTCAGTTTTATGGGGCTAGGGGCAATTTGAGTTGATTTATCAGACCAAGATCGCCAATTGAATAAGCTACTAGGAGTGGGCCTGGACTAATTTTGTGTGTGTGTGTATTTCAAATGTATTCTTTTTTTTTTTTTTTTTAATAATTATAACTTTTAATGGACAGAACCCATGCCAGGGTAATTTTTTACAACATTATCCCTTGCACTCACTTCTGTTCCAGTTTTTCCCCTCCCTCCCTTCTGCCCCTCCCCCAGATGGCAAGCAGTCCTATACATGTTAAATAGGTTACAGTATATCCTAGATACAATATATGTGTGCAGAACCGAACAGTTCTTTTGTTGCCCAGGAAGAATTGGATTCAGAAGGTAAAAATAAATCTGGACTAATTTTCAATTCAGTAGGGTTTAGCTGTTCAATAGAGGGTTTAGTTAATCAATAGAAGATGTTGCCATTCCCTACCAGGATAACAGAATAAATCTACTTATCTTGATTCCCTGGGGCGGTTCTCTCCCAGAGAAAAGCTCCTCAGTTTCCCTCCCATTGCCCCCCAAAATTCAAGGGGAACAGTATTTGCATCAGTCTGATTTCCCATGACCAACAATGTTCCCAAGACTAAGAAGATCTTGAGGAAATTCAGGCTGACTTTGCTGGGGAATAATTCCCTCTGGCTAGAAGAGGCTAAGGAGGAGAATGCAGGATGATACTGGTGCACCGTGCTTGGCAATTATGTCAAGTACTAGAACTAGAGGGTATATGGTCTTTCTGTGATCAGAGGGGGTTTATGGAATTTCTTGGGGATAGGGAGAAGAGGGGGGATACAGGGAGTCAAAGGAGTATTAAAGGAAATGGGGAGACCTCTAAGAAGAGGATAGAGAGAGAGTATTTGATTATGGGGCCCCATGCCAGGTTCTTCAGTCATCACAACCATCCATTTTACTGAGAACAATGGGCTCTGAAGATGAAAAAAGCTAGACAAAAGTGACTGATTGTCTCAATTGTTCATGGTGGCTGCAAGGGTTTGGTGAACATGGATAATATTCTGACACCTCTTCTTTTCCCCAAAGGCTCCCAACTATCAGCAAAGACTACTTGATACTGTTTGAGTGGTCTAGATTAGTGGCTGTAAGAGAATTGTTAAAAATCCCCTTTAAATTCCCAATCCCTCTATTTTTGTCTACCTGCATTTTTGATCTCCTTCACAGGTTATTGTACACTATTTCAAAGTCCGGCTCTTTTTGTGCAGTAAAATAACTGTATGGGCATGTATACATATATTGTATTTGACTTATACTTTAACATATTTAACATGTATTGGTCAACCTGCCATCTGGGGAAGGGGATGGGGGAAGGAGGGAAAAAGTTGGAACAAAAGGTTTTGCAATTGTCAATGCTGTAAAATTACCCATGCATATATCTTATAAATTTAAAGATATATATATGTGTATATATATATATATATACACACACATATATATATATATATATAATCTCCTTTAAATCGGCTGCAGGTTTTCAGAGTGAAAGAATTCACTTATTCACGAAGTATTAGTTGCAAAATGAAAGTTTATTGTTAGATAGAAATCAGCTTACCAAGAGACTGACTTCTATAGTAACAGATCTATGGAAAATGGAGTTTTGGTGCTGAGAGAATGCAGTTCTCAGTGGACAGAAGGTCCTGGCAGCAAAGGGAGCTACCAAGGTCCATCTGCAAAAGACCTTTGTTGAAGGAAGATATTATACTGGGTCTTAGTGGGGTTGGGATATCCCAAGTTGGCTCATCTACAAGCTGGATTTCAGCTTGAGCTGCAATTTGAATAGAACTGAATGAGTTTCTTTAATTGAAAAGGGTTGCAATGTTTTTAGCTCAGGACTGAACCAATCCCACCTAGATAACAGAATTAAGCTGTTTGTCTTGTTTCCCTCAGGCCGGATTCCTTATTGAGGCAGAATTGAAGGAGATTTTCTCCTTCAAAGAGTTTTAGCGTTTTGGGGTCCCTTCTTCATACCTCTGAGAGAGAGGTTCTCTCTGCTCAATCCTGATGTGTTCAGTGGTCTCAACAGTGTTCCTGGACCTCATGGTTTGACGGAAAGGAAAGGGGAAAGTGAAGGGTAGGGTAGAAACTTTCATGGGAAAGGATGTTTCCCTTCCCATAGTGTGTTTTGTGGAGGAAACCTCAGAGTTCCATATCCAAAAGGTCAGGGAAATCCGTTGTATTTTCCCCCAGAATAAGAGCATCAGTTTCAACCTGACAGGTGAATTTGGGGAATAAAAATAATATCACATTTGTATAGTTCTTCAACTTTGAGGAAAAAAAACACTTTCTTTTCAGTAACCTTGTATAGTAGGTAGTAAATTAGAATTATGTTATTACTACTATTATTATCATAAAATAACCCATTTTAGAGTAGGAAGTGAAATTGTGACTCTGATCAAGTGATTTAAACTCTCAGAGTCTGTTTATTCATCAGTGAAATATGGATAGTAATACCTGTAGTTCTTATCTTTCAAGGTCAGTGTAAGTCAATCCCATTGCAAACCTTAAAGCACTATTATAAATTTGAATTGTAATAATAACACATACAGGAGGGAGGATAATAAAACTCAAGTACTTTTGGTGGAATGATTAGTAATCTAAAATGATCAAATACAATGCTTTTTTGATAGAGGAAGAGAAAGGAGAGAAAATAACACATGCAAAAGAAATTTCTGATAGAATTGCTATTAAAGAAAAGGTAATGGATGGGGGCAGCTAGATGGTACAGTGGATAGAGCATTAACCCTGGAAGCAGGAGGACTTGATTTCAAATCCAGCCTCAGAAACTTAACACTTCTTAGCTGTGTGACTATAGGTGAGTCATAACCCCAAATGACTTACAAAAGGAAAAAAAAAATTAAGAAAGGACATCTGTGCACTGATATTAGAGAACTACCAGGAAGCTAGAGATTCGGTAACTGGAATGTTCCCCTCCTAAGATTAATCAAGGGCGCATTTAATTTTGAAATCATGAAAAAACATAAGG
Source organism: Antechinus flavipes (assembly GCF_016432865.1). Classification (NCBI taxonomy): domain Eukaryota; kingdom Metazoa; phylum Chordata; class Mammalia; order Dasyuromorphia; family Dasyuridae; genus Antechinus; species Antechinus flavipes. Next base: position 190,034,977 of record NC_067401.1, read on the forward strand.
TCCTGTCACATTTGCTGGGGCACTGTGAACCTTACACAAGATTGAGTCTCCAGAAAATAACAACATGCTTCAGAGAATTAGATCATAGAAAACAGAAACCAGAGTTGGTCACAGAACAATGCTTTTCATAATAACCTATGGTTTTAAAATAGATAAGCAGCATGATTTCCCTTACTAAATGGCTCTGTTGAATTATCAACAATTCTGTTTCCTTATTTCCAACTGCCACTAGACTATTTGTGTTGTTCTGGTCACAACAAATGGCTCCCAACATGGAGCCCTGGTCTTGTCAGGCCCTGATCATATCAGGGACTGATAGTGTCAAGCAGCCCACAAGGGAAGCAGAGACCTGAAGGAGAATGATACTGAAGATGGTCTTCTAGTGATTGGTACCGCCTGGGTAGCTGTGTTATGCCACAGTTTTCTTTAACTGTCCTGACTCAGTTTCCCTGTCTCAGTTACCTTAACTGTTCTGTCTCTGACCCAGTAAAACTAAGGATTATTCGCTCTCGGGTTATGAATTAGCAAGATAAAAGAGAGATCTCCTGACTCTTTTAGGGATTTACAATATCCCTTAAAATATTCCAAGATTAACCCATGATATCTTTACTTCTTTGTCTCTGGAATTTTTAGGTTTTATGGCTTCCCCTCCCTGATAAAAAAACTTTCCCTCCCTTTCTCTTCTTTGTCTCCAAAAAGGTATTTAAGAAGTTGGGGTTCCTTCATTCATTGCTGGAGAATGGCGTCTGGCAGCTGTATGCTGGACGCTGGATTCTTTGGGTCCTCCAGCCCTGGGACCAATATGGATTCCTTGGTCCCAGTATACTTATCTCTGTCTGACTGGATAATCTGAGATGAGAGTCCTGTCCAGTCAATCTTACTCTCCCATTAATAAAATATTAAAAACTCTCTAATCTCTCTCCTGCCTCAGTTTCTCTGACATTACAATTGGAGGACAAAAGGCCTTGGTAAAAGTAAGGGAAAGCTCCAGTAGGGCTGATCTTCATCCCTGCTCACTTTTACTTTCATTTTTCAGGGCAAAAGGAGACATATAACAATGGAAGAGCAAATAGTTAAAGGACTGAAAGATGAAGGGAAAGATCTTAAATTTTTACAGTTAATCATGTTAAAATAGTGAGTAAGGGCTAAGAAAAATAAGTTAAGAGCATTTCTTCAGGATGTTTACAACAATGCCTCTGGTTCCCCAGTGGTCCCCAAATCACTATCAGTGAATGGGAAGTCTCCAGAGAAATTTTATACAAAGCATGCAAAGAAAAAGGTCCTCAGGCAATCTCTGCTGATACCCTTGTTGAGGTGTGAGAAATGAGGATTGAGAGATCCCCTGACAGCAATGGGATCCCCTGGCTGGTTGCACAGGCTTTGCAAAAAAAATTCGCAAACCCCAATTACACTAAGAAAATAGCTTTCTTAGCGGGCCAGTTCCTGTTAGGATTTTTGCAAAGATGAATTTACACTGAGAAGCAACTCAGTGGGCATTCCTAATTAGGAATTAGCAGAGATGGATTGACAGGCCTTCCTTTAAATCGGGTTTGTTTTGGCCTGGAGCTGGGGGACCTTTCCATAGAGGGTCGTGCCCCTGGCCAAGATCTCCAATCGAATAAGAGATTACTATCTGGGAGTTTTCCCTATGAACAGAAGGGTGGGGTCCCTCCCAGAGGCCTGGAGGGTTTGAGACTCAGCACCACCCTTCCCCCAAAGATTAAAGAGGCCTTTCCAATCCTTCCTCCCCAAGATTAAAGGGGACACAGTTTACATCATCCTCTCTTTGTATAATATTGTAAAAATTTGCTTATTAAAATCAGAAGTAGAAGGTAAGAATAGAACTTTGAAAGTCATTCTTGATAAGCAAAAGGGTGGGGGGGAGAATCCCCCCAAGGACAGACTTACTAAAGCACTATAAACCATTAATTACCTCACCTTGAATAACATGTCCCATACCCCAGCTGACTTAATTTTTTCTTTACTACATCATTCTTCCTCAAACAAAGAGGAACAGAAAAGGTTAAGGGGCCAGCTCTGCAGCCTGATCCTTCCCACGATATGTGATGTGCAAGGATGTCAATGGGCGGTGGAAGGGCCCTGATAAGATAATAATTCGGGGTTGAGGTTTTCTTTTTATTTCCATAGATGAAGGAGACACATGGATCCCAGAAAGATGTAGTTGCCCTATCCAAATTCATCCAGAGCATGAAGATAAAAGAAAAGACTTGCCTATGGGGAATCGAGCAGCATGGCTCCAGCAAATGGCCCTAGTGGTAGCACAACTTAAATTGGGAGAAGGAAAAACCAAGACCTTCTGGAGAATTATACAAAGCCCTCCTTGGGTGAGAATTTGGATGGGGAGAATACATTCCTGAAATTCTATTGCATGGTAATGGATCTGATGTAATAGGATTCTTTGGTCCCCTGATTTTTAGGGGCCTGAGTCAGGAAACCCTCAATCTTCTGGCTTGAAGTCTGTCTTAGGAAACTCTGGATTTCTGACCACTCCTTAGCCAAGATACCTTCTAGTGTAATGCCGGAGAAACTGAGGCAGGAGAGAGATTAGAGAGTTTTTAATATTTTATTAATGGGAGAATAAGATTGACTGGACAGGACTCTCGTCTCAGATTATCCAGTCAGACAGAGATAAGTATACTAGGACCAAGGAATCCATATTGGTCCCAGGGCTGGAGGACCCAAAGAATCCAGCGCCCAGCATACAGCTGCCAGATGCCATTCTCCAGCAATGAATGAAGGAACCCCAACTTCTTAAATACCTTTTTGGAGACAAAGAAGAGAAAGGGAGGGAAAGTTTTTTTTATCAGGGAGGGGAAGCCATAAAAATTCCAGAGACAAAGAAGTAAAGATATCATGGGTTAATCTTGGAATATTCTAAAGGAATATTGTAAATCCCATAAAAGAATCAGGAGATCTACTCTTTTATCTTGCTAATTTATAACCCAAGAGCGAATAATCCTTAGTTTTACTAGGTCAGAGACAGAACAGTTAAGGAAACTGAGACAGGGAAACTGAGTCAGGACAGTTAAAGAAAACTGTGGCATAACACTAGCCTCAGAAAACTCCTATGCTAATCAAATTTCAGAAACCACCCTTAATTCATCTGTAGATTAATCCTTAGTCTCAGATCATAGAATCAACTTGTACTCTTTAGTCTTAAGCTATAGAAGACTAGATAAAGCTGTTCTCTGACTAGCCCATTGAGAATTCTCAGTGTCAATAAACCCTTTTTTGCCAACTTAACTTGGAGACTGGGACTGTAAATTCTTTCACAATACCTGTGACAGCGACCTGGGAAACCCCAAACATTGTTAGGATGTCTCATCTCTCAATAGAACTCAATATTTAATTAAGGAATTTGGTATTAATGAGCATGGAAAGGAATCAAATAGTTCAGTAATTGATTTTAATTTTACTGGACTTACCATAGATCCTCCCCTGTATTGCTATAAATGTTAGCTTTGACAGCTGTAGTCTGAGATAACCTACTCATTTTTATTATAAATATGACCCTTTTCACAGGCTTTAGGCTAGTAGGAAGGTTGCAATCCTCTAATTGTGTAAAAAAGGCTTTAAATCTGTGGTGCCACAGAGCATAAAACATTTCCTCAATCTAACAACTACTGTTATGGGTATATTGGGACAGAACTGTGAAACAACAGTTTCCCAATTGGGGAATTCACATCCCTGTCTGGATCAGGACTTAAGAGAATCTGAAGAACACAGTAGAAGTCCCTGCCTCTAAAATCTATGATTTCTAATGGTAGGAGAGTGTGGGCAATAAAAAGAGAACAGAAATACAGTTTGGGGGTAGGGTGGAGTGTGATCCTTCTGCCACTTTTTTAAACACCTCCACAAATGATTCTCATTTCAAACCAGAAACCCAGGTTTATGAAAACATCCATTTAGCTATCACCAGGTAAAGAAGGAACTAAAAGACCAGGTCCCTGAATCCTTAATATAGTGTGGTGAGAGGAAGGCTAAGATCCTGGGTATTTAAAGAGATGGGGAGTATGTTAATGGTCTGTTTCTCTACTTTCTTACCCATCTTCTCCCTTTCCTATTTCTCAGCCCACATGCCCCCAGACCCATGTAATCTTGATAATGTCAGATGGAAGGATAATGGAACCACAGGTCTCCTGGAAATCCAGGATGAAAAGAAGCTCCTGTTACCTCATCAAAAACATGGGGACTTGAAAGATGTACTACCACTGTTCCTCTTGTCTCCTCTGGGGAGAGCAGGGAAAGGGAAGAAAAGGGAAAGGATATTTCACAAATGAAATGATGTTGTCATCTATCTCCTAGTGTATACCCAAGCTAGTTTCAACATGTTGGGGAATGCTGTGGTCAACTAGGGTGAAGGTGTGGAGCAAACTGCTGAAGGAATGAGGTAATAATTAAAGGTAGAGAAAAAAGAGACTAATAAACAAAGAAAAATAAGACCAAGGAAAGGAGGGGGACCTAGAAGAAAAAAGTGAGAGGACAAAGAGAAGGAATGAAGGTCAGTGAGAAAAAAAACTAATAAAAATATTGAAAAACAAAAATCTAAATATGGACCCAGCCCCCATCTTCTTAAAAGTGAGTCATGAAAGGAATCAAAAGGATTTGGTAGTCTGGCATTACATAGCTAGAGAGAATTGTCATTTTCCTAAAAGGATGAATGAATTCAGGCCACAGAGAGCTTCAGGGAGCAAAAGTCCACCAGTCTTTTTCATAAATTCACCCACACACACACCTACATCCACACACACACACATATTCTTCACTTTATTTTCCTAGAAAGAAATGTCCAAACCACAATTCCCAGAAAGGGTATTATCCATACCACTCTCCATTTCCCATGAGTGCTCTTTGTGTGTCTCCACCCTATTTGTCTCCATATCTCCTGAGAGTGACCATCTTAGAGTAATTGTGGGTCCAAGGATTAGATGTTATGGTCATTTTCTTAAACATTTAGACTAAAGGGAACATTTTATCCCTTTCCTCCTAGGACTTTAAAGGTTGGTTAACATTTGGCTACTTGCCAGTGTTTAGATTAAACCCAGTCTCTTAAGCCATAATTGCCTCTCTTTCCACAGCCAACTCTCTCATACCTCTTCCCCCAAGCCCCCTTTTTTTCCTGCAACAGAGAAATTTAAACGGGAGTTTATGGTAGGATGAGGAAAGTGTGACACCAACTTTCTTTATCTCCTGATGACCCCTAGAAAAGAAGGAACATGCAAAAAAGTGAAACTTTACCTCTGTCACGTTCTTGCCCCTTGGAAAAGTTTTGTTGTTGCTATGACTTACTAAGAAGAGGGGAGGAAGATACTGATTGAGTCTTGGTTTCATCTGTTGAATCCACAGTTCAGAGTAGGAGTTCTCAAGTTTTGGGGGGTTCCTGTACACCCTGGCTTTTAGTAAAATTCCATATCCTTATTCAATGGAAAACTCTAAATAAATAAAATAAATTCTGGAGTTTACCATGCATGTATACAGGAGTAACAAAGTAGAATATTTTCAATTATATGATATAGTTACGACTGGAAAAGATAGTGATGAATGTTGGAGGGGATGCAGGAAAACTGGGACACTGATGCATTGTTGGTGGAGTTGTGAATGGATCCAGCCATTCTAGAGAGCAATTTGGGACTATGCTCAAAAAGTTATCAGACTGTGCATACCCTTTGATCCAGCAGTGCTACTACTGGGCTTATATCCCAAAGAAATACTAAAGAAGGGAAAGGGACCTGTATGTGCCAAAATGTTTGTGGCAGCCCTGTTTGTAGTGGCTAGAAACTGGAAATTGAATGGATGCCCATTAATTGGAGAATGGTTGAGTAAATTATAGTATATGAACGTTATGGAATATTATTGTTCTGTAAGAAATGACCAGCAGGTCATTTGAATACAGAGGGGTCTGGAAAGACTTACATGAACTGATGCTAAGTGAAATGAGCAGAACCAGGAGATCATTATACACTTCAACAACGATACTGTATAATGTATTCTGATGGAAGTGGATATCTTCGACAAAGAGAAGATCTAACTCAGTTCCAATTGATCAATGATGGACAGAATCAGCTACACCCAGAGAAGGAACATGGAAATGAATGTGGATTGTTTGCATTTTTGTTTTTCTTCCCAGGTTATTTTTACTTTCTGAATCCAATTTTTTTTTTTTTTTGCAACAAGAGAACTGTTCGGTTCTGCACACATATATTGTATCCAAGATATACTATAATATATTTAACATGTATGAGATTATCTCCCATCTGGGGGAGGAGGTGGTGGGAGGAAAGGGAAAAGTCAAAACAGAAGTGAGTGCAAGGGATAATGTTATAAAAATTACTCAGGCGTATATTCTGTTAATAAAAAGCTATTATAAAAAATATGATATTGTTACCTATCGATATTCCCCATACTCTTTTACAAGCTTCTCCTACCTCTCTGGGGGTATGCATACTTCAGGTTGGGAACCACAGTTTTAGAGTCTCTATTCATCACCCTGCCTTCATCCCAGCTACCCCAATCTCTAGCTATCTGATCCCAGAGGATATTACTAGTAGAATGTGGTCAAAATCTTTGGGGTTGGAAAAGTTGGGGAGGAACTGGATTGTGTTATCTCCCTTTCCTCAATATATTAGCATCCTTGGAGAAATTTGTTTCTTTTTTCTGAGAATTCTGCTGGCTGCTCCAGATCCAGAAATCATTTGCCTTTCTGGAAGCTTCCTTAGGGTTTTATGAGCTGTTTTCAAGCCTGCACTCCTTCCCCCTTTTTTCTATAGTTCAAATCCTCCCACCACAACCCCCACCCCTCATTCCTAGGCTCTACCTAAATCTATTAACCAAATGGATTAAGGAGGTGATTAAAATATCTTTAAGAGTATCTATAGGGGCAGCTAGGTGGTGAAGTGGATAGAGCACCAGCCCTGAAATCAGGAGGACCTGAGTTCAAATATGACCTCAGACACTTAACACTTTCTGTGTGACCCTGGGGAAGTCATTTAACCTCAATTGCCTCAGCGCCCCCACCCCCCCAAAAAAAGAATATCTATAAAAATGTAGTTATTTCTAGGTTTCTGAGGTGGCATATGTGGGGATATCCAGGGTCTCAGACAGTGCATTAGTGATGTAATATAGCATTTGAGGTCCCCCAATTTTGGGAGGGGTGCCATTACTGGATCTGTATCCCAAGGAACTCATAAAGGACAGAATAGGATCCACATGTGCAAAAATGTTTGTAGCAGCTCTTTTTAGGGTGGCAAAGAAGGAAAAGGAGAGGATGCCCATCAACTGGGGAATGGCTGAATAAGCTGTGGTATGGAAGATAATGGAATATTATTGTTCTATAAAAAATGATGAACAAGCTGATTATAGAAAGGCCTGGAAAGATTTACATGAACTGATGCTGAGCTGACTTCATGACTTTCAACAGTTGGTGGGAACTTTACAGTGGCTGAGGGCCACACCTCTGGTCCCCCCTTCTTTATGCACCCTTTTATGATATTTTGAAAGGCCCTTCTGCCCTGACATCACCACGGTTGTGGTCTGCGGAGGCCCGTGCAGCACTACAATCTGATCCCTTGCTGTGCACTTGTCCTGCCTCTAGAATTGGTCCTTTGGGGCCCTTGATGCTGCCGGCATTTGTTGTTAAGCCCTTTTCTCTGCATGGCACATGGTGAGCCCTCTGCAGAGAGGCTGTCCCCTACCAGGCCTTCACGGGCTCTGACCAGTGAGACTGAAGGACGCGGTTCCTTCCTGTGGCAATGTTGCCAGTAGGCCGGACTTATCTCGGGGCCACCCCCTCAATTGGCCCTTGGTAGAGCAGCACAGCAGGCGCTTGCCATTGCCCAGGAGAACTTAATGGGGGCAGTTCTGTCCGGCTTTGTCCCTTAGCGCCTTTGCCTACTTCTCGGCCACTTAGACAATTGTACAAAAGACTAAGAGGAAGTATTGCCCCTGGACCTCTTTCCTCAGAGCCAGTGCCAGGCCCTGATGTTTTTACTGATGCTACCAAAGATCACAGGGCAGACACTCAGGAGACATATGTCCTTGACACCCCCTATGATTCCACACAGAAAAATGAGTTATAAGCCATCAGACACGCCATGCAACGGCATAAAGAGGCTATTTGTGTCCTCCCGGACAGTCTTTATGTCTGCCAAGCCATCCGGCAGCTACCACACGCGGATATGGATGACAGGCCCTCCACCATCACTGGTCTCCTTCAGGCTCAAGAAGCTTTCAACAGCAGAGCCGCGCCCCTTTTTATCAGGCGTGTTAGTCTCAGACGGACGGCCCGGCCTGTATTTGAGGGCAGTGAGGTGGCTGATTCCCTCCTTTACCCCGTGTGTGGCCTGTACTCGGTTGCCCCCGCCCATAAGGCACATGCTTCGTGTCACTTATCTGCCTGCAATGGGCGGCTGTATGGCGTCTCTAAAGCAGAAGCTGTGGCCATCGTTCGCCGCTGCACTACTTGTGCTCCTTTTCCTCCTGCTCCTAGAAATACTGCAACAAATCCTAGCGGTGAGTCGCCCAACGCCCTCTGGCAAATGGATGTGGCTCATGGTAAAGGCAGAGCATCCACGTAACCCTGGATACACCCCCCCAATTCCTCATGGTTCACTCCCACCAGGAGAAGTACTCAGGCACCGACCAGCCATCTTTATCACTGCTTCTCCATTGCAGAGTCCCACGTGCACTTAGGACAGATAATGGATCACTTATGCATCCTCGCCTTTAGGTCCTTTTGCACTGAATCTGGCATTGCCCATCCCACTGGCATCCCCTATAAGCCTATGGGCCAAGCCATTGTTGAACAGGCTAATCGTACTCTCAAGAGGCTCCTGTCTGAGCAGGAAAAAGGCGTGTGGGGGTTTACAGGCCCTCCACCGACTCACGCCGGCCCGCTTAGAAGCGGTGATATATACGGAGAATTACTTACAGTTTTCACACTCCTTGGACCTCACCCCAGAGATGCACTTCTGGCACACGCTTCTGCCTAACTAACTAACTAGCTAACTTCTAGCTAACAGACTGGCCGACAAAGACAAGAGCCCTCTCTCCACGGTGATGTGGAAGGGCTTAGATGGCATCTGGAAGGGCATCTGGGTCAGGATTGGGGCCCCGGGTATGCTCTTGTCATTCCGGATGCAGACCCAACAGCAGAGGAGAGGATCCCAACCAGGAACATCCGGGACCTGGGGAACCAAGAAGAGAAGGACCGGACAACGACGACGTCACCGCCGCCGGCGGCCCAGAAGGATGGGCCGGATGTCAGAGCCCTGCAGATGCTCCTGGCAGCCGCGTCCCTCCTGACCGTGACACCAGAGACAGCAGACACAGCTCCAGTGCCGCAGCTGGATTGGTCTGTGCAATACCTACAGACTGATAAATGGACAATGGCGACTCATATGGTGGCCTGGGGAGGGGCTTCCTCCTGTTTTCCACTTATAGACAATGACTAAGTTAGTGGATGAAAAACCAACAGGCCCACCGGCCAAAGCTACCGAGGCAGGGCTGCGGGACAGGACTTTGCTTGTATGCATCCTCCTCTGTGCCTTTCTTTACTAAAAGGCGTGCACAGTTGAAAGCACAGACTTATGACATCCTCCCTCCTTGAACATGACTTTCTTGAATGGATTAAACACTATGTTATCCATGCTTGGTTGTGGCCCCGTTGGGCCTAGTTCTTACTGTTTTATTTTGTTTGCCTTTGTTCTGTTACAGACACTGTAATCTCATGGATCAGGCGAGCTATTGCCGATGCTAAAGCTAGCTGCATGTGGTGAGTGGTCCCGCTTTACAAGAGCAGGGAATTGTAAGGGTCGGAGGAGGAGGAGGAGTCACAGACGGTGCAACAGAAGTACGCGGGCTTTGCCTGAGAGCCCTGGAAGTGGGTTTGCTGCGTCCCAGCAGGGACCCCTCATGGGCGGGAGCTCTGGTCGCTTTGAGATCCGCATCATCTGCGGGAGTGTTTCCTTCTCTGAGTGACCCTATGTAAGCTGTGGGGACCAGGAAGTTGGCCCTTTCCCCCCCGGAGCTCTGTTGGGAGTAGTAACTAAGAGTGTGCAGGAGGTCAGAGGGTAGTATGTGGACACGTGAACAAAGATCCTGAGCTTGCATACAACTGCTCTCGAGTGCTCTGTCATGTAGCTACCAGGGGTCCTCAAACTTTTTAAATAGGGGGCAAGTTCACTGTCCCTCAGATTGTTGGAGGGCCGGACTATAATAAAAAACAAAACTTTTGTTTTGTGGGCCTTTAAATAAAGAAACTTCCTAGCCCTAGGTGAGGGGGATAAACGTCCTTAGCTGCCGCATCTGGCCTGTGGGCCGTAGTTTAAGGACCCCTGGTCTAAACTATCATTCTTACGAAATAATGGCCAGCGATCTCTGAAGACCTCAGAAGGAGGTAAGCTTGGTAAAATTGGTTTAAGCACTGCAAAAGACAGTGACCAGAGATTTCCCTGAGGGCCTGGGAATTAGGAGAGACTGGCAATAGTGAATGCAGAGCGGGCATTCACACTGAGCAAAACAAGCAGACCCAGGAGGAACACATTGTACACAATAACAGCAAGAATGTGAGATGGATATAACAATGATTTTGAGGTCCCCTGATTTTAGGGGGGCTTCTGTTCTAACAATAAGTCAGTAGTCCTAATCTTCTGACTTTGCAGTCTCCCTCTGGAAACTGATTCTGAGTAGATCACACCTCAGTCAGATAGCTTCTGGCCTCAGGAAACTCCCACAAATGAACTGCTGAGACAATAGTGAATAGACCACTCCACTGTTCATTGCTGACTGTCAGATAGATAATCTGTTGGTCAGTGATAACCAAATTTGGGAGCCACTCCTCTGGGCCATAGAACTAGCATGTCAATGATAGAATGCTGGATAAGGGGGTCTCCTCTCTCTTAGCATGCTGCTGATTTCTTCTGGAACTCAGCTCACTTGCAACGGCATTACAATTATAATAAACTTTGCCCCTTGACTGGGAAATGGGTTCAAGCCTGCAAATTCTTTTGAGATACCCCATGACACCGGTCTGTGACCCCAAACTTTTGGAGTCCCTTCCTAACCTCCACATTAGGATGGTGGTCTGCAAGATTATATTGAGGAGTGCTACTGCCTACTGGGATCGGGTAAATGAAACTCAACCAAGGAGGTTATAGCTCAGCTTGGCTCTACTCTGATCTCTCAGTAGTATCAGCTGTGCATATAGCCCTAGGGCCACAAGTTGTAGAAAGTCCCCTCCCAATAGTTTGTAGTGGGGGAAAGTAGCCCAACATCTCTATCTCTGAAAACAGAAAGGAATGTGAGTCAAAACTAGAAGACGAAAGGGTGAGACTGAGAGAAAGGGGGGGGGGGCCTGAGGACAGAGGGAAACTCGGGATAGGTTAAATTCAAAGGATGTCTAAAGTAAAACCTGAGCAAAGGTTCAAGTGTAATAGTGGAACCATTAAGCAGGTGGGGTAGAGAGTCCAGTTAGTAGAGCAGGTCTCAGACAACACAGGACAGTCAGAGGGGATGGGGCTGTGAGGGGCACAATAGCGACCACAAAAATAATCAGAGATTCTTGGTGTAAGAAAAAGCAAAAAGGAATTAACAAATCATAATAATGATCTCAAGAGAAAGGGCATCTCCCATCTGATAAGATGTTTGTCAGTCAAAGGAGTGCAAAGTAAAAATTGCAAAACACAAGATTAAATAGTCTGAATACAGAAGCCCCACCCCCTATTTCTTCCACACACACCCCTGGCCTTTTCTCCCAAAGTTTGAGGGCATCCTGGTTTACATTCTAATCAAGGAAATCTATGCCAGAAGTGAAAGAATAAATTGTCTTTAGAAGAGGTACTTAAATGCTAATTGAAGGTGGTGGAAAGAGGAGGGGATGAACACCTGAAACTTTTTTAGCTATAGCTTTATTTGTTATTATAGTCTCAAGTCACAATTATAGTTTAAGTATAGTTTAAGGCTATATTCCCATGAGAGGGTCTTCACTCAGTTAATTCCATACAGGTGGGAGAGAGACATAGAAAGGAAGAAACAGACATTGAAGTGTAATGTCAGAGAAAACAAGGCAAGATATAGATTAGAGAGTTTTTAATATTTTATTTGGGTTTCTATGAGGGAAAGATAGTCTGGAGGCAGAGCAGAATCCATTCTGCCTCCAGGGCCAAATTGTGACATTTGTCTCAAAGAATCCAGCAGCAAATGTGAGATTCCAATGAGCTCCAAATGATCAGGGGAGACAAAGGCAAAGGAGTCCAAACATTGGTAAACTCAGGAATTTCCAAGCAGGTCCCATTAATTTGGTTCTGACAATTTGGGGGGTGAGGACCATAAATTCTGATAAATTGGGAGTAAAGAGGGTAGTCAGCTAGAGACAGAAAATCTGGAACTTAGAGATACTTCAACATATCTCTTAGTAACTTATCTGCCTATGGAATGCTAATGGTCAGTGCTCCCAGCCCTAATTATCTCAGTCCTAATGGTTAGAAAGGAGTGTTGCAACCAGGGGGATTGAAGCAGGATAATTTAGAGAAACTGAGGCAGGACAATAAAAGGAACTGGCACAACAGAAGGAAAAATAAACAGAGAAGGTGCACAATGAAGAATCCAGAAAGGATCAAAGAATTTGAAGATGAAAGGACCCCAGAGATCATCTAATTCATGTTCCTCAGTTAGCAAAATAGTAATTGGAGGTGAGAAAGAAAAATTGAGAAGGGGGAAGAAGGAAAGAGAGAAGAGATATCAAGCAGGAGAGAAAAGAAAGAGGAAGAGGAAGAAGACATCAGAGAAGAAAAAGATGCTGAGATAGAAGGGATCCAAAAACTTGAAGTTTTAGAAGGATAAGAAAAAACCAGAAAAAGTAGAGAAGGAAAGACAAATGAACCAAGACAATTTTATCCATAATGATTTCACCTATAATTTGCAATTTAAGAATAATAGCACTTTAAGTCAAGCACCATGCACATATCTCATTTAATTTTAAAAAATTCTGTGAAGTTTCCCCTATTTCCCTACCATTTCCTATTCTCTTCTCTTCCTTCCCAACATAGGTACACTCATTTCCTAGCTCCCACCTTTCAGTCACTTACTTCCAGCTTATTTGAATACTCAAGATCTTATATCCTTTCCCTCTTTTCCAAAACTACTTTCACCTATAATTCTATTTTTTTTAGAAAGGCTTGAAAAGATATATATATATATATATATATTTTAAATTTTTATTGACAGAACCCATGCCAGAGTAATTTTTTACAACATTATCCCTTGCACTCACTTCTGTTCCGATTTTTCCCCTTCCTCCCTCCACCCCCTCCCCCAGATGGCAAGCAGTCCTTTAAATGTTAAATAGGTTACAGTATATCCTAGATAGAATATATGTGTGCAGAACCGAACAGTTCTCTTGTTGCACAAGGACTAGAAAATACAACTAGCTTTAAATTCCTCATTCTGAACTTTTACTCTACAATCTGAAGAAGAGAATTGATTGTAGAGAAAGAATCATATAAATACTCCCAAAGAAAATTCTAAGTATGGAAGAGTGAATTCAGAAATCTTTGCCCTATTATTTTCAGATAATTCAAAGTTTATGATGACAAATAATCTCATCAATGTTGGGTTCTTGGAAATTTAATCCTTGGAGAGGCTAACCACCTGGACCCCAAGCTGAGTATTTGAAATGGAAGCCTATTCATTCTCCCACACACTACCCCAAAATGCCCTGCCCATAGAATGATTTGACTCAGCAACTATAGTGATGTCTCCCAAAGGGATCTAGGGATCTAGGGACTGTTCTGAAGGTGACTCAAGCTACAAACCACTTCGAAGGTCCTTTAGTCCAATTGATGTAAACCGTTCTGATCTTTGGCGGGGTATGGGGTGTTGGGGAGGTAAAGGTTGGAAAGGCCATGGTGTAAACTGTGTCCCCTTTAATCTTGAGGGAAAGGTGGTTCTGGGTCTCAAATCCTCCTGTTCATAGGGGAAATTCCCAGATAAATAATCTCATTCAATTAGAGATTTTGGCTTCGGGCATAATCATTATCCTCTATTGAGTTGAAAATTAGTCCCTCAAATTCATTTGGAGACTGGCCCCAGCTCTGGGCCAAAAGAACCCAATATAATAAAACACTGTGTGCAAAAACCTTTGCGAACAATCCTAACACGATTTTGCCTGTTAAGAGAGCTGTTCTTTTAGCATAATAAACCCATTCTTGCCACAAACCTCGAGCCTATATTTATTGGGGTTTGCAAATTCTTTCTTTTGAAAAGCCTGTGACTGGCCAGGGAGACCCCAACCCTCATTTCTCCCACCTTAACACAATGAGATGGAACTGAACTAAACCTAGGCTTTAGAGAAGATGATAGCTGGGTTCATAAGGGGAGCAGAGGCTATAAGAGCAAGGACTAGGAAAATTATATTTTTTGACCCATAAAAAAGTGGGTGCTGCTTCAAGAAAAGGGGGAGAATAGAGCAGGAAAAAAAGAATGCTAAATACTGGAGAACTAACACAAAGAGGACATGCTGTTTGGGGAACTTAAAGAACTTAGTCCTTGAGGAATGAGAATTTGGAAAAGTGCATTTTGTTTTCTTACTCATTTTCATTCCTTTTTATCTGATTTTTCTTATGCAGCAAGATAATTGTATAAATATGTTTGCATATATTGGATTTAACATATATTTTAACATGTATAATATATATTGGATTGCTTGTCATCTAGGGTAAGAGATGGAGAGAAGGAGGGGAAATTTTGGAACAAAAGGATATGCAAGGGTCAATGTTGAAAAATTATCCATCCATGTGTTTTGAAAATAAAAAGCTTTAATTTAAAAAAGAGAGAGAGAACTGGGAGAGGGAGAAAGAGGCTTGGGAACATCAGGGAGCTAAAACAAAAGATATCTAAGTCACTGAGAGGAGTGTGTGATGGGAGTTGGCCAGTAGAACAAAGGGCTTTTAGGGGACTGTGATCCCTTGAACCCTTGAATCTTGAAACCCTGAGAAGAGTTTTACCTCTTCTTCCTCTTTGCCTTCTCTTCTCAGAGTTTTTATTAGGGGCCAAGAAGCTTAATATCTAGATCCCTAAGCAGGAACTAGGGATTGAAGGGAGAAACTAACTGAATACTTGAATCCCCTACAGAGCTCATCTGAAACCCAGCAGACCAGCACTGAGAAGCTGAGGAGCAAGAAGGCACTCATGGTAGGGCTGTTGGAGATGATAGAAGAAGCAGATAAAGATTTCTAAATATTTGAGATTTGTAGCTAGAAAGGCCCCTCCCCTTCTGATCCAGGCAGCATCTCCTTTCCAAGTTTCATTTAACTGGGGACAGAGAGTATAGGGTAGAGAAAGGAAAGTTGAAGAGGGAAATGAGGAAGACCCTCTCCCCCAAAAAAGATGGACAAGAACTATCTTAGTACAGGATAGCCTGTTCCTCTCCCCAAAATTCTGTTACCTTCTCAAGAGAAGCAAATAGAGAAGGAATTGTAACATCACCAAAACCCATTGTGATGTCAGAGTTCCTGGGGCTTATAGATTTTGGAATAACACCCTATAGGATGCAGCTAAACTGAATGAGTAAAAATAGCCCAGTCCCTTTTCTTCCCCTTGGGTGAAGAGTGCAAACCCTCTACACCTAGTGGTCCTCTCCGTCCTCGTGAGGATATGGGCTGTAATGGTCCCCATGTAGAATTTAGAGTCAACAGCGAGGGGTAAATAAGAATGTGGTCACTAAAATTCCCCTTAGGATTTGGTGTCCAGGAAACTGAATCTCCACCCCGTCCTTTATCTGTGTCCCCAACCCAGCAACTGCTCCCTCCCTCTAGCCAACTTCCCCCCTCCCCAGTCACTCAGCTCCCTCATTTCTGTCCCCACCAGATGCCCGATCATGGTCCTAGTCCTGGGACTTTTGCTGCTGCTCGCAGGGACTGGAGGGAACCTGGACGGTGAGTGGAGGTGGGGTGGGAAGTGAATGGGAAAGGGGAAGAGAAACAAGGACTGGGGTGGGGGGGGGGCAGAGGGGAGGTGATATGGGATCGGACCTTGAATCCTAGGAAAAATCCAAGAATGGGGGAGGAGAGAGGAAGGGATGCCTGGATTCTCCAGGAAGACGAGCTTTCAGAACAAAGGCTGGTGATAGAAGGTGGGACTCAGAATCCCCCCTTATCCCAACTCTCCGCAGTTCTTCTGGAAGGACGCCCTGGAGATCGGGTGAGTATTTCTTGCACTGGGATCTCTCAGGCGACCCGCTGGGTTTGGGCTCCTACCTACCCAGGCTGTATAGGCTTGTCTCCGGGTCGCCGCCCGGTGGTCTGGGCCTCCCCCCCAGCAAATCTCACCCGAGCTTCCACCTCGCGCTTTGCTGGTCGTCTGCGTGTGGTGAGCCCCAGTGGCATTCAGCAGCTGGAGCTGCTCCTCGCTAGAGGAGACTCGGGGACCTTCTTCTGTTTGGGAACTGGCGGCCGCCAGGGCAATGAGAGTCGGACCTGCCTCACAGTGCTGGGGGACAAGGCTGCTTGCAGAGCCTCCAGGCCCACCTCGGGTGAGTTGGGAAAGGCTGGCCATGCTCTGCAGTTGTTAGAACAGGCCGAACTTCTCCCATGGGGGTAATACTATTGTATCTCCTGCGCTTTGCACAGGGTCGGGCACCTAATAATTTGTGTAATGAATGGATGGAGATGGAAGTGGTCCTGCTGTGTGTTGGTTGAGTTCCTTGTAAAGAGGACTCTAAGTGCTCCCTTCTGACTCTGCTCCCCTCTTTAGGATCCTCGTACCCTCTGTTCCTGTACCCTCTGCTGGGCATCGGGTTGGCTTTGGGGCTGACAGGGCTGGGGATGGCTTGGAGACTTCGTCAGTAAGTGCCAGGAAGCAGAAGATGGGGGATGGAAAGAAGGGGAAGGGGTAACTGGGATCGGAGATGAAGACATAAAAAACTGAGGAGCGGGGGTTACCCAGTGTGAGAGTGGAACTGATTTCTGGGTGGGTGTGGAGAAAAGGGAGGCATGAAAATCTGAGTGGCGTGCCAAAGGCTAATAAAGCCTGGCTGGAAGTGGGAGGAAGAGCTAAGGGGCCAGCTCTGACCAACCAGTGAGGCATTTATTAAGTGCCTACTGAGTGTTAGGCACAGAGAAGACTATGTGGTTGGAGGAAGTGACAGGCTGGATAGTAGGAGTCTTGGTTTTCTAATTTTGTGCAAGAAACTTAAAGAGATGGCTGGGGCTTCCGTTAGCTAAAGATAAGAGAGTACAAATTTGGTCAGAGCCCCTAATTTCCCTCTCTAACCCATTCTAGGAAACTCCCTTCCGGGCTAGTCAGAACCAACCCAGCACGTGGTGAGAATAGCTCCTCTCCCCAGCTCCATTCTGTGACTGGACATGTGCCCTCTTCCCATCCCTCAGCTCTGCACCCGTTCCCCAAAACAAAAGATCCATCTATGGACACTGAGATCCAGAGTCGATGGAAAAAAGAGACTCGGGAAACAGAGAACTTGGAGGATGAAAAGGTAAGAACTGGAGGGAGGAGGGAGCTGGAGAAAAAAAGGGAATGCATGGAAACGGTCTATTGCCTGAGTCCCCAGGGATACAATAGTCCTGGACTACATGGTGGATCCCTATTCTGCATCCTGTCTTCTTTTCCCATTTTTCCAGAGCCTTCTCTACGCTGATCTGGAGCACATTCCTCTCAGAAATCCTAAAAACACCATCCCCAAGGACACCGGCACCATCTATGCTATAGTGGTTTGAAAAGAGCTTATCCCATAGCTTGCATTGTGATCCTCCTGACCTTCCTTCCCACGGCCACGTTCTCACTCCCAACGAGTCATCGGAAGCTAATTCTGAGCCCATCTGGGCCTTGGATACTCTCTGCTCCCTACAACTACTGAAAATAGACCTGAATTCTAAATCTCACCCTTTCCCCTCTGGGCCTCCCGCCCCTCCCCACATTGTGCTGTTCCACTCTCATGGCGCCAGACAGAACAAGACCAATTCACCAGCGCCCAAATCCACCTTCCCTAATCAAACACTAACACACAGTGAAGCCTAAAAGGTTAGTTCCATTTTATTATCAGGGATCCGATCTGTTCCCCCTTCCCCACCCCAAACCCTGGTTCCTACCCCACACCTAGCTTCTTCTACTTCTCATCCCACAGGTAAACTCATCTTTCCTTTTCTATTCTTCCTACTTCACTGATTCCACATTTGGAGATCTCTTAGCTGTGGGGGCGGGTGTTGAGGAAGAGGCAAAGGGAGCTGAGCCCTGCCCCGGCCTTCTCCAGCTCGGAGCAAGACACTGGTACCAGAGTCACATCAGGTAGTTTCTGCAGCACCTAGGGGGAGAAGGTGGGATTAATGATAAGCCCTGGACAGCACCGTCTGGCAATTCCAGAAATCCCGTCCCTCTCCTTCCTTGCCCACGTGACACGCTCCCTCCCTTTCCTGTTTCTCACCTCCTGGCTGTTGGGCAAGTCCCCACACCCTCGATGCAGCAGGAAAGGAGACGCCTCCGGGAGTCCCGGCCTCAGAAATAAGCAGTCTGCGGCCGCGTCGTCTGGGAGAGTAAGGGAGGCATAGGGGTGATCGGTCAGCGCCGCCATAGCCTAGGGAAGCAAAGGAAAAAGGGGATTTAGAACCTAGTCCCCGAGTTACAGCCCTTTCTGACCCCTACAATGCCCAAGGAACAAATGGTAGGGCTTAACCTGGGCTCAAGTATTTTCTGGGATTTCGTATCCAGGTCCCATCCGCCCCATCCCTGTATCTAAGACCTATCACTCATCCAATAAGCTCCTCCCTTAAAGCTTAACTTGTGCCCCCTGTGGCACCTGTCCCTCCTCCTCACCCTCAAAGCTTTTTGCGCGGCTTCGCTGCTGCCAGCCAAGACGGTTCGGGGCCCTCCCATTCCGCAGAGCCCTCGTAAGTGGGAAGGGCCCAAAACGGGCACAGTGGAAACGGCAAAGTCCTAGGAAGAAGGAAACCGGTAGAAATACATGTTGGAAAGACAAGATGATACCCGGAATCCTTCCCGCAATTTTCCAGAGCGGCACCTGCTCCTCCCAACCTTGCCCCCGCTTCTCCGGACCATACTTCTCTCGTCTCAGGCTTTCCCCCACCGCTCTCCAGTCTGGGGGCCCTTGGCCTACCGCACCCGAAGGCCTTTGCCTACGGACCAGTTTCCCTCACCCTGAATGTGTCGGCAACAATTTCAGCTCCTCGGTGGTTGGTCCACTTAGAGAGGCCCACGAAAAACTCATGGCCTAGAACATAGAGTTCAGAAGAGAAATCTGTCTCCCAGACTCTCTTCCCCAAAGAACCTTTCCCCTAGAACGACTCAAGCCACTCAAGCGTCCTGTTCTCCCCAGATCCCTCAGGGCCCACCTGTGAACAGCACGTCGGTCCCATCCAGTGTGGCGTTCTCATCTTTGAGCTCTACGATCCGCAGTCCCAGATCCTGCAGGGCCCGTCTGACTCCATCCACCTGGGAGCAGGGGAAGAGAATCTCGGTTTTAAGATACCGGTGTCCTACTACCCCAGCCCTGCTCTCCCGAAAGCTCTGGCCCTCAACTTCCCTTTCCCCCTTTCCCCGTCCACTCTTGCTCTCCTGCACTCACTTCCGGCCGCCTAGAAGGGCTCCAGGGTCGAGTGATGAGGGCTGTGTCTCCGTGTATCACAACTGTGTCTCCCAGCAGGGGTCCAAATGGCAGTTGTTCTTCAGGGGGCAATTCCAATAGTTGAAGACCCAGGCGCTGCCTCAGTTTCCCTCCCAACACTCCATGTTCTCGCTGTGCCTTCGCCAGGTCCAGAGGTGGGAGACCAACTGCTATTCCTTCCTCCTCTTTGCCCAGACTTTCTGGGACCCCCCGGATCAGGGCATGGGAAAATCGGCCAAGCCCCTCCCCCGGGGTCCCCATCCCAGCCACACACCTTGGCTGTCTCTCTTTTTTCCTTTTACTTTTTCACCTGCCAAAAGGGAGAGCCAATAGACTGAGATAAGCAAGGAAAGGGTAGGGGTTTAAGGATTCCTCAATATCCAACTATCCCCTCTTGGTTTCTATCTGTCGACAATTTTAATTCCTTTTTGAATCCAATAGAGCCTGCACTGGGGAGAAAACTGGGACCTCCTACACGCTCCCCCCAAAACCACCTGTAGTCCCTTCAATGACCAACTCCGACTTCCCACCCCACAGCCCTCCCCACCCCACCCCACCCCCACTCCTGTGCCTCTCCATTAGCCTCTTCGCGACCAGTCACCGCTAGGATGCGCTCACTGCCTAAATATGAGACGAACTCACCCCCTTAACCCTTCGTTATTAGTAGTCGATAAAGGACTCCCGGGTCAGATGCTTGAGACTCCGAGGGGAAGCAAAGGCTGTTCGGGAGGAAGGAGGAAAGAAAGGCAGGAGATGGATTGGAAGCCTCGCTCCTTAAAGGAAGCGAGGAAGACTACGGAATCCAGCCGGATTCATGCAACCTTTAGTGCACCCAGTATAAAATCAGGCGAAGTCTCACGGGACTGGGAGAGGTCTGGAGTGAAACTATAAGGACCAGAGAAAAGGGGGAGGGCATCATTTTAGACAATGAGAGTACTCCCCTTGATCGCTACCCTCAACAAATTTTCTCAATAGAATCCTATCTTCCCAGTCCTGAGAATTCAGGCGTTTGATCTCCCCACCCTGCTTACTTTTAAGGTGCCAAGGGTTAGACTCCTCTACCGCTCATCTCTCAGCACTCCAGACATCTGCTTCCTACCTCTGGACCACAAATCACAAGCTGTCTGCACTTGCTCTCTCCTTCCCCCGCCTGGACCCCTTCTCCCCCGCCCTGCTCCCCTATCATAAAGTCACTCACCGCTGGCTGTCTCACCCCGCCCCTTCCCCTTGGAGATCAGTGTTCGGGGGCCCCTCAACTCCCGGGTAAGGGGGTGGGGGAGGGGAATCCCAGTCTGTAGGCCTTGGGAGGGGCTGGGGCCCAGGACTGGGGTGAGGGTCCTTGGACTGGCGGCTTCAGGGTATTGTCTGATCCGATACGGGCTGGACTTCCAGAGGCCCCGCCCCTCTAGACCACATCCACTCCTTTGGGGCTTCCTACACTACAGCGTATGGCCACACCCCTTCCCTTCCAGGATTTCTTCTTTCCCCCTGGTGTAGTTCTCCTCAAATTCTTGAAGATTTGGGACGTCATCCTTCATCCCAGCCTTCCTCAAGCTCCCTATTACGTCGAACACTCGATTGAAAATACAACTTTTGGCTCTCTCTGCTTTCACTTCAAAATACTCTTCGGGGAACTTGAGGGCTCTGCTTCCCAACTCTCATAACATCTGATCCCACTTCTACAATCTCCCTTAATGCTTCCGATTCATCTGTCCTCTCCAATCAGACCCTGGCTTCCAACCTCCCAATACTCAGGATAAGAACATACTATTTTCATTTGTTTTATTTATGAAATGTTTTCATCCTAACCCCTTCAAAAAAAAATCCCCCCCATTTTCCTCCCCATCCTGTTCCCAACAATCTTCCCTACCCTTCTGTGCTTTATTTCAAAATTCTGTGCTCAGTGGCCATCTAGAAATGTGTTCATTGAGAAGCTTTATCAAGTCATTTGTGAAAGAAGTAGGATAGAAGAAAGAAGTTTTGTCCACGGCTATTGTAGGGCTTTGGCTACTAGCTCATAAGCCAGCTCTATCTCCTCAGCATCTGGACAGGTAGAGGCAAATTCTTCTCTGGCATATGCATTACGCAGGTATCTTTGCACCCCTCGAAACTCTTCTGGAATAGAAAATCCCCGATATTTCTTACATACAACCTATTGGAGAAAGAGAGGAGAGATACAAATAACATAATTAGCTGATGCTCAGTATCGATGATTGTGACCACAGTGGAGGTCTATTAATATGTCATATCAACATTTCTAACTCTAAAACCTTCAACATTTCCTATAGAATAAATTCCAAATTCTTTGGTCTTAAATTTAAAGTGTTTACAATCTGACCCCAACTGACATCTCAACTTCATCACTACCCCCTTGCCCAAGCTTTCCACAAATATGAAAAGCAGTCCATTCCATTTTTGTTCACATAATTTGCTTTCCCTTCTTTTTTATCCTCTGTTCCATCTAACCAAGTTCTATTCTTCACTTATAAGGCTTTGCCAAAAAGCACTTCACTACATAAATTTTTGTCAGCTCAATTAAAAATGATGTATTAGCTTTAACATATTTAACATGTATTGGTCTACCTGCCATATAGGGGAAGGGTGGGAGGAAGGAGGGGAAAAATTGGAACAAAAGATTTTGCAATTATCAATGCTGAAAAATAAAAAAAGAAAGAAAGAAAGAAATTAACCAAAAGGTTTTTTTTAAATTACAAAACCAACTCTTAGTTTTGTTAGTTCAAAAAATGTTTTTAAATACATAAAATAAAAGGCTCACAAGAGGAAAAAATTTATATTAAAGTAGAAAATATATATAAAGATTTGTGAAGCAATTTACATGTTATCATTTGATCCTTACAACACTATATGTTAGGTACTAATATCCCCATTTTATAGATGAGAAAACAGGGTAGAGAAAAGAGTTGAGGCTTGCCCAGAGTCACAAGCTAAAAAGTGTCACAGACATGAAGAACCCCTGAGCTAAAGTTTGAGGTGCCAATTCAATTAAGAAGAAACCAGAAATGAACTTTAAGGAACACTGAGTTACACTCACCATTATTAACACTACCATTATTAGCTATGAGAAAGTCACCAATGAGAAGAGGGGATGGTGATTCTTATGAAGATAGCTGTGCTCTCCAAAGGAAAGTCACCTTAGCTACTTTCTCCTTCCCTTGCTGACTTACCTGTACAATATGGAGTTTGGGCAGTAGATTGCAATCAGCCAATGTGAGCTCATCACCATCTAGAAACTTTCTGTGGGAGACACCTTCATCTTCTGCACTTGTCTCATCAATCTCCTCTGGAAGTGGTGATGTCAGATAATTGTCCAGAACCTTCAACGCTTTCAACAGCCCTTTCTCTAAGTCTGTTGAAGAATTAGGACCAAAATGATGGGGAAAATCTCATAGAAATAATCAGGACAGAAAAGAATGTAGACCAGGAAAAAAAAATGAGGGGCTAGTGCTAATAAGAGACCAGAAAATAGCCAAGAAAATTAAGCAGTAAATTAATGGTCCAAATACTTAATTATGGAATGAACATGCTTAATTATGGAATGAAAATAAGTTCATGAAGTAGAACTAATGGAACCAGAAAACCTGGGGAAACTATTATGGAGAATGGAGGGAGATGTAGGGACCTATTAGAAAGAGGGATTTTATAATGCAAGGTTGGGATAGAATATTAGTGGATCACTGCTTCCCTCACCTATAAACTATTAACATTTTTTTCCTTCTATCTTCTGCTTCCTGGTCTGTTCTCCCCTGGTAATAGCCTCTCCAGTCTCCCCCTTTGTCCACCCAGTTCCCACATTTCTACCAAGAACCAGGTCTCTGGCCCTTCCGACTTACTGGCATTGAGTGCTGGGTTTGAATTTTTGATGTAGGCAGAAAATTTGGCAAAGACATCTAGGCCAGCTGTGTTGGATTCTGGGTTCTTAGCTGCCAACTTGGGGTACCTGGGAGCAGGTGGGAGATAGAGTAATAAAAAGGAGATGTTCTAAGTAAAATGTGACAACCTGGGGACTGCTTCCGTCCCCATTCATTTCAGATTTCACTACTTTTTTCCTCATTCCCCTGATCCTCTTGCTCTTTCCCAACCCAGGTTCCCCAAACATACCTAGGGGGACTCAGCACCTCCTCCAGAAACTCTTCAATTTTGTTAGTGTCTGTGTGTACTTCAGTGCCATACAGTAAGAATGGAAGCTGACCTCCAGGACACAACTTCTGTACTGTCTCTGTTCTCCTGCAGTAGGAACCCAGTTGTCAGAGGGGATGGTGACTTGGGATTTCAGAAAGTCAAAGAGAATGGGAAAGAGAGAAGTATTGGTAATAGGAAGTAAACTTAGGAGAGAAATTTGGTACAGCAAAAGAAGATGGGCAGGTAGGTGAGGTATAGGAGGAAAAGAGGGTAGGAACAGAAGGACGAATGGGGAATAGAGCTAGAGAAGGAATAAAAGACAGGAAAGAAAGGGTAACAGCGGGCAAGAGTGGGTAAAAGCAGGCTCTCACCTTTTGGTGTCTACAGTAGTGACATTGAAGGTAACACCCTTAAGCCATAGCACCATGAAAAGTCTTTGGGAGAAGGGGCAGTTCCCAATCTTGGCACCATCACTGCCAGCCTGAAATGTATCCCCCCCAAAAGTCAAAAAGGTCAAACAATACAAAGTATACATGAGGAACTTTCTTTAATATTGCCTTTAATGCAATTGATGCCAAAAAAGTTTGTTCTCGGTACATAGGAATTTTCTAAGTGTTATATGTGTTACCATAAAAGCCAAAACCTCTGACAGATAGTCATGAGATATTAGGGTGACATTTTAAAACATTTTATAGCTTCACAATATTACAGCTAAAAGAAAACTCAAAGATTATTTAGTCCAACTCGTTTTACAGACAAAGAAAGTGAGGACAAATATCCAAGGTCACAGAACTAGAAAGTACTTAGGACTCCAAGGAACCCAAGTCTTCTGAGGTCTTTCCACCTTACCATGCTTCTTTCTGATATGAACTGTGTAAAAGCTCTGTTCTAACTTTGCTTCTTCCCCTGACCCAACTGCCTTCTGTCCAAAGATTTCCACAACCCCACCCTAACATCTCTAAACTCTCCAAAGCAGTCCCCTCAGTCATTTCTGGAGGAGAAAAGCAGCCAGGCTGGACCCAGGATTGGGGAAGTCCTATTTCAGGGAGAACACTTGTACCTGAATACAATTTGGGACTTGAAGAGGGTAAGGGTCAGAATTATTAAAAGTAGAACTGGAATGATGAAAATTGGATTCCACATATAAGGGGAAAGGGATGAGGATTGTATTATAATGAGGAACTTGTAGAGCCTTGATTCTGAAGGAAGTAGGAGATGGGGAAAAGACCCAATACTTAAGAGCTCTCTAAAATTCTTCTACCACTATCTGTATATCTAGGTGTGGAAAGGGGGTACCAGTTCCCTGCAGAATGGGTGAATGGAAAGGGGCAGTACCCTCTGATTAGCAAGTGGTGACCTCATCCTCCTGGGACCCCTCCCCCCCACACACCACCATCACTACCACACAACTTGACTGAGGATGATTCATTTCTGCATGTCTCCGGTCTGAGCCCACTTCCTTCCTGGAGGTGAGGAAAAATAGTTTCTGAGGCCTAGTTAGCCCAAGCCTTATGTATAGTCCTTCTCTCACTAAAATCTATACTGCTTTCTTTTAAACACATGGGGTCTCTTCATCTCCAGAGCTCCCCAGCCAGGGGACAACTAGGCCCCTAGCTTTTCCCTTAGTAACTTCTCTAAAAATAAGCCCTGAGGCTGGTATAAGAGTAGGGAGATAAGGACCTCACCTAAACCGGCACTTTCCTCTCCACTTAAGGGTGAATTAAAGGAAAGGCAAAAACCAAAATACAGAAATTGAAGAGGGGAAGGAGAACACAAAAAGAGGAAAGGAAGGGTAGTAGAAGGAGAGAGAAAAGAGAAGGAATGTGAGAAGCATAAGGAAAGCAAAGGAAAGAGATCACCTGCAGGAGGCTGAAAAAAAAAGAGGATTATGGAGGAGTAGAAAGAAAAGACTGGCTGAAATTGGGGGGAAAGAGGAAACAGAACAGAGAAGGGCAGGCAGGACTGGGAGTGTCACAGAAATGTGACAGGGGGCAGCTAGGTGGCGCAGTGGGTAGTGCACCAGTCCTGAAGTCAGCAAGAAATGAGTTCAAATCTGACCTCAGACACTTAACACTTCCTAGCTGTGTGACCCTGGGCAAGTCACTTAACCCCAATTATCTCAGCAAAAAAAAGAAAAAAAAGGGGGGGGGGCGGAGATGTGATGGAAAGAAGCTGCAGAAAGGAAGTAAGGGAGAGGAGGGAGGGAGGGGAGAAATCGGAACAGAAGTGAGTGCAAGGGATAATGTTGTAAAAAATTACCCTGGCATGCGTTCTGTCAATAAAAAGTTATTTAAAAAAAAAAAAAAAGAAAAAAAAAGGAAGTAAGAGAGATATCTCACTCAGGGTAATGTAGATGGGAAGACAAGAGTAGAAGAAGAGGAGGATGGGGAGATAGATGATTAAGGGAAATGGCCCAAAGTCCAATCTTTATCTTGATACCCAAACTTTGGATGCCATGGGAGAAGAGCGTTCTTAGATTCCTAAAGCTCTAAGAACTTCTGATTGATCACCTCTCAAAGAATGGGGAAGTCCTTTCTGTTCTTTTCTACATCTTTCACTCCCAATTCTCCCTGCCTTTTTTACTGACCTTATAGCTCAACCCTTCCGGCTCTTTGCACAAAACTATTCCCTTAAACTCTTTGCTCTTTAACAGTCTTATCCCTTTCCTTTCATTCCTCCATTTCCATAATTGCTGTCACCTCTTAGTGGGTTACTCATTCCTCCCAGACCTTTCCTCTCCCCAAGCTTATCTCCTATGAAGGCCTTTTCTTCCCTCAGCTGTTCTCCTTTTTTCTAACTTTTCTAAGCGTAGAGCTCTTCCTTCTTCCTAAGCAGCCTAAGGAATAACACCCGTACCCACCACTTTTATCCTTACTTCTTTCCACCTACCCCATGTCTTATTCCTGCATTATCACCCCACCTCCAACCCCCACATATTTTTTTTTTCTAACTTCTAATCTTTAGGGAATATGAGGGCACGGGAGTAATTCCTCATATTGCTGAAAATCCTCTTTCTCCCCAAATCCCCAATCACCCCAAGTAGCACCACTCCTCGGAGCCCAGATTTGCTCTGCACCTCCCATCACCCTAGTTTTCACAACTCTCCTTCAGTCTCATTCTTTTGTTTCTCACCGATCTGAAAATCTCCACTTTTACAAACTACTGATGATGAATCAAAGGGATCCAAGGCTGCAGATACTGTTTTCCATTCTGCCCCCATCCCCTCAAAAACCCAGCCACTGAGACTCTCTGCCTGGAAGCAAACCCACACAGGGACTGGAAGGAAAAGAGAATAAAGGACTTGGGGAGGGGAAGTAGAAGAGAATGGGAAGGAGCAAAACTAAATTCTTTGATGTGAGTAGGACAGATGGGGGTGTTCTTACCTTGACGAACAACTCAACCTGTGCCTGCTCTTCGGCCATGGCTACGACTGCGACCAGGAAGCAGTAGGCACGGGGGGAACTGGGTGGGGCCGGAGTTGAGGGAAGGTGGGTTGTGAAGTTTCAGAAGCTTTCCCCACAGATGTCCTGGGACTTCTCCTCGTTGCTCACCAACAAAACACAAACACACACACTTAGACACTCCAGCTAGGTCCTGATTCTTCCCCCACCCCCACTCCCACTCCCACCCCCCATTCACCCCTAGCTCCTCCTCTACCTTTCCTCCGCCCAGGCTAGAGTTATGAGCTGATGACTCACCAACCAATCCAGCCCAAGAGAAGTAGGGAGGACTCCTGGATCCTGGAAATGGAGAGGAAGGGTAATCCAGCTCCCAGAGAAAGTCCTGATTAGGGGAAGGGGAGAATAGGACTAGTTATCTGGAGCTCTTTCAATCTTCTAGTCTCCCTTAGACTCCTTCCTTTTTGTCTTATTTCCAATGATTGTTGACTCCTGTTTTTCCTCTACTCCATACATGCAACCTGACACCTTGAATTAAGGAGCCTTGAGAACCTGGGTAGAAGTATTTTAGGGGGCGAAAAAAGACCTTCTTTCCAGCCCCATCCAAAGGGGAAGATCCCCTCAAAACTCCCATCCTCTCTCTCCAGCCCTTCTCTGAAGCTCATTCTTTGTTGACTGTTTAGGGAGAAAGTGATGGAGTTGGGGGAGGTATATAATTGCTTGAGTTATAAAAATGTACCTGAACCCTGAGGTTTACTCTACTGGTTCCACACTAAATCAAACCAAAAGTTAGACAGATGAGGTGACAAAACTTAATAGTGAAGAACTTAAATTACTTTCCATTACCACACTACTGAGATACTCGGGGAAGAGGTGGGAAGGTGATGGTTAAGTTTTCATTGTTCAGTATTTCACAGTATTTCCACAGAACCAGTCTCCCAGCTACCATCCCTAGATCTTGAACGTCTCTTCTCTCTCTACTTTCCTAGTATTAATCCTGTTATTCCGTATTCCTTCACTAATCAGTGCCTTTCCTTCCGAAACAGAGAAGCTCACTCCAGGGAGAAAGAAAAGGATTAGAAGAAGCAGATGAAATTTCATGGACAAGGAGAAATGAGGACGTAGTAGGAAAAAAAACCTAACAGTTGGTGGTTTCCTCTTTGGTTTAAAGACGTTTCTCTCTACCTAGATAGCACTAATAGCCTTCACCAACTAGAAAGTGTCCCTGGTTTGGAATGTTCTAGAGGCACAGGAACAACCACACTGTTTTTAGAGTGTGTTTTAGGCTGTTTATGGATGATTCCCAAAGCTCAAACTTCTTTCCCACGAAGAAGGTGGAAGTAGTTGTTGTTTACATTTTATTTGGCTTTAAATGTGACCCTAGTTAGGGACAATAAGGGAGTGAGTGGCAAAAGAATGGATTTTGTACTAAAATAGATACTATTGTACCTGTATTGTACTAAATTGTACTTCCTATTGCAGCTTCTTCCATCTCCCTCTCCCCATACTAGCCTCTCAACTAGTAAAGCAGCTTTAGCTGTCTTTATTATCAATAACTGTTTTTAGCCTGCAACCCTGTGCTACTAAACTTCTCCCCAATTGTTAGGGTACTGCCACCTTTTCCTTAGGGCATCCATCAAAGTTCCATGGATTTGATAGGGGGTTTCATCTCTGAATTAGGCCATCAGAGACAAATCCCATTCTCTACCTTTCTGGACACATTTTGTCTCTTGTTCCCACTTCCTTTTTTCATTTTTTTCCTCTATCTCCCTCTATCTCTGTCTATCCATTTCTCTCCTCTCTGTTTCTCACACACACACACACACACACATATACACAGACACATCCTCCTTGAGCACATATTCAAAAAAATTTTCTTCCCATTCTTCCCTTAATCTTCTCTCAGTTTCTATTCCTTTGCCTTTCCTTACCTTTCTATAAATCTGCTCTAGTTTCTGTAAACCAGTCCACAATCTATTCTCACCCTGATTTGAGTTAATCTGCTACAGTGTGGCCCTCTGCCCATCCCCCCATTTGACACTCCCTAACTCTAGTATCCTCCTCCCATGTATTTCCACATTCCACTTCCACATTCTTATTATTGCTCCATAACTCACCCAAGTCTCCCCACTCCTACCTCTGTTCCAACCACTAGTCTTTTAATTGTGGTTACCCAAATCCTTACCCTCTCCCCAATTCCCATCCCTCCTGTAGGGTTCATTTCTGTTAACTACTTTTTTAAAATTAATTTTTATTAATATCTTTTATTTTTACATCATCAAAATTTCTCCTATTATCTCTCACCAACCCCTTTCCAGAAAGCTATCTCATATAACATATATTTTTGAAATAAAGAGAAAGAGACAAAAAATTCAGCAAAACTGATAATACATTGAAAAGATCTGAAAGCATGTTTATTTTTTGTACTTTTGCAACATTCACTTTTGAGAATTTTTTTCCATTTATATTATTATAATCATTATATATATTGTTCCATCAAACTAGATTTACTTTACTCTTCATCAGATCATCCAGTCTTTTGACTATCCACCTGTTGACATAACAAAAAAGAGGAAGGGGACTTTGGGAGGTACATAACCAGGCAGATATTTAACCAGGAGCTTTCCAAAAAGTACTATGTATAATCTGCATTATGAACATTTTCTCCACCAAGAAGAAGACTTCTCTTAAGTTTTCATAGCCAACAATATAATAAAGCATAAGTTTAAATCAATAATTAAAAGACCAAATCAATAAAAATAAATTATTTATATTAATTGCAAATTTCTAAGTTGTAAATACTAATACTAAAAATTAACAGTCCACTAAGAAGAAGACTTCTCTTAAGTCTTCATAGCCAACAATATAATAAAGCAGTAAGTTTAAATCAATAATTAAAAGACCAAATCAATAAAAATAATTTATATTAATTGCAAATTTCTAAGTTGTAAATACTAATACTAAAAATTAACAGTCAACACTTTCCAGCTAATACAGTCTGTCTCCAACATACTAGTATATCCTACTCAGGAAGTAAGGTAGACATTTTGAGGAGTTTCTGGGAGCAGTAGAAGGTGCTTTCCTAGGAGAATAGAAAAGTGGCTCCACTTTACAGTTTAGCCTTAAGGTTGTCTTCAAATGAAGAGGTGTAGGGTATGTCCTCTGTGTTGGAAAGAAACATTATGTAAGGGGTAAAAATAGGAAACAAGTTACCTTTATGACCCATCTCACTTTGTCAGTCAGAGGGAAATGATCATGCTTTTGGAATTTAGCTGTCTTTTGTAAAGACAGGTTTGGCCCTAAAGCAGAGAAAATTCCCATCTGTCTCTTCTTCTTCAAAGAGTTTGGGAATATGGCCTATAGCATCAAACTTGATAGAGGGGCTAGTTTTGCTGAATTACTTTTAAAAAACATATTTCTTTTAAGTTAAAAAAGTAATTAAATTTCTTCTGTTATAATGGATGGTTCTCTGGGTAGCAGAGAGGAGAGATATACTTGGACATAATAAAAAGAATGAGAAATTCATTTCTAAAGTAAAATTAATATTGTAACAAAAAAACTAAAATTATACATCCTTTTTATTTTTATGTTGTTCTTTATCTTTATTCTATTGTCTTTTTTAAATTAAGAAGTATTTATTTTTTCTCTCACTGATTAGGAAAAATAAAAACCTTATCACAAATATACATTGTCAAGCAAAAAAAAAAATTTCCAGGTCTAAAACTGTATGTCTCATTCTGAGTATTTTGAGTCCATCATTTCTTTGTTAAGAGGCAGGAAATGTCTTTGAATGCTTCACTTATCAGTGATAATGCTCTTAAATTAGTCATTGCTTTGATCAGAGTTAAGTCTTTAAAAATTGTTCGTTTTTACAGTATTGTTCTTTTATAAATCGTTTTCCTGGTCCTGACTTTGCTCAGCCATTTGATGGGCACTCCCTTAGTTCGCAGTTCTTTGCCACTACAAGTACTTTTTGCACAGAGAGCCTTTTCTTTATTTGATCTCTTGGGACACAGACCTTATTTACATGGATATTGGCTGGGTCAAAAATTATGCATAGTTCAATGACTGGATACATCTGCTTTTTATGTCAAGATGAACAGATTTTAAAATAAACTCAGAATTCACGTAATCATTATTACTTAATTAGCACGTATTGTTTATTTGCCATTGAATCTTCTTCCCTTCCCAGGAGCCTTTGCCTCTTTAAGAATCTCCCCCTCCTCTACCCTCCCCAGCTCTCCGGCTCATCCTCCACTCCAAGTCCAAACAACTCCCTTCCCCCTTCCCTTCAACTCGAAAAGGCGGGAAGTTTGAAAGCAGAGCTCGACCCCTGAGTGAAGATCCTCCAATAAGCTTTCGGAATTGAGTCACGCGCCTTCATCTGCTTTGCCCAGAAAGCGAATCCGACCTTTCTCCTAGACTCAGAGCGCTTCCGGCCAGACTCACCCCACCCTCCTTCCCCCGCCTTTCCGGGGTGCGCGTGCGCAGTGGAAGTGAGCGCCCCTCCTTCCTTTCTTTCCACACTTCGGGTCTCTTCCCCTTCTCTCGCAGACTGTGGGTGTGGTCGATGTCCAGAGGAAGAGCCCGGAGAACCCGTTTTAGCGGGTTTAGTAAAACTGATTTGGGGCCTCCCCACGAGTTGATTTACTTTATTTAGTTCCCTAGCTTTTCTCATCCCCTCCCCGCCCCCAACTCTCGAAGTGGAAAAAAAAAAAAAGGCAAATTCCAAACTCTCCTGGCCCGGGCGGAGCTAGTGCCCCTCCTAGAGCGCCCCCGCCTTGTATCGTATGTCATTTTCCACAATCTTCCTCCAAGAAAGTCTACCCAAACCTACCGTGCATTAGTGGCCACAGGCTATGGAGTCCGAAGACTTGCTGTGTGATCCTGGGCAAGTCAATCAATTACTCTGGTCCTCGAGTTCTTTCTTCACCTATGAAATTGAGGAGGATGAGCTAGATTAGCACTTAAATTGTCTTTTATCTTGAAATTTAGGATCCTCCATTCGCTGATTCAACATTTTTATATGTGGGGATTCTGCCCCAGGTTGAGCATGGGGGAAGGGCTGGGGTTAGGTGAAGAAAAGGAAAACTCAGGCTGGCATTTTTTTTTCTTTTTCTAGACCCCTGGGGTCCCCAAGTGCCATGGCTTTCTTGGGAGCCCAAACCAGTGCCATCCTCCAAGATCAGGGAGCAGAAGCGCCTACTCTCCTCTGCCCTTCAGTTCTAGTGCAGGATGGAGAGGGCGAAGAGGAAGAACAAACAGAGGTGTTGGGGGGGGAAGGAGGACCCCAAAGGGGGTCAGCAAGGGACCAGGGGCCCCACTGGAGAGGTGGGGATGGCAGGAGTGGTTTGGAAATGACAATGGTTACTTCTCCGACAGACTTACTTGTGTGTGCTGTGGCATTCTGGATGCCTGGGCTTAGCCTACTATGACAGTGCTGACTCCACCATCTATTTCTTGCCAGACACCCCTGACTGTGATCACCTTAAACTTCTCCAGAGAGGTGAGAACAGTCCTCAGGAGTACCAGGACTACACCCGTACTCATGAACACAAGATAATATCTGCCCCTAATTCATTCTATTCAGTCCTTAAAGCTCATTTTAAGCAATCTCCAGGAATGAGCTCCACCCTGATGACTTTATTGCCTTTCCTCCCCACGCTCCCAGTTCCTGGCAGTCCCGTCCAGGTCCCAACATCAAGTCGCCTCTTGGGGTGACAAGATTGAGTGCTTTGGCAGAGAATGGGAGGTCTTCTAAGTTGCACTTAACCAAGTCTGTTTTCTCCTGTCAAGTTGTGGATGAAATCCACCCAAGATCCATCATCACAAGTGCCAAGCAGGATGAGAACATGGCTCGTTTTCTAGGGGGCCTGGGTGAGGGCTTGAGGGAGAACTTTGTATATGGTGTCTTGTGAGTGTATGAATGTATTTGATGTCTAGGAGAGTAGGTGTCAGCTAGAAATTTTGGGGGAGGACTAGCAATATCTGGAAGAGGGCTGGGAGACAACTAGATATATCTAGGAAGGGCTGACAGAATCTTGGGGGAGGCTAAAGATGTCTGGTCAAGACTAAAGGGAAAGAGATAAACTGGGGGCCTCAAGCTAAAGCTATCCTTCTTTGCTTCTCCTGCAGTCTCACCTGAGCACAAGGAACTGGGGAGCCCTGAAACTGTATTGTTGCCCCGTGTGGATTTTGGTATCAACCCACCCATAACTTTTATCCTGACTCAATAGTCCCATTCCTCACTCTCATTCTTTAACTTTTCTTATACTTTATCACCATCACCAAGGGTACCTACCTCCTTCCCCCAACTCCAGCCCTAAAATGAAAGCATTAGACTAAATGATCTCTAAACACACTACTAGTTCTGATATTCTGTGATTTGTATCTTCAACTACCCTATTTCCACAGGTCTAGAAATCAGCAAACAGCGCATCCTCTCTGGTAACTTTTCCTTCATCCCAGAATCCTTGACATGTACTGAGAAAATCCTCTTCCTCTCTTCCATCATCCCATTCGATTGTCCTCTCATGGTTAGAACGGTTTTTGAGGGTGGCAGAAGGGAAAGTTGGTCTGGGAGAAAGAAAACTGCCCCAGAGCTGATCAGAGGCCATGGCTGATGGGTGATCCTAAAAAGCTCCTATTTAGGTTCTATGATACCATCCATGACTTCAGAGGGACTTGACACATCTCTCCCCTTGCCCTTGCCTTTGCCCTTGGCCCTCTTATCACTAGATACAAGCTCTAGGAGGATTGCTCAAGTTTCTGAATCGGAGAAGAGTCAGCGTGGAACTGGAAGACGGTAGTGTCAATGTCCCAATTCTAGGCTTCAAGAAATTTGTCTTGTAGGTAACCCAATGTGGGGGTGGAGGGAGAGGAAGAGAGAATAAGACTAGGGGAAGGTAATAGAAGTCAGAGAATGGCAAGGAATCTTAGAAACCACCAGTACTGATTTATACGTGAGTGAGTGAATGAGCAGAAATCCCATGCACAACATCCTCTCCTGACAATAGATCATCCAGCTTTTATTTGAAGTGATAGGGAATTCATTATTTCATGAAGCAGCCTTTTCCACTTTCCTATAGTTTCTAATTTTTTAGAAGTTTTTCCATATAGATTTTGAGGATAACAACACAAGGTCAACATAGAGGACACAGATGATCAAAAGCTAAGATGACTTTGGGAATAACAGGAGTCTCTCCAATGTTACTTGCCTTTTTGTTTTGTCTCCTATCCTCAGAGCAGATCTCGTGAGCATAGACCAGGATACTTATAGGTGAGGTGATAAGAGACAGAAGGGTCTTAAGAGAAGGTAAAAAGGAGGATTAAATCCCTAATGCTCTAAAAAGCCTAATGATGCATCTTCTCTAATCCTAGATTTATCTGGAAAAGAGAGCAGAATGGATGGGATTAGGGGAAACAGATGTATATCAATTTTATAAAAGGGAAAGGCAATTGAGGGAAAAATTTATTTCTAGATCCCAAGATTGTGTATCTCACCCCCACCTAAAAAGATTCTTCACCCATTTAGGTCATGTCATCTGGATTCCTAGATTATACCTTCCTTTTCCCTCTCTCCCCCAATTGTTCCCCATAGTGTCCTGCAAATATTTAAGAGTGAGACCCATCCATCGGTGTACAAAGTGGCCAGTGGACTGAAGGAGGGGCTCAGCCTGTTTGGTAGGTGGCAAATCCTCCACTGTCCCAGAAAATGCAGGGCATTCATTCTCTTTCCCCACAAAGGCTTTATCTGCTTTATGCATTTGTGCACACATCAGCTAGTGCTAGCTATTTCACTCATTATGTTTCTGTCAGTTTTTGGGTCCCCTTTGATAGAGCTTTTCTATTATTAATAATCTTGGGATTTTATTTTTCTTTGATGGAGAGAATCAGTGTCATTGATTTATATATTCCTTTTCTTCATTATCTTTGTTTCTTTTATAGGTTCTGACTTTTCTTTTGTCCTGATTTACACTTTTACCCATGTTTCTCTCTCTCTCTTTCTGTGTGTGTGTGTGTGTGTGTGTGTATTTCTGTCACATAATTTGCTATCTTTATGTGAAATTCTGTGATTTGTGTATGTGTGTGTGTGTGTGTGTTTACCCAGCCCTGCCCTTTTCCTAAGCTGGCTCAGGATGTGGCCTGGCACCTGGCTCTGGCTCCCTTTGTGTCCTAAATCCGGGAACGCCCCTGAGCATGCCTCACCAACACTAGGGCCCCAGGCCCTGATGCCTCAATCCTAATCTCCCTATTGGGTCATGCCCCTACTTGGTCTGACACACCCATTCCTCTTCCCCAACCCCTGATGTGTCTACTCCACTTTCTCAGGAATTCTCAACCGTTGCAGATCCAAGAGGGGCGAAAAACTGCTCAGGTGAGTCTGTTAAAATCGTAGCACCTTACATTACTTAGCTATTTACAATTTACAAAATATATTCACATCTATTATCATAGTTTCAACGTTAAAAAATATTACATTGGGGGAAAAACGTGATCAGCTCTACATGTCTAACCCATTGAAAGCCCCCAAGGATAAAATAGAGAAGAAGCTTTGCTGAACTCCAAATGTAGCATCCAGGGAAAGCAGGAAATGGTAGGAGAGATTACAACCCCTTCTATAGTTTCTGGTTGCAGCAAGGGTTACTGGGCAAACAAACAATTTGCATGGAGATAGGGAGGACAGAGATTATTTTCCCTGTTTCTTTTAATAAAGAAACTGTGACCCAGAATGTTCACAGTCCAAAGTCACATAGGTAACAATCATCAGTTCTGAGACTTGAAACCTAGGCTTCTGCATCTTTAATAATATAATGAACTACCTTACATACAAACACTCATGAACAAAACCATATAGTATCTACAGACACACATGCCATACCATAATATATGGTATGAATATGTATTATATATAAAATGCATGAATACACCATAAATATATAGAAAATGCATCCAAAAATCCAACATGGCACAGTTTTACACATATACAATAATATTATACATTAATACAAATGTATGGTTTGTATTAGTATTGATCGTATTTATACACACTTATCCTAGCACCCAGACTTAGCACCTGATTCTGTTTCTTCTTCTTCATCTGTATAATGAAAAAATTTGGCTAGATAACCTTTTAAGTTTCTTTCAACATAAGACTAGAGGCGGTGAAGAGTGGATATTTGTATAGCATTTATATACTATGTACCAGGCATTGTGCTAATCACTTTACAATCATTATTCCATTTGATTGTCACAATGACCCTGGGAGATAGGTGCTGTTATTAGACCTCAGCCTCTCTTCTGCATGCATCCCAGGCTGTGGTTGATGCGGCCAACTCAAGACTTGGAGGAACTGAATTCCCGTCTAGATGTTATCCAGTTTTTCCTGCTGCCTCAAAACCAAGAGATGGCACGGACTCTGCACGGACTTCTGAGCCACATCAAGAATGTACCTGTAAGCCAGGAAGGGTAGGAGAAGCGAAGTAAGGGGAGAGATTAGGGCTATCCTGGGAGTTTAGATGCGAGGGTCCCTTTGAGAAGAGGACCAATGACAGATGTCTGGTTTGTCTGTAGCTTATCCTGAAACGTATGCTCCTGTCACAGACAAAGGTTAGCGACTGGAAAATTCTCTATGAGGTAAGGATTCCAATTTCCTCCATCCCTGGGTGACTTTTTGCTCCTACTCTATCCCCTACCTACCGGACTCCGGAGAACTTTCCAGACTAAGCCTCATGAGGGCTGGGGCTCTATCTTCTCTGAATTTAGTATCCTCCAATAACTAACATAATAGCTTCACATTCTTACTCTACATCTTTGTATGTGCTGTTGCATCCATGCTGGAATTCCCTTCTTTGCCTAGTCAAATCCTCACCAACCTTCCAGGCTCATTTCAAGTTTCACCTTCAGGAAAGCTTTCCTCAACTATCCTGGTTTATACAAATTATAGGAACATGGGACTCAAAGCTAAAAGGCCGTGAGGCCATTTTCTTCATTTCATAGATAAGGAAACTGAGACTCGTAAGAAAGGACTTCAAAAAAGGCATCCAAGGTCTTTTTCTCCCTATATGATTTCTTTTAGCGTTAATTATACCACATTAATAATCAGTTATTCTGTACTTCATGTACTAAGATCCCATTCCCATGCCATATTGGGTTATTAAAGGCCTTGGCATTGAAGCACAAGCTTTGGCAGATCACATCAAACTTTCGAGTATGGGTTCACTTAAGTTCTGCCCAGAGTCCATGTCTCTCCTAGAAATACTCTTTTCCATAATGTACTTTATGTCTATTATCTGAACAGTCTAACAAAATTAGAGAAGCTTTTTTAGCCATAGCAATTAAGATTGTTTATATATCAGATTGAATTATAGAAAGGAATGCTCATACTAAGTTATCTTTAAATCATTAAATATATTAAAATATCTACGTTTATTTGTTATATATTTTTCTATATTTACATGTATATATATTTAAATACATTGTATTTTTCCAGCTAAAAAGTAAAAGCTTCTTGAGGGCAGAGATTATTTTATATTATCTTCTCTCCTGATGCTGAAGTGGCAGGAACTTTTTGAATAGTTGTTCCAAATTGATGTCCTCCAACCTTCTTAATTCTTTCTCACCCAAAGACAATTTCTGCCAATCTCTGCTCTCCCAAGTAGCACTTCCCTTCTTTACCCACGTCATCCCATGCATGCTTTTCTCTGCTTATATTTGTCTTTTGTTTACATGTCTTTCTTCATGGCCTTTTCTTTTTTTCTCTACTGTTGGTTACACACTATTTCTCTTTTTCTGTGTCTTTCTTTGTCACCGTTTTTTCAGGGTACTCTAGAAAGCATCCCCCCAATTCTTTACCATTTCCTTTGCAGACAGTGTATAGTGCTCTGGGCCTTCGAGATACTTGTCGATCTCTGCCTCAGTCCACCCAGCTTTTCCGGGATATCGCTCAAGAATTTTCTGATGACCTCTGCCACATTGCCTGCCTCATTAACAAAGTGGTAAGGGAATAAAGAAAAAGAAGAGATGGGAGAACAGGGCAGAGGGATAAAACTGGATGGTGGTATAAGGGGAGAAATTAGCAAAGAGGGAGGAGCAGATTATTAAAGACAGGTTTGTGGGGACTGGAAAAGATGTAGGGTAAGGGGAAGAGATGAGAAATAGAGCAATAAAACTGGGAGTTGAAGAACAAAAGTGGAAATAGAATGGGATTGGAAGCAGGGAAGGATGGGCTACAGTATTATTAGAGATTTATCTGGGAGAAGAGAGATAAAATCCAGAAGGCCCAAGACTATAGTGGGGAGCAGGGAGGAATATGAAGTAGATTTGGGACTATGGGTGATAGGAACAATTTCTTCCCATCTAGGTGGACTTTGAGGGCAGCATTGCTGAAAATAGATTCACTGTCCGACCCAACATTGATCCAGATATTGATGAGAGTAAGTTTAAAGAGAGGGGCCCCATCTTCTTGAAACATAGATATGCTTCATCAAAAGGTATCTGTTATTACTGGAAACCTCCCTCTCTCCCCCTATGACTAATATCTGGAGAAGGGTGTAGGGAGGAAATATCAGTCCTTATTTTTGGAAGAGCAAAGATGTGCAGAGCTCAATAAGGTATATACAATTTAGATCAAAGTCCCTGTCCCATTGAAGTTTACAGCTCTGTCCTCATCTCAAGGAGAATATGTGAAAAGTACATCTGTATTATTCATTTATTACTTTTTTTAGAGAAACGGAGGCTGATGGGACTTCCCAGTTTCCTCACAGAGGTTGCCCGAAAAGAGCTGGAGACTCTGGATAGCCGGATTCCTTCATGCTGTGTTCTCTACATCCCTTTGGTGAGAGAAGAATTATGACATCTCCTTTACAACTCATCCTGATACTTTGGGGCAGTGTTGCACTGGTAAATGTTTGACAACTGGTTCTCCAAGTGGAAAAAAAAATACACTAACACACTGTTCAGTTTAATCTATATTATTGACATTTTTTCCATTACTTTCTTAAGTCTAGACAATCAACAAAGCAGTATAAGTCAAGTTCTGATTTTTAATATTTGCCAGTTTCTAGCTATAAATGTACATGCTAAAAATTTAATGTTAGCTTATGCTGTTTCAAGCTGACTCTAGCACAAGTCTGCTTTTAGGGGACAGAAGTCTTATTCTGGTGGAATATAGATGGACCAGAAACCTCTAGGGGAACTCAATGGATATTGAAAGGAACATTGGGGCCTTTTGGGGAAAAATGGAAGACAGTCCTTTGAGTTCTCCTGGGATAGTTAAGAAGGTCAAGCCTTAGAATAACTTTTAAATTTATTTTCCCTCATTCACCTCTCTAGATTGGCTTCCTTCTCTCTATTCCCCGCCTGCCCTTTATGGTAGATCGAAGTGACTTTGAGATTGTGGGTCTAGATTTCATGGTGAGAACCTGGTCCTGTGTGGGATAGGGATGGTGGTGAATGAGATGAATTAGGGACCAGTGTGTGGGGTAGCAAAGATGAGGAATGAATTGAGTTAGTGACCAAGACAATTCTATCTCTCAGCCTCAACCCACAGTTTGATCTTTGTAAGCTTTAGAGCAAAGGGAAGAGAATGAGAATGGAAAGGAAGAAGGAGATGGGAGAGGGGAGAGAAGCCAAAAAAAAAAATCAAAAGTGCAAAAGAAGGGGACTCCCTATGGAGAAGGGTTGTGAGCACCACTATGGGTCCAATCCGTGTCTCCACAGTTTTTGTCTGACGAGAAGCTACATTATCGAAGTACCCGAACCAAGGAATTGGACTCTATCCTGGGGGACCTTCATTGTGAGATTAGAGGTAAGTGAAGGGGTGGGTGTTGGCCTAGAAAATCCTCCTCTTTTCTCTAACTGGATCCTCTCCATCAACTTTTCCTTATCATATCCTATTTTCACATTTGCCTTCTCTGTGTCCCTTGGTCTTCTTCCCTTTCCCCCCTTTTGGGCTCCCTGTTCCCTACCCAGATGGAGAGACACTACTCATGTACCAGCTGCAGTGCCAGGTGCTATCCAGGGGGGCAATGTTGAACCGCGTGATAGATCTTGCTTCCCGACTAGATGTCCTACTGGCTCTTGCTGGGGCTGCCCGGGACTATGGCTATTCACGACCCCAGTATTCCTCTAAAATTCCTGGGGTGAGAATACAAGATGGCAGGTCAGTACTAAATGTTGTGGGAATCAAAATGAGACCACAAGAATGAATGGGCATTATGGCTCTCACACCTTCCTGAACATCTGGAAAAATCAAGAACAGGCAATATAATTAACATTTTTCAGGTTCTTTATATTTTTGTAAATATTCATCCACATTTGGGTATCTGCCTGCCAAGACAAATCCAAGAACTATATGAACACAATTACAAAACACTTCTCACACAAATAATATCTGATGTAAACAATTGGAAAAATATCAATTATTCATGGTTAGGCTAAGCAGCAATCAAAACCATTTGGTACTGGTTAAGAAATAGTGGTGGATCAGTGGAATAGATTAGATACACATGACACAAATATCAAGACCTATAGCAATTTATTATTTGATAAAACCCAAATTCCAATTTCTGGAATAAGAACTCACTATTTGACAAAAATTGCTGGGAAAATGGAAAATAATGTGTCAGAAAATCAGTATAGACCTATATCTCACACTCCATAACAAAATAAGATCAAAATAGATACATGATTTGAGCATAAAGAATGATACCATAAACAAATTAGGAGAACAAGGAATAATTTACTATTAGATCTTTGGAGAAGGGAGGAATTTATGACCAAAGAACAACTAGAGAATATTATGAAAGGCAAAATGGGCAACTTTGATTACATTAAGCTAAAAAGATTTTGCACAAAAATTTCTCAATTCTCCTGACTTCAGGACTAGTGCAGATTGCACTGTCTAGCTGCCTCCACAATTAACCTTTCTCTGGCCATTCCTAGACATCCACTGATGGAGTTGTGTTCCCATACCTTTGTACCAAACTCTGCTGAGAGTGGTGGAGACAGAGGAAGGATCAAAATCATCACAGGCCCCAACTCATCAGGAAAAAGCATCTACCTTAAACAGGTGGAGGGATTCCTTCTTTATGATCTATCACCACTTTCACCACCTGCCTGCTTTAGAGCTTTTCATTTCTATGCTTTGATCTGGCTCTGGTTCACTTTTTGTTGGTTTTCATTCCTTTCACTCAGTTCCTCCTGAGTCTTTAACTTCAGAGTGACATAGAGATATTATTTCAGGGATCTTGGGGCTGGTGTTGGACACAAATTGTTCAGTTCCCCACACACAATCTTTAAAGTTTGTCCATTTTTTTCTTCCACAGTTCCCCGACTCCTTTAGATATCTTAGCCTGTTTCTGACTTCATCCCACAGATTCTGGTCTTTCTTCATTCCCCAACTCTTATCCTCACTACTTTTCTTTTCTCTTCTCTATCTAGATAGGTCTGATTACCTTCATGGCTCTAGTAGGGAGCTTTGTGCCAGCAGGCAAGGCAGAAGTTGGAGCAGTAGATGCCATTTTCACTCGAATCCACAATTTTGAGTCAGTCTCCCTTGGTCTCTCCACATTCATGATTGATCTAAACCAGGTCAGAAGGAGCAAAGGGAGCCAAAGGTGGCAAAGTGGATGGGAGTAATTTAGGGAACTTTCACCCTGAAAACCATTCAACATATGAAACATCCCCTCTTCTTGTCTGAGAAAAAGGGGTGAAAGTGTAGAGTCTGAGGAATGAATGAAATTAATCTTCCCATTTCCATCTCTATTATCAGGTAGCAAAAGCTGTGAACAATGCCACTGAGAGGTCCCTGGTCCTCATTGATGAGTTTGGGAAGGGAACTAACACGGTAAGGCAAGAGTGACTGAGAACCAGGGAAGAAGAGGAGGAACTGGGAGGGGGCCGATGGAAAAAGAAGAAAAGCTACATGGAAATGAAAGGAAGGGTTCAAAGGAGAATAATGGAGGGAGAAGATAGGAACAGGCTCAAGGAACAGGGAAAGTATAGATCTGTATATGACCTGTAATCCTTATTCTATTCTCCTATATACCCTCCTCAGGTAGATGGACTGGCACTTTTAGCCTCTGTACTCAGACACTGGGTGTACCAAGGACCCAACTGCCCCCAGATCTTTGTTGCCACCAACTTTGTGAGCCTCATTCAGCTGCAGCCTCCTGGATCCCTTGTGGAGTATCTGGTGATGATATCAGTCTTACCTTTAAGATGAAAGCATCTTCTAAATCTAAAATTCAGAACCCCAGTTTGGTAGTTTTTTAATAACAATAATCTTCTCTTCTGATAAACTGAAAGCTAAGGGTGAGAATTATTGCTTCTATCATCATTCTGGGAACTTCCCAAAGGCTCTTTTTTGTCTCTACAGTTTGAGGGCAGGAAATGTGTCACCTCTTTCCTCAGTCTCTCAAAGAAGCAACTCATCCCAGGATGTTCAGAAAAATAAAGTATGTGATAGATTTTTCATTTTTCTCTTCTACAAGACCATGGAGACCTGCAGGGATGGAAATGACCTCATCTTCTTATATCAGGTCCGAGAAGGTATTGCAAATGCCAGTCATGCCTCTTACACAGCAGCCCAAGCTGGACTCCCAGCTAAACTCATTACTCGTGGATTAGAGGTAATAGAATATAGCATCTAGCTCACTAATTCATAGCCTTCTTTCCCCTTGAATCCTTAACTCTTTTCATGGATCCAGGTATCTAGTCTCTAAAATCTCTTAGCCTGTTTCTGACTTCTTCCCACAGATTCGGGTCTTTCTTCATTCCATAACTCTTATCCTATGTCTTGAAGCACATCTCTTGACCACCCACCCTATCTTGCTTCTTTTCCTTTTCCAGGTCTCAGAGTTGATCCAAAAAGGAAAACCTATTAAGCCTGATAAAGGACTTTTAAAGGACAATCAGATAGAAAAGTGAGCATCCAATCCCAGCTTCTTTGTTCCTTCTCCTCTAGAAAACCAAAACATATTCTTTCCTCCAACACTCTCTCCACTTTAGTTGCCAGGCCTTGGTGGATAAGTTCCTGAAACTGGATTTAGAAGATCCCGAATTGGACTTGAGCAATTTCATGATTCAACAAGTTCTACCTACGGCTTCCTCTATTCTCTGATCAGCCCTCCTTTCTCCTGCAGGATATCAAGTGTTCTT
Source organism: Antechinus flavipes (assembly GCF_016432865.1). Classification (NCBI taxonomy): domain Eukaryota; kingdom Metazoa; phylum Chordata; class Mammalia; order Dasyuromorphia; family Dasyuridae; genus Antechinus; species Antechinus flavipes. The sequence continues at coordinate 190,078,324 of NC_067401.1, forward strand.
TTATCCCTTCTCTTCAACTCCAGATCTCCTACCTCTAACTTTAGTATTGTTTGCCTGAGGGAAAACTATGATTTGAGGAATAAAATATATAATTTGGAAAAAACCATTGCTTTCCTGGACCCTCTAAAAACAAAGGCAAGTGGGAATTGAGGAATACCAACATCACTAAAATCCTAGAAGGGTAACATATTACTTTTGAAAGACCATATGGATAAGTCTGCCACTGACTTGTAACCATGATCCAGTTGTTTCCCTTCTCAGGATCTGTTTATCTGCAATTGATTTCTAAGATATCTTCCAACTCCAATATTCTATAATTCTGTGAAATCCTTCCAGTTCTAAAACAGAATGTCCCAAAAGGAAATAAATACATGAGAGGAAAGGTGCAGTCAGAAAGAATGAATGAGAAGCAAAGCGAGGGCTGTGTGGAGGGAGGGTGGCTGGCTGGCTGGAGGGATGTGTCCTCTGGTGGGTGGGGCTATGCCCTGGGCTGCATGTGTGTATTGGTCTCTGACCTCCAGAAACCAAGGCTATGGGGAGTCAGAAGCTTGGAGGGTCCAGGATCTCTGGGCAAACTTCTTATACTGTCTTGTTACTGCCACTGGAGACCAATTGCCAGGATCCTGGAGCACTGACCTTCTTCCTTTGGGTGAGGTGAGATTCAGATATCCTTGTCCTTTCTTCACTGAACCTTGGGTTTAAAAGCCTTCCCTCACCCGATTTTTAACATTACCACCCACCACCTTGGGGTCTTAGCTGGCTAGTCCTGGATCTTGTCATCTGTAGCCAATGAACCCACCTTCAGAATAGGGACAAAGAGTGATACCCAAGGGTTACTCCCCACTCCCAATCCCAAGAAACTTGAGGAAAGGAGTCCAGCTTTTTCTGGTGGGAAAGGAAAACAAGTTATTTAGAGTTTTGATGTGAAAGATTGGTCACCCTCTTTCATATTCCTACTCTCCCATAGCTCCAAGGGATGCGTGCCATAGAGAGAGAGCAGGATGCCCTGTGGCAGGGGCTGGAGCTATTGGAAAAGAGCCAAGCTTGGTATAGAGCGAGTCTAAAGGAGGCTCAGAGATGGCAGCTGCATCTGGGAAATCTTGGTGAGGTATGAGGATTGAGAAGGGAGAAATAGAAGAAACTTCTGGAAGATCCCAGGAAAGGAAGAAGTTAATGGTGATATCTGAACTGGGTTATACCATTGCACATGGCAGGGAAAGTGAGGGTGGTAAGGTTAGTCAGTGTGATGGGGGATGGGTAGAGTATTAGACTATTCCATTGCCATGGGGGAGGAAATTGGGATATTCCACCACCGTAGGGGAGTATGATGGATTACTTGGGAGTAATAAATTGAGATCCCTGAAGAGAGATTGGGGTTGGGGAGTAGAGGGAGGGAATCCTGGATTTCCACTGGGGTTGGAGGTCATGGAATTGTAAAAGAAATAAGAGAAAGAAGTGAATGAATGAATGAATAGAAAGAAATTCTTGAAATTCAGGAAGTAGGGGAAAGGGCTATGGGATTGGTCAAGAGTTTTTCTTTGTGGCTAGAAAGGTGAGAGAATGGATTGGAATGTTTTACACTGAAGAGACTGGGGAGGGAAGGAGGTGCCAACCTTCTCACTCTCTTTCTAGAATTTCCATTCAGAGCCCAGGGCCTCCCTCCTGGCCCAAATTCAGAAAATGAACAACTGCCTGAAGAGTCTGGCACAGGAGAAGGTAAATTAGGTCTTTCTTTTCTTGTAAGATTGGCTAGGGGACAATTGAAAATTATTTCCCCCAATTTTCTCTACTTTCTCTGAAAATGTATTATCTGTCCCCACTCTGGGCCTATATAACCCAGCCCAAGAAGTGCTGGGACAAAAAGCTGATTGAATTGAAAGTCTGACTGCTGAGGAGAGAAGTAGGTAGGGGCAGAATCTCTAGTCACAAAGGGATAATGTTGAGGTTTAGCTTTGGGGTACCTAAATGAAATTAGGGTTAAGGTCTAGTGGCAGGTTTGGGTACAGATTCGGCGCAAGGGGGTCTAGTAGCGGCGCGAGTTCCCAATAAAAGCATTTATTGGCCCAGAGAGCTAGATTGATAAAAGAGGTTTATTATTAGATAAGCAAAGTTAAAGTATAGGCGAAGATAAAGAGGGCACTGGACAGAGGGTCCAGTGGACAGATGGTCCTCACATGGTAGCCATGTTTGGAATCTCTGCAAAGAGGGGTTCCCAGCACGGCCTTTTTATAATAGGAGACTTAGCTCGAGGGGCTTTCGGGTAGCCCCAAAGTTGGCTCATATCCGGGTGGGGCTGGGAACAGGTCAGATCTTCTATTGGAATTCAAAGGAACCAGGATTTGTGAGTTAAAGGGCAATTTACATTATTAACTAGGAGAGGGTGGGAATCTAGAAAGGAATCTTTCCCGCATCAATAAGAGAGAGTGCTCTGGAGAGCACTGACCACCTCCAATCCCAACCCCATCAAAACAAAAAAACCCACACAATTCTCAACTTTCTCTTTCCCTTTTCTAGGTGTTGATAAAACCACAAGAACACAAGCTGGCCGCCCAGCCTGAAGAAGCTATTCCACTGGGCCAGATGAGAAGGCAGAGGGGTCCTACCCTAGTCTAAGGACCTTTTCCATCCACACTTTGGTTGATGAGAGAAGACTGCTAGAAATCCACTACCTTCCTCTGACCCCATTCTTGCCCAAAATTGAAATGACTTTGCTTGGCAAATGTATAGATATTCCTACTTCTCAGGCCTCACATGGCAGAGAAAAATTATTAAAGTTTCTTCCTAACTGTCTTAGGCCCTATTTTTAAATCTTCCCGGTATATCCAGTTATATATCCCTTATATCCCACATCCCCAAAGAAAGAAACATCATTTATTGAGGATTTATTAAGGTCATCTTTCCCTACAAAATGTGGGGAATAATAAAACAGAATAAAAAATAAAACAGAAACTGATTCAGGCCCCACATTAAAATTTCCATAATCAACAGTCCCTGGACTAGAGAGAAGGGATAGAGGGAAAGAGGGGGAGAGGGTTAAGGCAACAAAATTAATTTTCTCCAAAAACAAGTCTTTTCTTTGATTCCCAAAAAAGCTTAATAAATAAAGAGGACAAAATAGTGCAATTTAGGAAAATCTTTCTCTCCCCTGACCTCTTCTTCCACACCAATGCTTTTAACTGAAAGAAAACAAAATGAATGCCATGAGTTGAAGGAGAAACCACAACTTCTGGAGGTAGAGGAGGAGCAGGGTCAGAGCCCCTCACTAGTAGGATCTGAACAGGTTCATAGACACAGCCTCCCTTTCCTACCCAGCACCATGTTTGGGGATGTGGACAGGAAGGTTATCACCAGGTTGCTATGCTAAGCATCAGCAGCAACCTCCACCAAGGCTCAGCTCTAATGGTACCCTCAGCCCCATCCCTTTGTGGCTTCAGAGTAGAAGTGTACAGCTCTGGCCTAGCTATATTGTGACTCGGTCTTGAGGAGGGGCCAGGATCATCCAGCTGCTCCTGGAAAGAAAAAAGGGGAAAAGATAGGGCATAGCAGTGTATGAAAGAAAGAAAAAAAAAGAGAGAGAAGATAGGAGAGAAGGAAACAAAGATAGGATAAGAAAGTCAGAATAGAATTGACTTATTTTCACTCACCTAGAACTAAAGTCTATTCCTTATGGTTCAATCTATCAAAAGGGGCTGGAGAAGGGGCAGGTTTGTCTTACCTGTTGGGAGAAAGACTGCACAAAGAGCTGAAGAAAAGCATGTGCAGGGGGGGAAGAGTCATTGGACATGGTTTCTGCTGTCACTATCACTGTCACTAATGAATCCAGTGTGGCTGAGCCTGGAACCTGGAACCAGATTTGCCCCCAGACTGATTCATTCTTCTCCAGATGAACCCTGTGAAATTAGACACAAGCTGTTCACAACCCTTTTACCGAGATCCTAAGGACCCCTTAGCAAGACATCCCAAACCAAAAAGTAGAGGTTCAGAATTGATCTGAGCTCCAAAGAAGTAGGTAGGGTTAAGCAGACCAGAACTGACAGAAAATCAGGGGATGGTGTTTAGAATTAGGTCTTAGAAGGATGTCCATCAATTGGAGAATGGTTGAGTAAATTGTGGTATATGAATGTTATAGAATATTATTGTTCTGTAAGGAATGACCAGCAGGATGAATACAGAGAGGACTGGCGAGACTTAGATGAACTGATGCTGAGTGAAATGAGCAGAACCAGGAGATCATTATATACCTCAACAACAATCTGTTTGAGGATGTATTCTGATGGAAGTGGATCTCTTCGATAAAGAGAGCCTTAATTGATCAAAGATGGACAGAAGCAGCTACACCCAGAGAAAGAACACTGGGACATGAATATAAACTGCTTGCATTTTTGTTTTTCTTCCCGGGTTATTTATACCTTCTGAATCCAATTCTCCCTGTGCAACAAGAAAACTTCGGTTCTGCAAACATATATTGTATCTAGGATATACTGTAACCTATTCAACATGTAAAGGACTGCTTGCCATCTCGGGGAAGGGGTGGAGGGAGGGAGGGGAAAAATCGGAACAGAAGTGAATGCAAGGGATAATGCTGTAAAAAATTACCCTGACATGGGTTCTATCAATAAAAAGTTATTAAAAAATTAAAAAAAAAAGAATTAGGTCTTAGGACTCCTATAATTACCTAGAGAGGTTGCAGGTGAAGGGAAAGCTGGGCCTGACAGACGCTGTAATGATGAGATCCCAGGGTCCTGAGAAGCTAGAGATTCGGAGGCTGAGCAGAGCTTGGTGGCCAGGGCTAAGAGGATTAGAAGGACCACTGAGCTGGAAAATGGAAATGAAGAGAGCTTGATTGGGGATAGATCAGCATCTTTCCCTCCTCTAAAAATTCATAAATTCATCCAATCCTCTCATTTCAGAGATAAAAAAATGTCCAGAAAGGGGAACTTAGTTCAATTCACAAACATTCATTAATCACCTACTATGTGCAAGACTAAGATGCAATGATAAAAAACGAGTTTATTCATCTTCTTCCCTTTCCCTCCTGCTATAATATAATCTCTAAATCTTACCTCAAGAAGGACAGGAACCACAATACAAGGCTGAGAGGCTACTCTCTGAAGACTGGATCCCCTATCATCCTGGCCAATCAATTCCAGGAAGAAAGGTCTTTGGATGAGGAGAAGCTTGGGGTCCAGGAGGGCAGTGAAAAGTCCCCGTTTGGGGATTCCAGTGGTTTCCAAGGCCACATGGCCCAACTCTTCACCCTCTGAGCTGCCCCGAAGGATAATGTAAAAATGATTCATCTCAAGAATGTCAGAAACCAATCCCATCACTTCAACTAGAAGCAGAGTGTGGAGACCTAGGTTGGGAAAGAGAAGAAAAAGGTGTGAAGAGAGAAGATGGACTCCAGTTTTCATGTATCTCTGAGGCCTGGAATAGGTGATTATGGAGGAAGAGTAAGAAAGAAGATTATTAAATATTATACCTGTAACTGGTTGGCTTAGAGGATAAAGGCCAGGATGGGGTCCATTCTCAATAGGAATCCCAAAAGAGAAGAGGAAATCCAGGGAAGTCTTAGCTGGAAGAGGAAAGAGGCATGTGAGACATTTTTTATTTCCTCTCCAGAGGCTCCCATGTTTCCTGCTATTGTCCCCACTCCTTCAACCTCTTCCTTACCTTTCACTCTTACTACAGGTGTCCCCTGTGCTGTGATGGCTATCATCCAGGCCCCAACCTGAGGAGGGTCTTTTAGATTGACTGTCCAAAACTGACCAAAACACTGAATATGACCCAGAGGCCCCTGATCCTGATATATATCCTGAGAAATACCTGGAAAACATAATGAGGAGACAATTTATTTCTATCTCATATAGGGACATCTATATCTCATATAGAACAACTCTAAGGGGAAGGACTATTAGGTCTCTTGAACTTTTTTGTTTTTTTTGTTTTGTTTTTTTAATGAGGCAGTTGGGGTTAAGTGACTTGCCCAGGGTCACACAGCTAGGAAGTGTTAAGTGTCTGAGATCAAATTTGAACTCGGGTCCTCCTGACTTCAGGGCTGGTATTCTATTCACTGGGCCACCTAGCTGCCTTTCTCTTGAGCCTTTTTTGTTACCCTGAGCCAGGCATTCTCCAGCCCAAATCTGATCCCTTTAACTACCGGTCCTCTTTTCTAAGTACCTGTGGGGTCTGAGATCCTGAAGGTGCTTATCTCTCCATGGAGATGGATGATGACTCCATGGAGTAGCTTGTCCACATGGAATACGAGAGGTCCCTTACAGGGTAGGACAGGAGGCACAAGGGCTAAGTTCACCTTGAGGTTGTGAGGAGTGACATAAAAAGAGATACATAGGACAAGGAGGAAGAAGAACAGAGAGAAAAATTAAACGAAAGAGAAAGGGGTGGACCTAGGAAAAAGAGAAGAAAGAGAAGGAATGATTCATAGGAATTGATGAGGCTGAGTTATGGGTGACCATATATCTTGTCCCCAGCCTTATAAGATGATTGCATTTTCAACACACACTCCTAGAACAAGAGACAGTAGCCCAAAATGGTTGTTATTTTTATGATGAACGGAAACTGGAACTTTCAAAATAGTCTAGATGGTACCAGAAAAAGTCTTCCTGCTCCCAGACTTATAAATGGTAATATTTTTAATGAGATCTATTTCTTTTGCTCTAATGATGAAAAGAAATGGGAAATCTGGAAGAAGACCATGAAGCAGCCTCTACCCCCAGCAAATGATTTATTTCTTGTTTCCCTCACCCTCAGATGATTGCATTTTCTATGTCAGTTTTCTTGGATTTCTATTTTCCCAAACCCAGTATTCTAGGGCTACTTACCATATCCATCATGCTTTCCCCCATCACACTTGCCACATTCTGAATATGCTTATCCTTGGTAAAAATGACTTCTCCTCCTGAAGCCATGGCTATTGCCTCATATGGCTTAAACCGTTTTGGGAAAAGGACCTCCCTTCTAATCCGCCTTGATGGGTCCTCTGTCACCAAGAATGTCACCTGTGGTCAGAAAGGCATCAAATTATTTGATTTATTAACAGTTTTTGCTATGGTCCTGACTTTGAAAGCCTGGAGAATATCTCTAAAACCTGGGTGTTGTGGTGGGATCTCATGCATCCTCTCTGGCTAATCTGTTATTGCAGTTTTCCATTTGTCAACTATGTTGAGGAGGAATCTGTGATCTTAGGGCACTGGAAATCCTCACGCTCCAACATCATGTCAGCATTGTAGCTTGATTCTCTTAATGTATTCTTTTGTGTGTGTGTGCTTTAAAGTTTATTTTTAAATCATGCACGGATAATTTTTCAACATTGACCCTTGCATAGCCTTGTTTTTCAGATTTTCCCCTCCTCCCCACCTCCTTCCCTAGATGGCAAGCAATCCAATATATGTTATACATGTTAAAATATGTTAAATCCAATATGTGTAAACATATTTATACCATTCTCTTGCTGCACAAGAAAAATCAGATCAAAAAGTAAAGTAAATGAGTAAGAAAACAAAATGCAAGCAAACAACAAAAAGAGTGAGAATGTTATGTTGTGATTCACATTCAGTTCCCACAGTTCTCTGGGTGTAGATGGCTCTCTTTATCACAAGATCATTGGAACTGGCATCAATCATCTCATTGTTGAAAAAAGTCACATTTATCAGAATTGATTGTCTTATAATACTGATTTGCCACGTACAATGATCTCCTGGTTCTGCTCATTTCACTTAGTATCAGTTCATGTAAATCTCTCCAGGCCTCTCTGAAATCATCCTGCTGGTCATTTCTTATAGAATAATAATATTCCATAACATTCATATATGGATGAATACCATAACTTATTCAGCCATTCTCCAACTGATGGGCATCCACTCAGTTTCCAGTTTCCTGCCACTACAAAAAGGGATGCCACAAACATTCTTGCACATGTGGGTCCCTTTCCTTCAAGATCTCTTTAGGATATAGGCCTGTTGGTGTATTCTTATGGTAAGGTCCAGAACAATGTCTCCTATAACAAAACCAAAGTTCTTTAAGGCACACCCTCATGCTACTCATTTGATTATGTGATGAGAAAGACTTATCTTTGAATACTGAGGGGTAGATTACTCTGGTTGGAAGGGAAGATATCTAACTAGCAGAGTAATGATATATTAAGATAAGGGGGGCACCAATGAATAGTCACTGGATCAGGTACTTTCCCAATTCACTGAGAATTAGCCTAGAATTGCAGAAAGAACTAATGAACTTTATATCCAAGACACCACTATAAAGCAGATAGGAATTGTAGTTTTCACAGCTTTCAAAGAATATTTTAGGTTTTTCAGTATTTTAAAGCATTATACTTTGTTTCTTTAAATGCTATTCCAATTAAATTTCCCTGGCATATAATCTCTGAATTTATATACCTGCTTTTTCTTGGAAAACAAACTCTGGAGTTCAAGGGGGAATAGATGTCACAATCAGGTGCAATAGAAGAACAGGAAAGGGGATTAAGATTTGAGTTCGACAGATCTCTGAACTTGCAAAGTCAAGAATTTGGCATCCAGTGACAAAGAAGTAAGTAGTGAAAGTTAAAAGGCCCTAGAGCAAAGGCAAGGTTTTCTGTATCAACTGCAGAGAAGATCTGGTACCCAGAGAAGTTGAATACATCAATAGCAAGGTCAAGGGGTAGGTTTCCTCACAGCTTAGTACAGGATGCAGGATAACATGGGTGTTTGATTCATGTTAAGTATATATGCTTCTTAAAATACATACATACATATATATGCTTCTTGAATTTTCATTTGTTGAAGTCTCCTGCTAACTTGATTTGTCCAAGTGGATTATTAACTTGGGGTCTCTCTTGACTTATGCATAATGCATTATTGTGGGGTGTTCACCTTGCAGTGCTGCTTCTGGCTCAGGGCCTCTATACGCCTAGTGAGATAAACATCCTTGGGGGAAGCATCAGTGAAGACAAAGATATCTGAGAACTGGGGTGTATGGAGCAGGGCCAGCTGTTATGGAGAAGAGAGAAAAGAAAGAATTAAAAATTGAGTGGAAGGGATGAAAAACTTCCTTTCCATCCAAGGAAGAAAGGGGAGTAATCTAGAAGAAACAAATTGTTGGGCAAAGAGCAAGGAGCTAAGTTAAAGAGGAGAAAAATTCTTGTTCCTAAGGTGAAGAAGGAGAGGAGAGGAGGGAAGGATAGAGGATAGAGATGGGAAGAAAGAAGGAGGGGTAGGGAAAATTAAGGGGGAAGGACCTCCAGGGCTGACAGACACATCTCAGGCTCATCTCCACCCCCCAATGCATGGATCTCATTAAGATGTTTCCAGAAAGCATCAGGGTCACTGGTCTTAAGGACAGGTCCAAATCCTGAAGAGAAGAAAAGGAGGGAGGATGAAGTGAGTGAAGAACAGTAATAGGCCCAATTCTACTCAAAAATTATTACAGTAATTTTTTATTCCCTAACCCAGAAGTCCTCTTTGTCTCTGTAATGAGGAGGAAACACAAACCAAAAAATGTTACTATTTTGAAATCATGTTAACGATAACACCTCCAAAATGTACAGTACTTTTCAAAGAACTTTCATATCTAATATCTCATTTAATTTTTGTATAGCAACCCCAGGAGGTAAGTCAGATATATATCATTATTTTCATTTTACAAATAACAAAAATGTGACTCAAGAGAATTAAGTAATTTGTCTTCTTGACAGAACTGGACTAGAACTCTTGGGGTTAGAGTAGAAAATAGCAATAGAATGAATGATTGCCACAACTACTTCTCAGAACTCTGTTGTTTCATGTTGAAATCTACCAACAGATTCCATTCCTGCTCCCAAAATGGAGGAAAATGGAAATTTCATTTAATCCTCTCCCCCAGCCCATTCCCAAGTCCCTACTGGCTTTATACTTCCGAGGCACTCACCCTCCCAAGGATATGCTGCCATTTTGGAAAGAAAGGGAAGACCACTCCCTACTCTTGTATTGCCAGAGAAAGGACTGCTGATTTAAAAGGGGAAAACATGGGAAGTGGAGCTATAACCCAGGATCTCTGATCCCTCTGCCCTGGTATCACTGTTACCAGGATCATGGAAAGGCACAAGAATGTAGTGGGTAGGCTCCATAGGACCACCACGATGTTGATCAATGATCTTCCGAGCCTGCATTTTGGCTGCGTGAATTTCTTCCCTCATACTGCCTGTAGTGTCCAGGACAAAACTCAGGCCTGAGGCTGGAGAGATTTGCAGGAACCTGGGGGGGTGAAGAACTCGAATGAAGGGCTTAGTTCTCTGATCCCCACCCATCTCACAGCTCTTACCTCTCACAGGAACTCGGATTGTAAATCCAATGCTGCCTCTCTGCCTCCCACCTCCTCTTTCCTGCTCACCTGGAAAATCCTGAATCCCCTAAACGGTCTCGGAGGAGATTTAGGGCTTGAATTGAGGCCTGAAAAGCAAGCTGGGCAGCTTGAGGATGCAAAGCATGGTGTGGTGAGAACGTTGGAGATGTGCTGTCCTTGTTGATGCCCCCTCGGGGAATATCATGGCTGCTCTGGTCAAAATGGCCGCCATGGCTACATTTCCCTAAATTGAGGGAAAAGGTCCAAGAGACATAAGAGATGGGACATTAAAACCCTTTATTAACTGAGAAGAGAAAAAAGCTCCTTTCCCTATATTTAGTACCAAACTCCTTAGAGATCAAGAAACAAATTAGTAGCAACGCAGCCATTTTGTGAAGTTTAAACAAGAATGAGAAGATTGCCATAATTCTCACTAACCCTGAAGAATCCCCTTATCACCCTACCCTACCCTATCAAAATTCTCTTGTGAGCAATAGAAAGCTACCCCCAGATTTTGATTTTGCTGCCTGATTTTGAGAAGACATTCGTTCCATTCATTATATTTCACTCACTATGCCAATTGTGCCACCTCTAATATGATCCTTCTTTTCACAGGAAGTGGCACCTTCCTGAGGAAGCTAATAATGGGAAGTGAGTCTTTGGAGGAAATGGGGTCTCATCCTATGGCATACCTGGAGGTTTGGGAGGCTCTGCCCCAAAATAGCCAGAGGTAAGGAATATGGAGTCCAGCAAATTTCCAGGGCAGCTCAGCTCTTCACAGTCAGAGCACATCTGGTCCCCAACTGAGAAAAAAAGGATTGCCAAAGTAGGGAGAATGAGACAGTGAAGGGACAGAAAACAAAGAGCTCCCTGGGTCCCCAACATTTTAAATCCTTTCCTTATTTGTTTAGTCTCCTCTTTCCCACTTCCCAAGAAAAGGAAAAAGACTAACAGGAAGCACAACTGGTGCCTCTATACTCTTAATGGCAGGACAAGGAGTGTACTTGGGGATGGGCTACAAGGTAGGTTTCTTTTCTCCCTCTGTTCCTTCTTCACCCACTTCCAACAACCAAAAAGAAAAAACAGGTGATGTAGATGGGGGGCAAAACATGATGCCATGAAAGACTTGCCACTTTGGGCAGGTCAAGCCTTCTTTCTCTGAATGTCTCCATAATAAGGGTTTGACCTTGATCTGTCTTGAAAGTTTCTTCCAGTTCTCTTATTCTATGCAAGACCGCATTGGGACACTTTTCCCTAGGAGTGTGAGTTAACCAAAGTGACTCTAGGGACTTCCTTCCCCAGGCTAGGTAGTATGGCTTGTACCCATACCCTGTGCCAAGTTCTTGAGCTTCCTTCCTGGCCACAGAAGATCAGGGTGGGGCTGCTGCTTTCCCAGCTCTACCCAGTTGCTGTGGCTGTAGAAATCCTGATGGTAGAAAACAGAACAATCATAGCCCATTTCTTTCTCCTCCAATTTTAAACTCCATCCTTTCTTTCCCTCTCTCTACCATCCCCTCATGAGATTCACCGCTCCTGTTCACATGAGACTCATGGGCCAGTCTTCTACCAGTACCTTTCAATTTCCCAACACTTCTGATGACAAAACTCTTTTTTCTGTGTGTATGTATTTATTTTATTTTATTATTTTTTAAATAACTTTTTATTGACAGAACCCATGCCAGAGTAATTTTTTACAACATTATTCCTTGCACTTGCTTCTGTTCCACTTTTTCCCTTCCCTCTCTCCACCCCCTCCCCCAGATGGCAAGCAGTCCTATACATATTAAATATGTGATGACAAAACTCTTATAGGAAGTACTATTATCTTAGAAGAGGGGACATAGAAAGGGGCCTCAAATCCCTCCCTCATGCTGACTTTCTTTTTATCCTTACTAACATCTAACATATTCTTTCTCTCCCTTCGTCTCCTACACCTGTAAAGTGTGTAGCATGGCTCCCAGGTGTTGGCGAGCCAAAGCGTATTCCAGGGCTCGAGCAGCACTGAGGGCTTCCTGAAGGCTCCCCAAAAGGCGGGCCCGACTCCCAACTAGCCGTTCTGCATCAAAGTGAAGCTCAGGGTTATGCTTGGTTGCTGAAAGGAAGTCCTGGGCTGCATTGGCACGAGCCACCTCACCAAGGGCTGCTCTGAAGTGGCGGGTTGGGGTCCCAAGCCCAAAGTAAGCACCAAAGAGGTCATCAGCCAGCAGGGTTCGGCCCTGAAAAAGGAGAAAAATATCTAAGGTTTAGAAATCTAGAAAGAATTCCACCGTTCACCACCAGATGGTGCAGGGAACACCCTAAAAAAATTTCTGTATTCTGCAGGGGAGCCAGGCAGGCAGAGGCCATAGAACTAAATCATGCATTGAAAAGACTTTCCTCTGGAAATCAAGATTTCTCAAATTATCTTTAGTTTATTTGTCTTCCCTAGTATAACATAAATTCTTTGAAGGCAAACATTATTTTGTCTTGATGTAGTCAATCAGTCAGTAAACGTTTATTAAGCACCTACTATGTATCAAGCATTGGATGCTCACAATTTATTGGGGGAAGCACCATGCAAACAATATACCTTCAAGTAAATAATTAACCAAGGGAAGTCATTAAAATTAAGAGAGATTGGATGTGGTAGGAAAGAATTGGAACTGGAATGGCTGCCTATCAATTGGGAAATCGCTAAACAAATTGTGGTACATGAAGGTAATGGAATATTAATGTTCTATAAAAAATGATAAACAAGCTGATTATAGAAAAGCCTGGAAAGCTTTATGTGAACTGATGCTGAGCAAAAAAAGCAAAACCAAGAATAAGTTGCACACAGTAATAGCAAGAATGTGCTATGATCAATGATGAAAGACTTGGTTCTTCTCAATGGTTCAGTGATCCAAAGCGATCAAAAAAGACTTTGGACAGAAAATGGCCATCTACAGCCAGAAAAAGATCTAAAGAGACTGACTAAATCAACACGCTATGTTGACTTTTTTGTTTTTTTCTCTCCCATGGTTTTTCCCTTTTGCTCTGATTTTTCTCTCCCAACATGATTCATAAAGCAATGTGTATTAAAAACAAAGAAGCTTGCTACAATTAAAAAATAGAGAGATTGAGAAAGGCTTCCTATAGATTATTTTGTAGCTGGTACTTGAAGGAGGAGGGACAGATGAAGAGGAAAAAAGTTCCAGGCATAGGGAAACTATGAAAATGCTACTGAAAATGTTTAGAGTCTAAAAGTGGAGTGTTTTATACAAGGGATAACAAGGAGGCCAGTGTCACTATATGTACTGGAATATGATTCCCCACCTCCAAACTTGATGCTCACAAGTTTATGACCAGATATTTAAAACTGGAAATGGACCTTGGAGATCATCTCATGTGATTTGACTAAAGTCACATAGGTGGTAAGGAGGGAAAATTTGAATTCAGATCCTTTGACTCCAAATCCTATATCTTTGCCAATTGGTGGGATGCCTCCCTTCCCACTAAATAACTGTTTGTTGAACTGATGTCCTACCCTTAACAACCACAGCCCTGGAGGGATGAGGAGCTCTTAGGAACCTCAGGGGAATAATTAGCTCTTGAGAGAACTGGGAGCAACACATGGGGTCCTACCTGGAAGTCTTCTAGGTGGAGCGGCTTCCTGCCAGAGGGTGGCCGTTCCAGGAAGAGCTGTAAAGTAACATTAAGAACAGCTTCCTCTGTCAGGTCCTGATGGGTGATGGAACTGGGGGCAGCTACCAGGCTCCAGATATTGGGAAAGAAGCCAGATGCTGGGAAAAGCCATGTTATCAGCAGGAGTAGGGAGCCCAGGTAGGAGTGAGACGGAGGGCTCATGGCTAAGACATGGACCTGGAGGAAGAGGAGAGGGGAGAGGGGAGAGGGGAGGACAAAGACACAGGAGCAAGGGTGTATGTCTGTGGAATACTGAATTAAGTGCCCAAATTTCTGAGGAGGACAGATAGAATGGCATAATGAGGTGACACGCCTTCCTCTCTGGCCAACCCTGGATCTGTTTCTGTCTCCTAGGACACCTGCCTTCTCCACCCTCAGCCTCACTTATCTTCCTTATTTGGACTCCTGTCTTCACCCAGACAACCAGTTATTAAAATACAAACTGAGTGGCTTTGGCAAACCTGCCAGGGAAAGGCTAAGGACCTCTCTGCTTCTCAGTGACCCAGGCAATCAAGCTCTTTACTTCCAAGTAGCCAACAATCTGCTGGTCTGCCACCCCTATCCTCCCTCTCCCTTTTAGGTTTTTCCCCTCAAGTACCCAGGTATTTTCTTCTCACAGGGAACAGAAGTTTCCCCTTCAGTTTCTCCCCTCCCCTTCCCCGCATCTTACCTGGTCCCTGGAATTTCCTCCAGGATAGGGTCGTTAGGCTAGGCAAGCAATGGTATCCTTGTCCCAGACTTTAGATCAGAGTTATATTTAACCCAGGGCAAGGTGTAAGTTGTGGGTGAGGCAAACTAGGGAGCAAAGACAGGACCTAGAGTGTTCCCAACTGCATAGCCCCCCAAATCCAAAGAAGCCCAAACAAAGGAACTATGTGTAGAATGAGAGATATACATAGAGCTGCCCTTACTTGATCTATCCCACTGCATTGCAGAGATGAAATGTGCCAATGAAAGTGCATGAGTCAGGGGCTGGAGCCCAGCCAGGGCTAGACCAAGTTTTATCCTTTTTGCTCCCTTTCCCCACAGAGGGGACCCAAATTTCTAGTTCCTCAGCTCTGGGGTAGTACCTTGCCCCTAGTCCTCAGTATTCTCCAGGAACAAAAGCATTCAGTTCCCCTTGAGTTTCCCAGATATTAGACTTTCAACCTTTTTTTTTTTTTTTTTTTGGTTTGTTTTTTTAAATAGCTTTTTATTTACAAGGTATATGCATGGGTAATTTTACAGCATTGACAATTGCCAAACCTTTTGTTCCAATTTTTCCCCTCCTTTCTCCCACCCCCTCCCCCAGATGGCAGGGTGACCAATAGATGTTAAATATATTAAAGTATAAATTAGATACACAATAAGTATACATGACCAAACCGTTATTTTGCTGTACAAAAAGAATCAGACTCTGAAATATTGTACAATTAGCCTGTGAAGGAAATCCAAAATGCAGGCAGACAAAAATATAGGGATTGGGAATTCAGTGTAATGGTTCTTAGTCATCTCCCAGAGTTCTTTCATTGGGTGT
Organism: Antechinus flavipes; assembly: GCF_016432865.1. Lineage (NCBI taxonomy): Eukaryota > Metazoa > Chordata > Mammalia > Dasyuromorphia > Dasyuridae > Antechinus > Antechinus flavipes. The sequence continues at coordinate 190,093,835 of NC_067401.1, forward strand.
AGCTGGTTCAGTTCATTACTGCTCCATTGGAACTGATTTGGTTCATCTCATTGCTGAAGATGGCCACGTCCATCAGAATTGATCATATAGTATTGTTGTTGAAGCATATAATGATCTCCTGGCCCTGCTTGTTTCACTCAGCATCAGTTCGTGTAAGTCTCTCCAGGCCTTTCTGAAATCCTCCTGCTGGTCATTTCTTACCGAACAATAATGTTCCATAACATTCATATACCACAATTTATTCAGCCATTCTCCAATTGATGGGCATCCACTCAGTATCCAGTTTCTGGCCACTACCACAAACATTTTGGCACATACAGGTCCCTTTCCCTTCTTTAAGATCTCTTTGGGGTATAAGCCCAGTAGAAACACTCCTGGATCAAAGGGTATGCACAGTTTGATAGCTTTTTGGGCATAGTTCCAAATTGTTCTCTAGAGTGGTTGGATGTATTCACAATTCCACCAACAATGTAGCAGTGTCCCTGTTTTCCCACATCCCTTCCAACATTCCGCATTATCTTTCCCTGTCACTCTAGCCAATCTGACAGGTGTGTAGTGGTATCTCAGAGTTGTCTTAATTTGCATTTCTCTGATTAATGACTTGGAGCATCTTTTCCTGTGGCTAGAAATAGTTTCAATTTCTTCGTCTTTGAGAATTGTCTGTTCATATCCTTTGGCCATTTATCAATTGGAGAATGGTTTGATTTCTTTAGAGTCAATTTTCTATATATTTTGGAAATGAGTCCTTTATCAGAACCTTTGACTTAAAAATATTTTCATAGTTTATTGCTTCCCTTCTAATCTTGTCTGCATTAGTTTTGTTTGTACAAAAACTTTTCAATTTGATATAATCAAAATTTTCTATTTTGTGATCAGTAATGATCTCTAGTTCTTTGGTCATAAATTCCTTCCTCTTCCACAGGTCTGAGAGGTAAACTATCCTGTGTTCCTCTAATTTATTTTATAATCTCATTTTGTCTAGGTCATGAACCCATTTTGACCTTATCTTGGTGTATAGTGTTAAGTATGGGTCGATGCCTAGTTTCCTGCCATACTAAGTTTCCAATTTTCCCAGCAATTTTTGTCAAACAGTAAAGTTCTTATCCCAAAAGCTGGGGTCTCTGGGTTTGTCAAACACTAGATTGCTATAGTTATTGACTGTTTTCAGACTTTGAACATTAAACAGTACCCCTCCCTCTCTAAGGAATTAGGTTATATGATTGCTTCTCTCTCACAGGAACCCATTCCTCATTACACAAAGAAATAAGTTTGTGCCAAAATATTTTATTGCTGCAGCACCACCTCCCACCCAATAATGGGAGGTCAGCGTGCTGGGGAGCTGTTTCCAGATCTCACAGCATCTTCTCAAACAGGGCAATAGCTTCATCTACCTTCTTCAGCTCTGCCTCTGTCTGTTGGAGCTGAGGAGAGGAAGGACATAAGAATGGGTGAGAACAGCAAGGTCTAAAAGAGATTCCCTCTGCTTCTAAAATGCAGGCAAACCCACAAGCCCAGAAAGGGATCAGAGAAAAGAAACTCTAGCGAAGAACTAAAAGGAAAATAGAAACCAACAGAAATAAGAGGACAAGGGACCAAACCATATTCTGCTCATTTTCCTATTATCAATTTCATGCCTAACTTCTGAGTTTTAACATCAATCCCAATTTCTTTGGAGCCTCACATACTACCCTATCTTACAATGCTCTCTCTTCACTGCCCTTTTTTTCCCTCCTCTGAGCACCCAGAGATAATGTACTCAGACTGCACATTTAATTATAAAACTGACTTTGGAAGCCCATTTTCCGATGGAGTGTCTGAAGTATTGTACCAAATGTCCTATCTTCTCACTGTCCATAAGGGTGTGTGTATCTTTGAAGTAGGAGTTCCAAGCAGACCATCTCAACCCCAGTTCCATTCCCTTTTCAATAGCATCTTAAGTTGTTTGTGAACCTTGGGGAGGACCAGGGACACCAGAAGAGAATCAAATGGAAGGATGACAATCTGTACAGGAGCATAGCATTTCTTTATCCTAATATACCTAAGGGAAAGCAGTGAAGTCTAGAGATTTTCTCTAGGAACAAATGGAGTTTTCTCATAGGGAGTTAGAGATCAGTACTTCCCTTAAGTTCTACAGGTAGGGACAGCCATTTTTTCTTCCTACATTCAATACTGCTGTAATTTTTTCCCCAAATTAAATTATCAGCTTCTAAAGAGCATGTAAGAGAAGCCAAGGTATCCTTCTCTTCAGTCCCAAGAGCGCGAGTAGAATTTTGAGAAATTCTTTTGAAAAAATCCAAGGTGGTTTACTTATTTTGTCTGATAGATCAAGATTACATCCACCTTGGGAAATGGAACAGCACAGCATCCCAAGAACCTATAATTATTACCTGCCTACTTCCTCATATCCCAATATCAGCTCTCTTTTGTAAAAGAGTCAGCATGGACTCTTACGAAAATACAGAATTTATGCTGGCTTCCCCACTAACTTGCTACATGACCTTGGGGTGGGAGCTGAGATTTCAGGTTCCTCATTCATAAAACTGGGATGATGATATTGCCACTAATTTCAAAGAAGTATGAGTTGTAGAAATGTGAGTTGCTACTATTAAAATAATTCTCCTTCCTTAGACCTGTTTTCTCATCAACATCACTTTCTAGATCTGATGTTTTCATATGTACATGAGATATTCATGGAAGAGTCTAGAAAGGAAGAGAAGGACCTAGTATTCCAACATTCATATGGAAGACGCCAGAAAAACATCTCAAGGCTTGTATCTTGTGCTTATAACTTTCCAAGTTTTCTTACAGTTACTGGGGGAAAAAAACTGGGAAATTACATCCTCTTTTACTATGGGAAAGAAGAAACTTGGGTGCAAAAACCTTCTTTACAGCCAGGAAGGAGCAGATAGCCAGTGCCTAGGGCCTTTGACTAAGAAGGTATCAGGAAAGAACTGGTCTTAAAACTTGAAGTAGGAATTAATGTAGGGTGGGAATATGCCACCCTTAAAGACCCACACACCTTAGCTTCCTCAGACTCCTGGACCTGGGAAGGAACCTTGGTGGTATAATCAGGAACAGCCCGACGCTCCCGAAGCTTTTGGGCCTGATGCTCAGCTTCCACTTGTTTGGCCCGGAGTTTTGCCAGTTCTCGGGAAGGATCCACCAGCCCCTGAAGCTGCAGGTGGACAGAGCATCGGTCAGAGGCCAGGCCCACAGCACAACCTTGTGGAACAGGGGACCCAGGGAGCAGAATAGTCACAGCTCCGGTGTTGGAGAGAGCCTGTACATAGCCTGACACTTTAGAAGCCTGTACTCCTGTTGCCTCATCCACCACTTCCAGGAAACCTGTGGTAGAAGAAAGAGGGAGAGGTGAGGTCAGACGCTTGGACACCTGGTAGGTGAGGAAGGTGAAGGAGCTTGAGAGGGCTAGATAGTCTAAAGTGGTAGGGAGCACCGATGGGATAAATGGCAGGGACCCTGGATGGGAGAGAGGGAGAAGAAAACATGCCGAGTCCCTCACATTCAGGCTGGCTTCGGGTGAGGTTATAATCAGCTCGGAGAGAACGCACAGCCCGGGTAATACTAAGTGCAAGCTCAAAAGCAGCCTCGGCCTCAGGATCCTTCCAGGAGAACTGTAACAAGGCAAAGATGTTCATAAGGCAAAAAACAGAGAATAAGCCTTCAATCCTCTCTGTATCAGGCTCCCTTTTGCCCCTCACCCCAATCCCCACTTCTCAGGAGCTCTGGTATCAATTCAAACCTCAGTGGGCTCTGGGTAGGGGGTAACGCAAAGACTGGGTGGCATCTGGGGCCCCCGCCGGGGCAATCGCTGATACAGTTCCTCAGTCACAAAGGGCATGAAGGGTGAGAGTAGTCTTAGGCCCACATCCAGGCAAGTATAGAGGGTCTGCCGGGCAATATCTGCTGCAGCTTGGTCTGTCCCAGACAACACAGGTTTCAAGCACTCCTAGGGAACAAAATCAGACAAATCATAGACTGTCAGATTTGAAAGGATCTTATAGATTACTTGATGAAATTTCCCAGTTTTTTCCTTTCTCATTACTTGAGAAACTTCAAGTATTCTGACACTAGCCTATTTTGCATTCCCCCTGCAGAACCCTGAGCTCCCAAACAAGACTCAAGATACAATGGAGATGTCTTGGTGAGGGCGAGTCATTATTTTCCTTCTCCTGGGATCCCAAATGGCTTTATGCATTGTTCTGCAAAACCCTCACTTTTCTTTTCACTTTTACAGGCCTGGGTACTAAAGATAGATACTCCTGAGATATATAAGGACTGGTATACATCATATGGTTCTCTGAGAGATAATACATCTACCCTCTCCCAGCCAAGGTGCACCCTAGAACCCATTCTGTCCTTACCAGGTAGACATTGCAGAGGTCATAGAGCCAAAAACTATACTGGGCAGTGGTGACAGTAGGGAAATCGTAGGCATGGAAACCCTGGTCGCTCAGCGCAACAGCTTCACTCAGGCGGCTCCTAATCCAACGATCAGCCAAGCTCTCCTGATTGCTGGCCTACACAGGGTGATGATAGGTAGTGTGCGGATAGTGTTTGATGTGAGCAAGAAAGCAGCCATTCTCAGGGATTGGGAATGAGTAATTGGGACCACTCAAATTACTTGAGTCTGGCCTATGGAAAACTGCACCCAGTTTGGGGAAAGGATCCATATAGACTTGTAGAATATCAAGGAATTGGTTTAAGTAGGATTAAGGTGAGCTGAAAGATTAGTTCATAAGTAGGCTGAACTTTTTTCTTATCTTCTGAAACCCAATCACACCCAAGAATGACCTGGGGCCTATTCAGCTATATTTGAGGAGAGTTTGAGAGTACCACCTTCCCCCCATCAGCCCCTAAGGCTCCTCACTTGGGGAGTAGGTGAGGGTACAAATCCATCTCCCAATGCCCTAAGGGCAAACTTGGTGGCATTCCAGAGCTTATTACAGAAATGTCGATACCCAAGGATTCGGTTCACATCCAGGTTAATGTCCCGGCCTAGAGAGATAGTGAGGAGTGAGCACAGGAGGATCAGGAGTCCTACTTCCATTACCCCATCCACCAAGGCCCCAGGGCTAGCAGCAGACCCCATGTAGGATTGGGGGAGGGTACATGGGGGAGGAGGAAATGGGAGGGGGGAGAAGGCATAACATGGGAGAGTAGGGAAGCTTAGTGGGAAGTGGCGAGGTCATACCCTGAGAAGTGTAAGCGCAAAGTCCAAATCTGAGAGCATCTGTACCACATTCAGGGATTCCATTGGGGAAATCTGCCTTCTACACAGAGATATAAAATGTCAGTAATAGATTCTTAGAAGCCCCTTACAAATAGCTCTCCTTTCTCTCTCTTCAATCTTAAAGAGATCATAGATTCAGAGTGGGAAGGAAAACCAGCCTTCTTTGGTCCTCACATAGGACCCTCTATCTCCCAGCCTTTGCTTTGGCTCCCTCCTCTTGTCTGCAACATCCTTCCCTCACCTCCTTACCAAAGCTTCCATTCAAGACTCAGTTTAAGCAGCACCTTCTACATGAAGCCCTTTCTTATTCTCTCAAAATGCCTTTGCCTTTCACTCCTTGGTATTGATTTGTATTTGTTCTTTCTACATTTATTCTATACATCTTATACCTAATTGCTATCTACCCTTATTAGAAGGAAAGCTCCTACTCTAAGGAGCTTTCCTTCTAATAAAGTAGATAACAATTATACTGCCAATGCCCTAAGGGAAAACTTGGTGGCATTCCAGAGTTTATTACAGAAATGTTCATGTCCCAGCTAGTTGTTGATCATTATTTAGTTGTGTCCAATTCTGCATGACCCTATTTGGGGTTTTCTTGGCAAAAATACTAGAGTATCTTTGTAATAATTCGCCATTTCCTTCAATTCATTATGAAGAACTGAGACAAACAGGGTAAAGTGATTTAACCAGGGTCACAGAGCTAGTAAATATCTGAGGATGGATTAGAATTCATGAAGATGAGTCTTTTCAACCCCAGGTTCTTTATGCTATCCAATGTGCCACTTAGCTGCCCAAGCACATACTAGGCAATTAATAAATGCATGTTTATTAAGTGGTTGATAAGAAGCCATTTAATTTATCTCCTTCATTTTTTCAGGTGGGGAAACTGAAGTTTAGACAAGTTATATGACTTGTGCTCATGGTCACATGCAATAAATAAATGCATGGAGTTTGGAATTGTTCAGTTTCTTTTGGCTACAAGATCCAGGTTTCAAAAAGGGCCCATGGACACTAGGATCATGACTAAGAGTAAAGAGCAGGAACTGCTTTCTCATTCTCTTCACCTTTTCCAGGTACTAAGACTGGGTGATTAGTATCCATGTCCTTCTGATTTCAAAGCTAGTACTCGCTAATACAGAGTTTTCCTCCCTTTCCTTTCTTTCAGCTCTTCAGCTCCTTCCCCACTTCAGGGAGATAGTTCCCTGAGCTCCCACATCTCTGCAGAAGATTCTACAGGTTCCCTCCACTTCTTCAAAAGCCACACCCTCTCCCCAACTTCTAACATCCCATACCTGCCCCTCCTTGGCTTTCTCCATTTCACTGGGGTCAAGGTTGCTGTTCAGTAGCTGATCATGCAGTCCCTGAGTAAAGATGAAGAAATGATTGAAGAACCCTAATACAGAAGGTTCAGGATTCCATAGAAGAGGGGTTCTTAATCTTTCTTTCTGATTTTTTTTTTTTTTATCATGGACCCCTTTGGCAGTCTTGTGAAGCCTTTCTCAGAATAGTGATTTTAAATGCATGAAATGAAACATGCAGAATTATAAGGAGACAGATTATATTAGAATATGGTTATCAAAATATATATATACACAAGTTACAGATTGACCCTAGGTGAAGAAATATTTTGCTACATCCCCCTAAATCCCCTCCACACCAATGTTCAGGCCCTGGATAGCTAGCCTTACCTGCAGGGAGAGTCCACTGATGACATCCAGGGGGTCAATGACATTACCAAGTGATTTGCTCATTTTCCGGCCATGAGCATCTCTGACGAGGGCATGGAGATAAACCTGTGGAGACAGTACAGGGGGGATGAGGGAAGGGAGTAAGGGATCATGTAGGTCACTTCTCTTTTCCTATTCCTACTAGTTCCAAACAAGTGAAACACTGAGGGAATCCTCAACCCCCACAATCTTTGATAACACACAACAGATGCTTAATAAAAGATTGTTTCCTTCCTTCCTATAATGGCAGATAAGTTTTCTTTAAGTTGACAAAAATTGCTTAGAAAACTGGAAAGCAGTTTGGCAGAAACAAGGCATAGATCAAAATCTCAATTCTCTATCATACAATTCAGCTTAATTATGCAAAGGTTTCAGATGGCCCATGAGCTCATTTATTGCTCAAGCACCATTCTTTTGCAGGAAGGTGAAGTGTCCCAGTGGAGGCCCTAAAAGGAAATGTCCCAGAATGGGAGAGCTTTCTAGGTCACAGATTTTTTTATTATTATTATTATTAAAGCTTTTTTTATTTTCAAAACATATGCATTGATAATTTTTCAACATTAACCCTTGCAAAATCTTGTGTTCCAATTTTCCCTCGATTTCCCCCACTCCCTCATCTGGATGGCAAATAATCCAATATATGTTAAACATGGTAGAAATATATGTGAAATCCAATATATACATACATATCTATACAATTATCTTGCCACACAAGAAAAATCAAATCAAACCAAAAAAAAGAGAAAGAAAATAAAATGCAACAAACAATAACATAAAGAGTGAAAATGCTATGTTGTGAACCATATTTGGTTCCCACAGTCCTATCTCTGAGTGTAGACAGCTCTCTTTATCCCAAGATCATTAGAACTGGTTTGAATCCTTTCATTGTTGAAGAGAGCTACATCCATCAGAATTGATCATTAAATACTGATCTCCTGGTTCTGCTCATTTTACTTAGCATCAATTCATGTAGGCCTCTCCAAGCCTCTCTGGAATCATCCTGCTGATTGTTTCTTATACAACAATAGTATTCCATAACTTCATATACCATAACATTATTCAGCCATTCTCCAACTGATGGGCATCCACTCAGTTTCCAGTTTCTTGCCACTACAAAGTTGCTACCACAAACATTTTTGCACATGTGAATCCCTTTCCCTCCTTTAAGATCTCTTTGGGATATAAACCCAGCAGAAACTACTAGATCAAAGAGTATGCACAGTTCGATAATTCTTTGGGCATAGTTCCAAATTGCTCTCCAGAATGTGTGGATCAATTCACAGTTACACCAATAATGTTTTAGCTGGGGTCACAGATTTTGAAGTTATCTTTTGTGGAATGATAATTTTTTTTTGAAGGGGGCAGGTATTGACACTCAGGATAAAGACGGCACCTCCAGTGCTGTGCAGAGTTCGGGGGGAGGTGGGAGGGCAGGAGGAGGGAAGGTTGTCCAGTGCCAAAAGTCTCATTTACAAAGCAAAGGGCTGCTGTTCCTACCTCTTTGAAGGGCAGTTTTCCTGTCAGTTTCAGACCCAGCATCACCATGCGGGCTACCCAGAAGAATAAAATGTCATGTCCTGTCTCCAACAAAGTCCCTGGGTAGAATATACTTAAGTCCTCTGTCTGAAGGGAAGATAGAACAGAAAGAGACCTAGGTTTCTGAGGTGCAAAAGTCCATGACACAGATATTTAGTTTCCCAAGCTATTTCCCTCATAACCAGTATCTACCCTTCCATTCTCACCCCCAACCTGTTACCCAAGTATTCCCCCCAAGCTAATATCTTTCCCTACAAATCCTATGAGAGAACCCAAATATCAGACCCCAACCTCTATACCTGGTTGGGCCATCCAAAGATGGAAAAGGGAAAAATGCCAGAGGAAAACCATGTGTCTAAAACATCTTCATCTGGAAAGGGAAATAACTAAGTGTCAGTCAGGCTAGAATAAGGGATCCAGCTTTATCACATTGTCCCCTCAGGCTCCTCAATCCTCTTTTACCCTGTGAAAGGCTAATCTTGTCTGTGGACACTCCAAACTTCTTTGCTGCCTTCTCCCTCGCCTCCTCTTCACTTCGGCCACTCACCCAATACCGACCATCAGGATCCTGTCCCCAGAGTGAGAAGACATGTTACTTTGACAGCCTCTGCACCTGACTTTCCTTGGCTGATGTTTTTCATCCCTTTCCTTTGCAAGAATGTAAGCATCTGCCCAAGCTATGGATCCCCATCTTCTATCCACTCCCTCTCCCCCATGTTTCAATTTTCCTCAATTCAGTCTATCATGCCCCTAATTCTTCTCCCAAAGAGATCCCTGTTTACCTTCTTAGTCCTCCTTCAACCTCTCTCTCCTTCACCTAATCTTACCTTTAACACCAGACTCCAGAAAGCTGTCTCTGGGCAGATGCCAAAATGTACTTCTTTAATCTCTGACTTTCCTTGCCCCCAATATCCTTCCCTCCTTTCTCCCACTCCTTGGCAGTGATGCCAAGATCTAGTTCTCTCACCTCCCCAGGGGGCACTTTAGGGTCATTGACAGTGACGAAGTAGGCAGGGATTCGGTGACCCCACCATAGCTGCCGGGAGATGCACCAGTCTCTGGGGAGGAAAATAGGATGGGAAAAAGTATGGCGTTAGGAGAGGAGGTTAAAGACTAGAAGGATACCATCCTCCAGTCCTGACTAAATCCTTCCCACTTCCCCTCTGCCGTAACAAAAGACTTTCTGTTACAACCCCCTACTGGATTCTGTCATTTTTAGTCTTGTCAGGCCTCCTCTGACACATACCTGATGTTGTCCATCCAATTGTGCCATATTTTCTGATGAATCTCAGGCAATATCTTAAGGTCACCCCGAGTCACTGCTGCACTGGCTGCCTGAGCCATCTCACCACACCTCACATACCACTGGGGCTTAAGGAGGGGTTCAACTACATCCTTGGAGCGGCTGCAAAGCAAAGAAATAAAAAACACAAGAGAAGTGAGAAACTTTTCCAAAGAGGTCTGACCTGGCCTTTAGCTGAAAGATTTGCTCTTACTTGCACAAAGGTACCACCATTGGATTGTCCTTCACTTCCCGGAATAGTCCCTTGTCTTTTAGGGCTGCTAACACTGCTTTCCTGGCTTCAAACCGAGGAAGGCCCTACAAGGTGGAAGAAATGTCAGAGTTAGAGAGTTCTAGAAGTATCCACTCCCTTCACAGCATACAGGACTCCAACAACCCCTTCTTCCCTCTCAACCTTAAATCTTCCCCTATATCCTGCCCATCCCACACTTATGAGACATCTCTCTTCTCTCCTTCTCCTCTTTGTCAGAATTAACATTATCCTCCTAGCCATTCCATTTCTTAACCCTTCTCACCAGAAAAGGAGGCGGAACATTGATAAGGTTGCCTTGATGGTCTATGATGCTCACTGCTTCTAGCTTGTGTCTTTGCCCAACCTCATAGTCATTCTGATCATGGGCTGGTGTAATTTTTACAGCACCTAGTAGCATGAAGGGAGAACAAGGGGATGAAGGTCAAAGCACAACTTAATCATAGATCAGAGGTTCCTAATCCCAAAAGAACTATAGCTACCCATACTCCCCAGGCTGCCGTTCAGATATATCAAATATTCCTCCCTAAATCTTTTTCTATCCTCTAGAGCAGGGTTGGGGAACCTCTGGTATGCAGTGATGAGCTGAAAGCTATGTACAAAACTTCTTGAACTCTAAAAGTTGATAATATTGTATGGTCTGTGAATGATGTTATAAATATCCAAATGGCCCTTGGGAGAAAAAAGGCTCCCCCTCTCCTGCGCCAGAGAAACAGTGAGGGGAGGAATGTCATAGGTATTCCTTCTCTGAATCCCCCCAAAATGAAGAAGGCCTCTTATCATCCTTATCCCTGAAGATGGCTGGGTTAAAAAGTCTATTCCTTCCTACCTCTCCCCAAACTCACCAGTGCCAAACTCCATGTCCACAAATTCATCAAAGATGATAGGAAGGCTCCGAGAAAGGAACGGGTGTATAACACTCTTTCCCTGAAGGTGCTGGGGACAGAGGGAGCAGGACAGAAAGGTAAGTACTACCATACAGATTTAGACATGAGATCCCTCCAGCCCAGGAACATGAGGAGAAGGAGTCTAAGGACAAGGGATAAGAGAACACAGAGTTCCTCCCTGATGTAAATTGTGGTCTGGGACTGCCCTTAAACGCCTAAAAGTACTTCATTCTTAAGAATGGATCTATAATTTTCTTCTACATTCTCAACCATTTCTATGTCTAGGGAAAATATCCCCCTTAGAACTTCCTCTAGTTCTGTCTTGGGTTCACTGAGCATTAATACACAGTTCCAAGTAGGGATACAACCTGGTTTTATGTGAAAGTCTTCTCCTCTGAACCCTAATGTCCTTTCTCATTCACAGTTCCCTTTTTGGGATAGATTTACACAGCTGCTTTTGGAGAACAGGGGCTATTTTGCTACTGTCTGTCCTGAGGGCTTAGCTTACACAGAGGTTGTACTTAAGAAAGACTTGTGAATGGGTGGATTGATGAGATAATCTGCCCTTTACCTGGTATCTAGGATCATTGGGGTGCACAGCCACAGCTACATCTCCCAACATGGTCTCAATACGAGTAGTTGCTACCACTACTTCCTCATTGCTCTCTGGGGAAAGAGAGAAAGGAAAACTTAGCCCATGCCTTTGATCCTGGAATAAGGAGCCCCAGTTATCCCCAGACCCTACCTGAATCCTGTATCTTGTAGGCAAAAGAAACAATGACCCCAAATTCCACCTTCTCCTGATAGCCTGGGACAGAAAGCAAGGTTCGGCCTGACAGTTCCTTCTTATCTACCTGTGGAGAAATCAGGGAAAGAAGGGAACAATTAGAAAAGAAGCTTCTGTAATAGGAAATGAACTGCGAAGATGAATTAGAGCAATGGAAGGGAGGCAGGAAACTAGCCTGGGGAGATCAGAAATCTTCTTGGGTACATCACGTACCTCAATGTCAGAAATGGCAGAGTTGAGACTACAGGACCAGTTGACGAGGCGGGTACTCCGGTAAATGACCCCATCATTATGGAGGCGAACAAAAGCTTCTGTTACAGCTGCTGAGAGTTTCTGGAAAGGTATGGAAGAGGGGACAAGGATTAATTAGAAGAACTTTATCCTCTTGGAGAAAGGGATTTTAATTGCTAGAATAGAAGGATCTGAGGTGGAAGTGAAAAGGTAAACCCTGATGAAGGCTTGGTTACTCCTACCACATGCCCAGGTAAGAAAAGTTTTCTCTACTCCCATGAACTTATCTTTCAGGACACAACAGAAGACTGTTTCCTATAGTAGCATTGATTCTGTTGGTAATGGCCTAGACAATATACTTGTTCTGTCTTGAAGACACTTAGGAGCCCAGCCTGACAAGATCTGAGAAGAGTATGTTGGGAAAAAGTCCCTGGGACTTGAAACTAGAAGACCTGGGTGGATTCCTGTCTCTGCCCAAATATCAGCCAATGGACAAGTTTCACTTAATCTCCCTGAGCCTCAAATTATTTATTAAATAAGGAGGTTTGACAAGATGGCCTGTAAGGTCCCTTCCAGCTCTAAATCTATGATCCTGTAATCTTTCTAGGCCTCAATTTCCTCATCTATCAAATGAAGCAGTTGGACCTGATTGATGATCTCTAAATTCCCTTCCAATTCTAAATCCTATGATTCTAGGAGTAATGAAAGTGCCCTGTGCCCTGAAAACCAGGTAAAAGAGTTTCGATTTGCTGTAATCTTCAAGGAAACATGAAAAAAAAAAATTGTATGTTTACATAACTTGATACTTTACTGTCTCCTAATTGTTTCTATAGCTCCTATGGGCTTCCTTCAAGAAACCCCATGAAAAGAGGTACAAGAGATTGTACCTAATAAATGCTACCTGTGGCTAGTGAAAGAATCTTTATCTTTACTTACTATCTAGGGTCACTGGAGTATATAACATGGCTATGTGTCCTAAGTATGGTGACAACCACACTTCCTCTTACAAAGAGCTCCTTATAAGTCCCTTGAAAGTAAAGATGCCACTGATTTTCTTCCCATTCCATTTAGTTCACAGTGTTGTATGCACAGAAAGTAGTTCATTAATTATTTATTGGTCCATAAGTGATGCTGCTGGGTCACCAAATCTAGTGAATTTTAAACTCTAATCTCAATTCCCTGAGACACTTGCTATACTCACAGGATCCATGGTGAAACAAGCTCGATCCCAATCCAAGGAGCCACCAAGCTTCCTTAGCTGATGGTAAATCCGGTCTCCCTTCCTGGAGATAAATGAAAAGTTTTGGGAGGAAGATTTGTTACCACCTCCCTACCCTTTCTCCCTAATCTTCATATCCCTTCTGGCTGCTGAGAGCAGATACCCACCCACTCAGTCACCTTCCTACTCCAAAGGATGCCTTCCCATCATGGAACCCAATGACAACTGAGTCCCCTATTATTGTCTTGAAACATGGAGGACCTAGATCATCAAAGTTCTTACATGGACAAAACAGATAGTCCTCCATGACCCTCTGAATCCATCCATGCAAAGAAAAGGAGAAAAGGATAAGTATTGTATATAACTTACTCATTCTTCCATTTCCAGACCTCTTGTAGGAAGGTCTCTCGACCAAGCTGGTGGCGGCTTAGCCCATGTTCCCTCCATAGTTTCTTTTCCACAACTACCTGTGTGGCAATACCAGCATGATCACAGCCTGGGTTCCATAGGGTTGTTTCTCCTCTCATTCGGTGCCTGGAAGGGTTAAAGTTAGAGGATGAGGGTAGAATTTTTCAGCAACAATATGCCCCATTGAGAGAAGAGGCAACAGTCCATTTGGGAACTTGACAAGATAAAGCAGCTCAGAAATAGAAGGGCAGTGGATCAAGCAGGAAAAAAAAAAGGAAAGTAAATGGATCAGAATGCATCAATACAAGTCAGAGAAGGAACTCTAGAGAATGACAAGAATCCATCAAGAAACCTAGTGTTGTTCCAAAATGAATAAATGAGAGTTAAATCATGGAAGGAAAGAAAAGGAAACAGTAGACAAAGAAGACAATGAGAAATAAGGGGAAAACAGTTAAACCCATGAGGGAAAGAAAAGGACAATGGAGAAAAACTTATCAGAACAGAAAGTTAAACCCGGAAAGAATAACAAAATTCATCTGGAAGAACAAAAGGTCAAGACTTTCAAGGGAACTAATGAAAAAAAAAATCAAATGAAGGTGGCCTAGCTGTACTAGACCTGTAACTATATTACAAAGCAGCAGTTACCAAAACCATTTGGTATTGGCTAAAAAATAGATTAGTTGATCAGTAGAATAGGTTAGGTTCACAGGACAAAATAGTGAATAACTTTAATAATCTAGTGTTTGACAAACCCAAAGACCCCAGCTTTTGGAATAAGAATTCATTGTCTGACAAAAACTGCTGGGAAAATTGGAAATTAATACGGCAGAAACTAGGCATCGACCCATACTTAACACCATACACCAGATAAGGTCAAAATGATTTCATGATCTAGGCATAAAGAATGAGATTATAAATAAATTAGAAGAACATAGGATAGTTTACCTCTCAAACTTGTGGAGGAGGAAGGAATTTGTGACCAAAGAAGAATTAGAGATCATTATTGATCACAAAATAGAAAATTTTTATTACATCAAACTAAAAAGCTTTTGTACAAACAAAACTAATTCAGACAAGATTAGAAGGGAAGCAATAAACTGGGAAAACATTTTTACAGTTGAGGGTTCTGATAAAGACCCCATTTCCAAAATATATAGAGAATGGACTCTAATTTATAAGAAATCAAGCCATTCTCCAATTGATAAATGGTCAAAGAATATGAACAGACAATTCTCAGACAACAAAATTGAAACTATTTCTAGCCATATGAAAAGATGCTCCAAGTCATTATTAATCAGAGAAATGCAAATTAAGACAACTCTGAGATACCACTACACACCTGTCAAATTGGCTAGAATGACAGGGAAAGATAATGCGCAATGTTGGAGGGGATATGGGAAAACTGGGACACTGATATTTTGTTGGTGGAATTGTAAATACATTCAGCCATTCTGGAGAGCAATTTGGAATTATGCTCAAAAAGTTATCAAACTGAGCATACCCTTTGATCCAGCAGTGTTACTACCAGGCTTATATTCCAAAGAGATTTTAAAGAAGGGAAAGGGATCTGTATATGCAAGAATGTTTATGGCAGCCCTCTTTGTAGTGGCCAGAAACTGGAAACTGAGTGGATGCCCATCAATTGGAGAATGGCTGAGTAAATTGTGGTACATGAATATTATGGAATATTATTGTTCCTGTAAGAAATGACCAGCAGGATGATTTCAGAAAGGCCTGGGAGACTTACATGAACTGATGCTGAGTGAAATGAGCAGGCCAGAAGATCATTATATGCTTCAACAACAATACTATATGATGATCAATTCTGAAGGACGTAGCCCTCTTCAACAATGAGATGAATCAAATCAGTTCCAATAGAGCAGTAATGAATTGAGCAGCAAAAGAACTCTGGGAGATGACTAAGAACCACTACATTGAATTCCCAATCCCTATATTTTTGCCTGCCTGCATTTTTAATTTCCTTCACAGGCTAATTGTACAATATTTCAGAGTCCGATTCTTTTTGTAGAGCAAAATAACTGTTTGGACACATATACATATATTGTATTTAATTTATACTTTAACATTTAATATGTATTAGTCAACCTGCCATCTGGTGGAGTGGGTGGGGGGAAGGAGGGGAAAAGTTGGAACAAAAGGTTTTGCAATTGTCAATGCTGAAAAACTACCCATGCATATATCTTGTAAATAAAAAGCTATTAAAAAAAAAAAAAAAAAGACATGAGCAGGACTAGGAGATCATTATATATTTCAACCACAATACTATATGATAATCAATTCTGAAGGACATGGCTCTCTTCAACAATGAGATGAACAATACAGTTCCATTTGTTCAACAATGAAGAGAACCAGCTACACCTACCAAAAGAACTCTGGGAAATGAGTGTGAAACACTACATAGCATTTCCACTCCTCTTTTTGTCCGCTTGCATTTTTGATTTCCTTCTTAGGTTATTTTTAAGTCTGATTTTTCTTGTGCAGCAAAATAACTATGTGGATATGTAAGCATATATTGTATTTAACATATACTTAAACATATTTAACATGTATGGGTCTGCCTGCCATCTAAGGGAGAGGGTGGGGGGAAGGAAAAAGTTGAAAAAGAGAGTTTTGCAAGGGTCAATGCTGAAAAATTACCCATGCATATATCTTGTAAATAAAAAGCTATTTAAAAAAAAAAAAACAGAACAGAAAGTTAAGGGGGAGGGAGGAAGCCAATGAAAACATAAGACTAGAAGTGGATGTTCAGGGAACATAGAGAGGGATCTTAGTAAGCAGGACAAAGATCTCACCAGCGGGTCAGTGAATCCTGGATGGCATTGGTGAGGGCATGGCCAAGGTGCAAGGATCCTGTCACATTGGGAGGCGGGATGCACATCATGAAGATACCTCGAGGATTAGGCTCTGACACACTGGCACGCTAAAGAGAACATGAAGGAGAGCATGATGCTTTTAGACTTTCCAGCTTTCTGTTGCTCTGGCCACTCCTTGTCAACATTCCCTTCCTTCTCAGACCCAAGCCCCTGATTCTCCATCTAGCCCTCCATTTTAGTCCAGAGTCCTTTAAGGGAAAGAGTATTATTCAGCCACATGCTTACCCCATACTCTGGTTTGAAGAATCCTTGGCTCTCCCACCATGAATACCAAGCAGCTTCAACATACTGGGGACTATAGGAGTCAGGCATGGACCCACTGACATCTGAAGGAGGAAAAGGTCAACTGAGTCAGTGAAAAATTCTGGGCATGAGGAGGATAAGAATGGGAGGGGGAAAAGACAAAACCTCTGATTTTAGTGGCCTAGAGAACTTCCAGATACGGAAACTTCTACTAGCAATGAAGGTCAGAAACTTTTCTGCAATTTATCTCTTAAGAGAGTTGTCTAGAGCAGAAATTGGTAGTTACTTGTCTAGGATTACATAGCCATTATATGTCAAGACACAGCTTAAATCAAGTTTTTCTGAATGAGTCCAACTTTCTTTCCATTATGATATGCTACCTCTCCTTCTCCCCTGATAGAACACATATAGAATAGAGAAAAATATGGATTTAGGAGTCAAGAGAAGGAAGAGATGCTGCTATGTCTTCCTCTTCTTCCTGTCCAATACCTTTCTTCTCCCCTGGTGGGGTGGGGATATCATAAGTTATGACCCCAGGGTCCCGTTTCTCCTTCTTCTCAATTTTTGGCTTCTTCTGTATGGGGGAAGAGAAGATGAATTCAGATCCTATTCTAGGGTACTTCCACCTCCAGGCCTTATACCTCTCTTTTCTCCCAATATCTCACCTCTCCAGGAGGTGGCTGATGCAACTGGTTCCTTTGCTTCTGTTGAAACTTCTCCAGCTTTTCCCGCTTTTTTGCTTCTTTTTTCAACTGGGCTGCTGTCTTGGAGGACCCAGAAACTTCAGAGCCTGGGAAAAAGGTTCAACTTTTTGCAGAAGTAGCTTCTTATTTCACATAAGAGTCAGAAAATTTTAGCCTGGTACCATTTTGCTCATCACTTCCTTCTTATCATTTAATTATCTCATCTCTTCCTCTACCACTGTCCCTGAAAAACTGACCATTTCTTTCTCCAACCCCTCTCCACAACTCTCCCAATTATAAGCTAAAGATAGGAAGTGAGAAATAATTCTTGAAGACTATTACATAATTTAGAAGAAAGAACCAGGAATTCAGAATCAGAGGACCTGGGCTAGTCATTTAAGCTTTTTGGGGCCTTAGTTTTCTTTTTTGTAAAATGAGAAAGTTGGACTGCTTCTAAAGTTCCTGCTAACTCTTAAATCTGTGCACCTACAATTCTAACTCTTAAATCTATGATCTATTTGGCTTCCTCGTCTCCAATCCTTACCAGGTTGCTGTGGGATAGACCGTACCCCTGGGCACAGGGATACATCCCCTAACACAGCACGGAACTCTGGTTGCTGGACACATGTCATGAACCAGCGGCTTACGTTACCCCAAGCCCAGCGAGCAGGAGGGTCTAGCACCTAGGGAGGAGGAGATACAGAAGTCCAGATGAAGGCAAGATACAGTATACCTACTACTCAGCCAAACTATCCAGAAATTCCCCTCCTTTATATCTACCCATTGCCCTACCACTCACCTCTCTCATTCCACCCTCTTCTAGGTCTGGCTTCCCCAAACACATCATTTCCTCGGCCTACCCCAGGGTAACTCACATAGCGGAAGGGCAGCAGTAGGGCTGTAACAGCTGCCAGGTCAGCCAAAGTGGGGGCTTCTCCTACCAAATAGGTGTGCAACCTCAGTCTCTCCTCCAATGGGCCCAGAGCCCGTCCCAGGGCTCCCAGGGCTGCCTGAGAAGAGGGAGCAAACAGAAGGTTAAAAAAAAAAAAGGGGGGAGCAATGGAATTATAGTTAAAAGAAATCTGGGTTCAAATACCACTTGAGTTATCTGGATGACATTGTTCAATTCAGTCACTTAGCAGTCATGTTTGACTATTCATGACCCATTTGGGGTTTCTTGGCAGAGATACTGGAATGGTTTGCCATCTCCTTTCCAGGGTCACACAACTGATTAAGTATCTGAGGCTAGGTAGATTTGTTCATATCTTAGGAAGCTGTCTCTCTGACTCCAGGCCAAACACTCTATCCAGTGCACTATGTAGCTGCCCACTCAAAATCAAAGGCAAGCCATTAACCTCTTTAAATGTTTGTCAACATAAAATGGGACTAGTAATAATTAAGATGCCTAACTCATAAAATATTATAAAAATCTAGTGAAATAATGTAAAAATGGTTTCTAAATAATGAAATGCTACATAAACATCAAGTTATTATCATCTTTCCTCCCTCACCCTAGGATTTACTCCCATCTCAGTGCCTTGTTATTTTCTTCTTAATGCTCTCCAGAAATCAGACTTTTCTTCTGCCTACACAACTAAACAGCTAACTCTGCTTTTAGTCCTATCCACCCCAATCTTGTTTCCCAATCATTCCCAATCCCTATTGTTATCTCATCACTTAGTCTCTTCTCTCCCTTTCAAATCATTCTCATCCCGTCTCTCCTCTTTTATCTAATATGAAACACAAATTAACAAGCCACACTGATGGTAACTAAGTTATAGAAATGTTGATTTGCATTAGTATATGGAATTTCCAAACCAGGAATATGTGGCACCAATTAAATCACAAATCTGGGCAACAACAATGAGAGTGTGTGTGTGTGTGTGTGTGTGTGTGTGTGTGCACATATACACATAAGTAAGTGTGTATGTATTAATATCTTTTGGGCCTCAAAATAATTCTATAAAATTATTTGTCTGCAGAGTTGGAATCTTACACCAACCACTCTCTGTCTCAAAAAGATGAGATAACATTTGAGGTCACATATGAGAAGCAGCAGTTTTAGGACTCCTTAAGTCTTCCACTTCCAAATTCAGCACTCCTTTCTTTCTATCTGTCTCACCATCCCCCTGCCCCCCACCCCATGACTGGGGTTTCTTCTTCTAGATCAGCCTTTCCCATTTTCCTCCCATTTCAATTCTTTCCCATGACCATCACCCTTCACCTGAGGATCGTGATTTGGGTTCCGAAGCCCTAAAGCAGGTAGTGCGGCTCCACAGCCAGCAGGCACAAGCTCTCCATCAGCATAGCTGACCCACTGCTGGACAAGAGTAGCTCCTCGGCTGCCTCCGGGACCCCCCATTCCTGCAGGCCACAGGAGCTGGGCAACGGCAGCCGCACCCCATACCCTTAAGCCCCCTGGTCCCTGCTCAAGAACTGGCAAACGAGGTGGGGGGATGGAAGTTCCACTGGTAGGAGGTGCCTGGAGGCAAACCCGGGGAGGAGGCCCTCCCCACCCTGGGCCGGTTCCAGATTCCCCATATCGGGCAGCAATTAGGGCACGAAGGCTGGGGAAGGCGTCAGGGTGAGGAGAGACATACAGGATGGACATAGTCCCCGGTGTGGCAGGAGCTTCCGCCACACTTGCAGAGACCTAGAAAAAGAAAAAGAAAGAGACTTAAGCGAGGACAGGCCCTCAGAGAAAACAAGCTGGAGAGGCCTAGGGATAAAGGAGAAATAAACCTTTAGGCTATCAGAACTGATTGTCAGCTCTCCATCCCCTACAGTTAAATAAAATCTGTAAAGTGGAATTGGAATGGAGGAGTGCAGATAATAAAACTTTAGGAAAGGAGTGATCACTAGGGTTTGGCCAACAACCCTAAGGCCCCTATCAAGAACCGTTCCCTTTCCTCTACCCTCATCCTTCTGGGTCACACTGGAGGCAGTAGAGAAGATATGGACGCTGGAGGAAAAGAGGATCAAATCCCATCTCTGAGTCCCCTGACCTGGAAAGGTGGAGGCGCGACCTCCATTATGAACACAGAAAGGCGGCTGGTGAGGGAAGGAGTCGGGATGCTGACCGCTTACTGGCACGTCGGGGAACTAGGGTTTCTTAGTATCTAGACTGCGAAGGGGAGACTGTGTGGCGATACTGGGGAAAATCGACTGGGATCGGAAATAGGAGCGAAGAAGGAAGAACAACTTCATCTCTGAATTAGGGGGAACACTAAGCCGAAGCCAAGTATCTGGTGGCCAGGAGGTGTAGGGTGATCAGAGTGGTTAATAACTTCCCAGCAGTCGAGGCCGGAGAAGGGCCTAAGGAGCAGCGAAACGGATGACAACCAGCTTCAGGGACGGGGGATCGTACCCAGCAGCGGAGCGGCAGCGATACCTCGGGGTCCAGCCCGGCTTCTAGAGAACACCGTCTCCAAACAAAGCCGCGACTTCCTCCACGTGTTTCTCCGCCTTTGTGACAGACCAGCACTTCCGGGTTCTTCGAAGGGCCCCAAGTTTCATAGCTGTTTGATCTGGAGCCTGCTCTGAAAAAGTTAAATTGGGATCCTAGCGGGGTGGGGACAGGGTTGCGGGGGGCGGAGGCGGGGGAGCTGGTAATACATATAATTCCGGGAAAGGAGCCTTACCCTTGATGGGGTGGTCAGAGATTGTTGGAGGTTTGGAGAGTTCGGGTTGATGGCAAAGTGAGGTGGTCTTTGGGTCCTGAGGGGTAAGGCTGGGGATAGGCGGGCGGCTCGGAGAGTTGCCCTGGCCTCCTAGTGGGAGGGGTGGGGCTTGCTTTCAACAATCGTGCTAGGCCAGGGCTTGGAAGTGCACCCACCCCACCCCGCTCCGCTGCGGTGACTGCTGCGTGATTTCTACCCTTATAACCTGAATCTGGGGCTCAGACTGAATATATGCCATTTCTTTACTTTTTGATTTTCCCCCTGAGGCAATTAGGGCTAAGTGACTTGCCCAGGGTCACACAGCTAGGAAGTATTTAAGTATCTGAGGCTGGATTTGAACTCAGGTCCTCCTGACTTTAACTGGTACTCCTATCCACTGCGCCACCTAGCTGCCCGATGTATGCCATTTCTTGTGGGCAGGTTCCCGGTTTTCCGAAGTAGGAGGAATCATTAAGCAATCAATCAAGAAGCATTTATTAAGCAAAGATACTTTAGCAATACTAATAAAAAT
This sequence comes from Antechinus flavipes, assembly GCF_016432865.1. Classification (NCBI taxonomy): domain Eukaryota; kingdom Metazoa; phylum Chordata; class Mammalia; order Dasyuromorphia; family Dasyuridae; genus Antechinus; species Antechinus flavipes. Next base: position 190,115,445 of record NC_067401.1, read on the forward strand.
GAGAATACGAAGAGATGCTCGCAAACAAAACCAAGATATATGCAAAATAAGTGCACAGTGATGGGGGTGGGGGTGGGGAGAGGAGCACTAACAGGGTAGCAGTCTCTTGAAGTCAAGAGCGTGCTTGAGCCCAGATTTGAAGAGGTGGACTTGAGAAAGGGGTGGAAAAGGGTTGGGGCTAGGGTAGTAAACAGCTAACGCAGAAGTATGGCGTGTTCGGAAGAGGAAATGTCCCATGAACATCAAATAGGGCAGTTTGAAATGCAGTGGAGGTGGGAGCACATGTTATTAGCATGGCAAGGTGGGGTGACATCAGATTGTAAAGGGCTTTAAATGAGTTTTGTATTTTTTCCTAAAGGTGACAGGGAACCACTGCTTTCTTGAACTTCTGCTCAAAACGTTTAGGTCCTAGGTAAGTAGGTGGGGCTGGCAGAGAAAGCCTGAAGCCCCGATAGTATGCTAATACTGCTGGAGGCAGGCTGGGAAGGGCACTGATGATGCTGGGATTGGGTGGGTTTTTGGTTTGGATGAAGTTTCCATTGCAGTCCCTCCCCAAGAGATCATCTTTGGAAATCCCACTTTACTGTGTTCAATCAGAAAACCAAGTTATGCTGGCAAACTCCTCAGGTTAAATTTCCCTCATAAATTGGCCTATGGGTCTGCCATGTTCCAATTCTTGGCTGCTTTCTTCTCCTCCCCTTAACTCCCACTCACCCTTCATTTACCTAGTGGTGTCCTTCTCCTTGTTATAGTGAACTAACTTCTGTAAGGGTTAGCCTGACAGTTAATGGTTTAATCCCCTTCCCCTACTTAGTCTCATGATTTTAGCCTGCCAGGCTATTGTGTGTTCCCTTCTCATGGCTTATTCCCTTTTTCCTAGTTGATTGTGAGTTCCACTGGAGAACTTGTCTTTCCATTATAATTGTTTAAAATCCTGTTCCTTGTTAACTATGATGTTCTTTCTATTGCTTTCTCAAAATCTATTTTGTAATTACTACTCCTGGTATCTAATTCACCTCTTCCTTTCATCCATAACTTCTCATAAAATAAAGGTAGCTTGGCTATTAGGAAAATTCTAAAATTCTTAACTAAATTATTTGGAGTTATTGTCACCATGTTAAATCTAAAATTGACAGTGTGTGTGGAAGAAGAGGGATAAGGTGAAAGCCTTCTCAGTTCACCTCCAAGTATAAGGTATTCCCCCTTCACAGAGTAGGGATGTTGTGCCACAGTTCTCTTCTAATTATTCTGATTCAGTTTCCCTCAATTGCTCTGCCTCAGTTTCCCTAATTGATAGGCCCCAATCCCCTTAGTTGCAAACTCCCCCTCGGGTTCATGAAGACTGATATAACTCAGGGCTATTTGCTCTAAGATTATAAATTGTCAATGTGTAAACTCAAAAAGGGGGACTCTAGACTTTGTAGTCAGACACTTTAACTCCCAGTTTGTTAGAATTTATGGTCTTACCCCACGACCTGTCAGAACTGAATTAATGGTTTCTGCCTGGAGATTCCTGCTTACCAGAGTTTGGATTCCACTCCTGCAGGAGGTCCAGGGAGTTGAGGAGGAATAGCATTGGTCAAAGGAAGACAGGAGTCGTTGAGTAGTTTGAGTGAGGAACTGATGGAAGTGATGCTCCCACTTCTCTCAGGCTCCTTCATACTTTATTTTTATACTGTATTATGATCATATATTTTCTTTAGGTCAACAAAGTCTTCAGACATGTGTCTGACTTACTGACCTTTATATGTTATTACATTTGATATTCAATATTAGAGTAAGTTTTTTATGGTTAAGTGTTAATTACTGATTACATTACTCAAAGCTAATAATGAAAAGGTAATATTATACAAGCTTAACTGTCAGTGAATTTTGTTAGTTTACTTATGTCTTCTTTGTCAATTTTATGGATTATTTGATTCCTCTATTTCCCTGACTTGGAACCCTGTACATAGGCATTTAGGGCAATTCCTAGTTATACTTTAATCATCTTTTGATTCCTAGACATACTGATCTTTTCTGAGTCTAAGTTGGTAAACACCATTATTTCCTGGACCTTTGGATTCTTTCCCATAGTGACAATGCTTTCGATGGTGTTCTCTCCTTTATCATTTGCCTCAGTGAGAGATTAGTTTTATTAGGACAGAATATGCATGTGGAATCCTTTCTAGTTAACTTGCCCAAATATCCCTTGTCACTATATATATTTTAGATAATGTTTAGTGCTATAATCAAGCCAATTATAAATAATATAGGAAATAATAGCCCACTAATGAGAATCATAGAAGGAAATGTTGTTCCTGCATGAGGACTGTGCACATTTGATCTCAGTTCTGGGCTTCGCCAATCAGCTTAGAGATTGCGACTCCCAACTCATACCCCTGCCTTTGTTTAGCTACTGTGTATAAATATGTCATTGAGAACTTGCATTGGTTGCTGGATGCTGGATTCTTGGAGACAATAGTCTCATTCAGCCTTGGGACCAAACTATGGATCCATTTGGTCCCAGTAAATCTCTCCCTTTCAAATAAATTATTAAAAACTCTCTAATCTCTATCTGCCTCAGTTTCTCCGGCATTACAGGGAGAGGTATCAAACAACACAGCCCATGTTGTGGCTCCACAACTCCCAAGAATAGTTGGAGTGGACAACAGCAATCTCAGCCTTTCCCTTGAGGTCTATGGCAACTCCCCTTAATATGTAAGCTTGCCAGTTTTCTTGAAACCAACAGGTCATTAGCTCTGAAAAATGAGCCTGTTTAGGATTTATAGTTAATTTTAAAAAAAGAAAAGAAAAAAGGGAGTGTTTACTAAGAATCTATAAGTTTGTATAATAATTGATCCTTTGCTTCAGGATAAATTTAAATATATAGAACATGTTAAACTCATGTGTGTAAGTCCTGGTAAACTTTTAAAACAATATATCTAGCCCTAAGTTGCATTTAGTAGAATTTGCTATTAAAAGATAAAATCTCTTGGGAGTGATATTCTTTTGAATTTGATTGCCTGTAAGAAATAGATTAGTGGATCAGTGGAAAAGGCTAGGTTCACAAGACAGAATAGTCAACTATAGCAATCTAGTGTTTGACAAACCCAAAGCCCCTAACTTCTGGGAAAAGAATTCATTATTTGATAAAAACTGCTGGGATAATTGGAAATTAGTATGGCAGAAATTAGGCATGGACCCACACTTAACACCATATACCAAGATAAGATCAAAATGGGTCTATGACCTAGGCATAAAGAACGAGATTATAAATAAATTAGAGGAACATAGAATAGTTTATCTCTCAGACTGTTATGGAATATTATTGTTCTGTAAGAAATGACCAGCAGGATGAATACAGAGAGGACTGGCGAGACTTACATGAACTGATGCTAAGTGAAATGAGCAGAACCAGGAGATCATTATACACTTCGACAACGATATTGTATGAGGACATGTTTTGATGGAAGTGGATTTCTTTGACAAAGAGACCTGAGTTTCAATTGATAAATGACGGACAAAAGCAGCTACACCCAAAGAAAGAACACTGGGAAACGAATGTGAACTATCTGCATTTTAGTTTTTCTTCCCGGGTTATTTATACCTTCTGAATCCAATTCTCCCTATGCAACAAGAGAACTGTTCGGTTCTGCAAACATATATTGTATCTAGGATATACTGCAACATATCCAACATATAAAGGACTGCTTGCCATCTAGAGGAGGGGGTGGAGGGAGGGAGGGAAAAAAAAATCGGAACAGAAACGAGTGTCAATATAAAGTAATTATTAAATAAAAATTAAATTAAAAAAAAAAAGAATTTGATTGCCTGATCATTAAGTCAGTAGCCCAACATTCGAGAGGAATGCCACAAATTACTCAAAGGAATGCTTTCCTGAACTATTGTCATAGGTGGACATCTTATCTGGGCAAGAGGTGGGAGGACAACTTTAGCTTCTGCTTAAGATGGGATACTTCTGACTCAGTTTCCCAGTTCTATTTCTTTGTTTCTCACCTGATTCAAAATTCAAAAGAATATCACTCCCAAGAGATTTTATCTCTAAGAGCAAACTCTACTAAATTCTGTGACAACCCCTAGGTATTTAGACAGGCACTAGTATCCAGTATCTTGATCTGCAGCCCCACAAGGCTTCCCTGGCTACAACCATACAATCCCCTAACTTCCAATCCCCCTTCTCCCCCCAGGGCTATGAAGTTTCTTTGTCTAAAGGCCCACACAACCTACCGATTTATCAATCACTCCCTAAACTGTTGTATACTTTCTTGGGCATGGCTGGATTTTATACTTGTTATTGTCAAGCTCCTCTATGATTCTATTCAAAGCCCTGACACACTCCCTCTTGACTGGGGGCCTGTGATCAGGCCATGTTGTGCCACAGTTCCCTTTTGATGTCCAGTACCTCCCTCCATTGTATCATCCCAGGTACCTCCCCCACTATGTCATTGTTCTTGTTATCCTATAAAAAAGCTTGCTCTGTGATACTTAAGGCTGGACTCTTTGAGATGATGGTCTCATCCAGCCCTGGGACCAAACATGGATCCATTGGTCCCAATATATCTCTCCATTTAATAAACTATTGAATTGGTCTCTAATCTCTGTCTTGCTCAGTTTCTCAGCATTATAGCCAAAGCTTTTAAGACCCTAAAAGCTAAATTGACTTCTGTCCCTACCCAACCTAATTCAGAAAAGCCTTTTACTCTGTATGTTCATGAAAGGCAGAGTCTGGCCCTAGGGGTCTTTAACGGGGCTCTTGGACTCGATCCCAGATCAGTTGCCTGCTTCTCAAAGAAACTTGACTTAAGCGTCCTTACAATGATCCTCTAGTCTTAGAGCAAAGGCTGGTATAAGCCCTTCTAATTGAAGAAGCCTCAAAATTCACCCTAGGCGAAGCATTAGAAGTTCTAACACCCACCCAATCAGGTTCAGAGCATTTTAGAAGCCAAAAGGCATCAGTGGCTTGCTAGTGGGAAGCTTACCAGATATCAGGTTCTCCTGCTACACACACCCCTTCCTTCCCCCTCCCCCTCCCCCCTTGATTCTCCAGGTGTGCCACATCCTAAATGTTTTAAGACTTTGAGAGAATAACTTATTTTGACTATTCTGTATCCAAAGAACTAAGAAATAGAAATATGTACAGATACATATCTAATGATGGCCATCTCTAGAGAGGAAAAAAAGAAATTTATATAACTTGTATATTAAAGGGAATAGCAAATTATGCACAATAGATTTGTAGTGTTGTGTGCATTTTAAAAAATACTCAAAATTTTATTCCATAAACTAAAAATAATTTTCAAAAAAATCACTAACATGATGCAAATTAAAGCAACTTTGAGATTATATCAATATTGTGCCAGTTCCCTTTAATTGTCCTGACCCAGTTTCCTTAATTGCCTGCCTGTTTCCCTAAATTGTTCTGCCTCCAGTTCCTAATTGTAATGCTCAAACACTACCTCCCTCCCTCCTAATCATCAGAACGTTTGATAGAATAAAGATCTTATATTTTAGACATCATTAGACTATCAGGTGCCTCTCCCCATACCAATTAATTAGAATATCAGGTGCCTCCCCTCATTATGTCATGGTTCTTGTTACCCTACAAAAGAATCTTTGTATCCAACATTTGAGGCTGCATTCTTGGAGACGTAGTCTCATTCAGCCCTGGGACCAAACCATGGATCCATTTGGTTGTAGTACATGTCTCCCTTTCAAATAAAACATTTAAGACTCTAATTTCTATCTCGCCTCAGTTTATATATATATTTCTTCAGGCTAATATAACAAACAAAAAAAAAGGGTAATGACAAATATTTGCAGGACTAGAGGGAAAACAGCTATACCAGCACACAGTTGGTGGAGTAAAATCATCTAGCCAATCTGGAAAATTTGGAATTGAGCATACCATTTGACCCAGTTCCAACCATAATTTCATGGTAGCCAAAAATTAGAAACTGAAGGACTACCCTCCTATACTAAACAAATTGTAGTGTATGTAATCTTGCCATATGATGAAATAGATAATTTCAGAAGAAATAAAACTTATGAAATGATGCAGCCAAAGTGAGCAGAATTAGAACAATTTATACAATGGTAACATTGAGGTTGAGAAGGGGAGACCCAGAAGTCCCAGACTGGTGTGGCAAGATGTCTCAAAAGAATTTGCAGGCTTGGACCCTCTCCTAGTCAAGGGGCAAAGTTTATTAAAAGCCAAGTGATGCCATTACTGAGTAAAGAAACAGAACGAAGGTGATACTTACACAGCTTTCAATCATAGATATGTTAATTCAATAGCTCAAGCCTAGGGAATAATCTCCAGATGAATTGAGGGTGGTCTCCAAAATTTGATTGTCACTACCAGATCATCAGTCAGCAGTGAACTGAGAAGTAGTCTATTCAGAATTAGACCAACTGGGCATTTCCAGAGTAGGAGTTTTCCTGAGGCCAGAGGCTAATTGACTAAGGAGTAGTCAGAGCCGCTTTGGAGCAAATTCCAAAACCAAAAGTTTTAGCGTTTCATATTACATCAGTAACACTGAAAAATTTTAGAATGCCTATCAATGCAATGATAAACCCAGAGTCCAAAAATCGCTAACATCCATTTGTCTCCTGGAAGAAGGGATGAATTTAAAATGACAAAAATAATAAACTATAACTAAACCATAAAAATCACAAGGCAATTTGAGACAATCTCAATTTTATCAAATATATTAACAAATCACCATTTTCTGTTTACAGGGAGGAGTGAACCTTGAAAAAAGGTTCAGGATGATTGCTATAGGAAATCTGATGGTGGTTAAAAGAAAAGTAAAAGAATTGACATATAGTAGTCATGACCCAATTTATACTGTTTAGAACCAATAAAAGGAGATAATATGCAAAGAATTAACCTAGGGAGGAGCCCAATCAGCAATCTTGACTATCCATAACCCTACAAACCAATTAGTAGCAAAATAACACAGCACCTTTCTAGGTTAGTCAGGTTCTGACTTTATGTAAAGCCCATAAAAACTGGATCACAAAGAGCTAAAAGGGACCTGAGAAGTAATTAATTAAACCCTCTCATTTTGCAAATGAAGATACTGATTCCCATAGAAGTTGAGTGATTTGCCTAAGGTAATGGTAACAAATCAATTCAATCAATGGGATTTGAATCCAAATACTCTTTCCACTGTAGCATGTTCCCTGGAAATGGTGGTACAATGTTGAGCATCCTAATTTTTTCCTTTTCCTATGTAGTCATGTACTTTTATTTAATCGTATTTTATTTTTCCTAATACATGCATACCTTTCATCTTTGTAAAACCTTGCGTTTCAAAATTTTTTCTTTCTTTCTCCCTTCCTCCCCCATCCCATCCCTGCCTTCCTCCCCAAGATGGCAAGCAATCCAATACAAGTTAAACATGGAGCATACTAATTCTGTCAGAGAACCTCAGCTCAAATTCCATCTTTGACATTGACTTTGAGCAAGTCAATTAATTTTTCTGGGCTTCAGCTTCCTCATTTGTTAATATGAACAGGATTGAAGCGAGTTGACTTCTGAAATTCCTTTCAGTTCTTGATTTAAATGCCTGAATTACTAGTCATTTAGAGCTAAGTAGAGGAAGGAAATAGACAATAAAAAGCATGGATGGTCTGAAAATATCCTCATTTTTTCTTTTAGTCTGCCTCCTTCTCTAGAAAGTGTAATTTTGATATTCTCAATCGCATCTTGAAAGAGACAAACACCTCCAAGTTTCAAACTTTATTCCCGATGCGGGACAGGTTCTTTTTACTCCCCAATTTGAGAGACATCTCTCACCTGGGGAGACAGTCCCAATTCCTTCCACCCATTTTCACTTTTCCAGCAAGGAGAAAGGACCAGTTTGGGAAGAAGACAAGATGAATATTTTGTGCAATACTTCTCCCCCGCCCCCGCCCCATTCCCCTATCCAATCTTCCTGTCACAGGGGATAACTTCTCCCCCGCATTATACTTTTAACAAACATTTCTTGCTCCTCAAAAAACAAACAGAAAAAAACCTTTAAAAAAAAAGGATCCTGAACTAGGGGCTGGAGGAAGAAATGTCATAAAAATAATAACAGTCACTACTGTTTCTGCTGCATAGCTTCCTTCCGAGCTGCATCCTGTAATAGCTGGGTGTCAACTTCATCTGCTGGCAGCTGCACATATCTGACCACAGAACCCCGGATAAAACAGTTTTTCACAGAGAGCTGGATAAAAAGACAAAAAAAAGCCAATTTTCATGAGAAGTCTTTTTCCTCAACTTACTGTGCCAGTTCTTTTCCTTATTCATCCTCTCAACTCACCATGTGAGGATATTTCTCTGGGTCTGTAACACTGATATCTGTTAGTTTGATGTTGAGATACTGTGGAAAGGGAGAAGAGACACACACCATTAATACAGAAACCAGGACCCAAGCTCCTCCCTTATAGCCCTCATATTCACATTTCCCTCAGGGAACCTGATAAGATGAATGCTTCATTTTTCTCACCTGGTCTACAGAGTGCAAGGTCCCACAGATACTGTGAAGGAAGAAGACTTAATTAGTTAGAACCAAACTTGGCATAAGTAAAAGAATCCTATCATCACCACTTTTCATCCCATTTCATGCATGAAGTACAACCACCAAATAGGTCCATGCCAGAATGTTTTCTTTTCAGATAAATCAAGGAAGCTACAGGTGTCATTTACTTCAATTTTAAGGAAGCATTCCACAAAATTTCTCTGCTATTCTTGTGTAGAAAGACAGAATAGACATTAATGATTCTATGCTAGCTTGGAAGAAGCTCCCTAGCAACCTCATCTTTTTATCCAATACCTTGGATAAAGACAATAGTTGGTATGTTTACTACTTTTCAAGTGTCATGAAATTGGGAGGAATAGTTAGCAGACCATATGACAAAGCAAGGATTATAACTTTATATGAAAATAATTTTAGAATATTTAAGGAAAATATATGACAGGTCTTTCCACTGAATCCATCTAAATGAAGTCTAACAGGGATGTCAAATTTTATAGTTGATTTTGACAAATCAACTTTTACTGGCACAAGATGAGGGATATGTAACTATATTTTTAAAAAGTCAAAGGCTTAGTGGACTAAAAGCTCAGTATAAATCAATCTTAGACTGAAACTTATGGATACGAATACCATGAAACTCCAGGACAGGGAAATAGCACTGTTGTCTCTACGTGTGACCAACACAACACATAAAGAAAAAAGTGCTGAATTCTGGGTAACCACATATTAGGAAGAACATTCATTGTTAAGCTAAAGGGTATTCAGAGAAGATCCAGATAAATCAAGGAACTCAAAAGTTTAAGGGTATTTACAAACCTGAAGAGAAGATTTACAGATGAGCACATAACAGCTAATTGAGATTTGAAGTTATTATGGACATTAACCTTGTTTTAATTGGCTCTTGGACAGAACTAGGAGAAGTGGGTGGAAGTTACAGAGGGACAAATTGATATTTGATACATGTGAGGAGCACCCATCACAAGTGGATCCAGGAAGAAGTGAGACTCCTTCCCAGAAGCTGGATCCCCACTTTAAAATGCATCACAACACATCTGATTCTTGTTCAGGTAGCCAGTCTGTGGTTCTTTATATCGGCTCCTGTAGTTTACCATCCTCTCTCCTCGGCTGCTTCTTTCAATTCATCAATACTACTCCACATCACATCACCATACTCATGCCTTTTTTAATGGTCCTTAGGAGGAGGAAAACCTTTATAAATGTACCTTGTTATAAGTATATTAAGCCTTCTTTTGGCACTAGTAGAATAGCAAAAAAAATGGACTCATGAGGAAGACCACCAATAAGCCTCTTTCACTCCTAATTATAAGTTCCTTATTAAAATAAGAATGTTCCTGAGAATTGTCCCACCTTAAGCCCTTGAGAGCTTGATTTTATATAAATGCTTAGTGAAGCAGTAACAAGGAAATGACAATTAAGACCTAGTTGGATACCAGAAAGTAAAGAAAGGAGAGGAAGAAGGTAAAACCCAATAAATTTTATCTTCACGGTTTTGCCTATGACTCACTTTGTTCTTTATACAGACTCTAGTGTTCAACCCTTACCTCCATGCTACTAACAATTTGTGTTCAATAGCAAAAATGTAAAAGCAAAGAATTCTCATCCATATGATCGAATCCATCAGTAAACATTTATATTAAATGCTTATAATGTGACAAGCATTGTGCTAAGTGATAGGGATACAAAGAAAGGAAAAATAGTCTATTCTTAAAGAGCTTACATTCTAATGAGATATGTAAATTTACATGCTTAATAACATACAAAATATATGGAAGACAATCTGGAGGGGAAGGCTCTGGTAGCAGAGCCGGATTAGCAAAGGTCTCCAAAGATGGGATTTGTGTGATATTTAGAAGGAAGCCAAAACTGCGGTAAGGAAAATATTCTAGGAATGTTGGACTATCAATGCAAAAGCACCCAGAGAAGAGATCCTGGAATAAAGAAGATCCAGTAGGCCACCACAGCTAGATTGTAAAATTCTTAGAAAGGAAGACTAGAGAGCAAGGAAAGAGCCAACTTGTAGAGTCAACAACTGTGCTCCTTGGCCCTCTGAAAAAAGTATTTCACTCATAGTATTTCACCTGGAATCCTTTCTATATTCCTATCTCAATTCCAGTATCTCCAAATTTTACCCATCTCTCAGTATTCACATTCCCAGGCTACTAAGATTGACTTTCCCCAAGACCTTTTAAAATACATTTTTGTACACCATATCATCTAGTACCTGGTACTTATCTTGAATTTCTTCCCTTTTGCAAGACTTGTATCCCTCTTGACTGTAAAGCTTAAAAGTAAGGATTACAACAAATATTCTTATATCCTTCCCCCAGTCCCTACTGCAATGCATAATTATAGAGCATTAAGAAGCTTCTTTTGTCAAAAGAATTCTATGGAAATCCAGCAAAGTTGCTGCCTTCAGTTCTGCAGGAAGACTCTTCATTTGTTCCACATTACCTCAAGTCATTCTTGAGTTCCACGACAACATCCTTTCCCACAAGTGACTTGAAAAAGGAGTAGAAGAGCTGAGGGAAGGAAAAAGGAAAAAATGAGGGAGATGAACTAACCACCTATTTTCCATCCCCTTAGTGAATTCTTCCCAGTGTCTCCCATTTGGGAGGAAAAAAGCCCCCTCATTTTCTGAACTTAAATCACAATGTGTTTGTTCTCCCCCATATTCAACCCTTCAGCTCTCCTCTTATGTGTAGTGTTCCATGATTAGAATATTAACTCCTCCATTGCAGGGACTTTCTTTTTGCTCATATTTGTATCCCCGATTAGCACTGGGCCTGGTGTTGAACAACACTTAGCTGAGATCCAGCCTAATTGTGTAGTGATGTGGAAAGTGTGGAATTTCAGCTGTGCCAGTTACTGGCAGTAAAATTTTGGTCAAATCAAGTCCAATTGCCACACCTGTAAAATAATAATCTCCAAGGTTCCTTCCAGTTGCAGAATTTTATTTTCTATGGTTCTCACAAGTCCTTTCAAGTACATGCTTTGTCTTTGTTCTACACCAGTACTACTCTCTTTAGGACTTAAGGACCATCACTCTGCTTTTCAATTACCGATTATCAGGTGTTCCAAAAGTCTTATTGCTGTTTTGGACTAAAGCTTTTGGAACATAGTGTTCTCTTTCCTGTAGGGGAGAAGTGTTTCTGAAGTAGTATGAGTTATGTAGCCCATGTGGATAGCGGGCCAGATTTATAGTCTGAAAGACCCGAGTTCAAATCTTGCCTAGCAATGCGACCACCACCTGTGTGCCTGGTTTTCCTCATCTAAAAAGGGGATACTACCACCAGATATATTAGCATATGTAAAGGGATATCTATACACTCGTTAGCTATTCAATATCAACAGTTCATTATGTAATAAACCACTAGTCAAAGGATCATGAATTTGGAGACGAAAAGAAGCTCCATAGGAGTGTGGGGTGGGGGTTTAATCTTTTATTTTAACCGAGGCCCAGATTAGGGGGAGGCTATACACCCGAGGTTCTCCCGACGGGATGGGCAGGGGCTCGAGCCCCGGGTTCTTCCCACTGCTAGACCTCGCACTCTGCCCAGTTTTCCCGAGAACAAGCACAAGATAGGAGAGATGGATTTTCTCACACACACACACACACACACACACACGCTCTCCCCGCGCGCGCGCGCACACACACACAACAGACACACACACCCCCACCCTCACCCCGCGCCCTTTAACCGATTCAACGGTCTCCGCGGGAAGCGGTACCTTCTATGACGTCACGGCCCTTACCATTATCCTCGCGCCGCGGTTCGGGTCCTGGAGAGGAGGGGGACGCCTTAGCTCGGGTTTCGGGGAGGTGTGGGCCGCGTGAGAGGCTCGCTACCACCGGAATCCGAGCCCAGGGGTCGCGCGCTACGGTGGGGCTAGGGTGAGGGCAAGTGCGCACGCGCGGCGAAGAGCTGACAGCGCGAGAGTGAGCGAGAAGGAACTAGGTGATTTGAAGAGACACCGACCGAGTCAGCTCCCAGTTCTTCGAGAAGGGGAAAGGATTGGAACTTGGAGAATTGAGACGGACTCTGGGCGGAGTTTATATCCTCTTACCTTGTTCCAGAATCTCACCGCGCAGGCGTGTTTTGGGCTAAAGGGCTGGTATCTCTGAAGTCAATTTAGTTAATGAAAACTATTCAAACATTGTCCTGCGCATTGCAGATATAAACACGAGAGGGAGAATTACATTGTACCAATCAGGTGATGTGGGAAGAAATTATTTGCTAAAAACATTCACTCAACATTTGTGTTGCTGATAACGCACGGTGAATCCGAAGTGAGGCAGGAATGGGTGAGGGTCAGATGTCCAAGGCGCGAGTTCCCGGCCAAGCAATTTCGCTAAACCCAAAGGCTATGGCGGGAAACCTTTATTGTTAAACACCAAGAGGGACTCTCTTGGCGGGCATATCATTCTCTGGAGAGAAGTGATCTGCAAAGGGTCATTTTCTGAAGACCCATTTTATGCATGAGTCTAAGGGGAATCTCAAGTGGAAGTGAAATCTTGCCTGGAGTCGTGATTTCCTTCGGGAAGGCTTATCTTGCTCCAGAGGATACTAGACCATTTGGGTTTGTAGATCAAGCAGAGTTTTACTCTCATCACAAGTATTAACATTTCATAGATGAGGAAACAGACCAAGAGTTTTTGTCTTCTACAAGCTCAAACTGCTAAGTAATGGCAGAACTAGGATTCCAAAATACATTCTGAGATCTTTTCAACACAATTGGGTGACCTATCTGTAATAGTTCACTTTTTAAAAAAAAAATTAATCTTCAAGATTCTGTCTTGGGCTTCTTTTTACTCTATACCATTTATCTTGTCAGCTCCTGCAGATTCAATTATCATCTCTATGTTCATTCCTAGATCTACTTATCCAGCTCTAACCCCTCTACTGAACTCCATTTTGTCATCATGAGGTGTCTATTGGACACCTCAAAATAAATGTTTAATTTATTCTTTAAATGATGTCCTTTTGTGTTTTTTAACATCACCACCTTCATTGTATATAGAAATAGTATTTTTAAGACAAAAAGAAAAAGAGGGAAAATCAGTATAACCAATACATCAAAAAAGTGAAAAAATACACTTGCAGACTTCCCATTTCTTTGCAAAAGTAGTGTCTTCTTCCTAGCTGTGTGACCCTGGGAAATTCACTTAACCCCAATTGCCTTAGCAAAAACAAAAACAAAAAAAGTAGAGGGTCTTCCCATTTCTTTCAAGCCATATTTATTATTATTATTATTATTATTATAACTTTTTATTTACAAGATATATGCATGGGTAATTTTTCAGCATTAACAGTTGCAAAACCTTTTGTTCCCATTTTTCCCCTCCTTCCCCCCCACCCTTCTCCTTCCTCCCCCAGATGGCAGGTAGACCAATACATGTTAAATATGTTAAAGTATATGTTAAATACAATATATGTATACATGTCCATACAGTTATTTTGCTGCACAAGAACAGACTTTGAAATAGTATACCATTAACCTGTGAAGGAAATCAAAAATGCAGGCAGACAAAAATAAAGGGATTGGGAATTCTATGTAGTGGTTCATAGTCATCTCCCAGAGTTCTTTTGCTGGATGTAGCTGGTTCAGTTCATTACTGTTCTATTGGAATTGATTTGTTTCATCTCATTGTTGAAGAGGGCTACGTCCATCAGAATTGATCATCATATAGTTTTGTTGTTGAAGTATATATAATGATCTCCTGGTCCTGCTCATTTCACTCAACATCAGTTCATATAAGTCTCTCCAGGCCTTTCTGAAATCATCCTGCTGATCATTTCTTACAGAACAATAATATTCCATAACATTCATATGCCACAATTTATTCAGCCATTCTCCAATTGATGGGCATCCACTCAGTTTCCAATTTCTGGCCACTACAAAGAGCATACTTTTTCTTTATAATTCTGAAATGTTTACTTTGTTCACATATATATGAATTTCAGAGTTTACAAAGCCTTTTCTGCTGGAGGATTTTAATCTCTCCCAGATCTGTCTGCTATGAAGAATAGTTTTCTTGAAGTTCAAGAAAAACACATGGAATTTATTTTAACTGGGATGTCTATGTGAGTCTATAAGGGAAAGGCATATGCTAACTTTTATAGTGAGGTTATTATAGTAAAGTTGTTTTTGTACAAGTATTCTCTGTATTGGTCCCCACCCAACAAAACCTATAAAGTGGGCCAATATATTCTTTCTTCTCCAGTCCCCACATTTCATAACTAGTGTAATAAGACAGTTTTGTACAACTATTTTACATTTCTTAGGATTCTCTTACTCTTTGTCTTCTCAAACATTCATGTATGAAAACACAATCACATATGTACACTAAGACCCATTTGTAAGTGTACTATCCATGTCACATATATTTAACCAAACACAGATGTATGTTAGTATTAATTAGTGGTAATCATGCATTTTGTTTTTGCATGTATAATAGAAGACAATTTGAACTGAACTGTCTTCAGCCTTACCTTTCCTCACATGACTAGTTGCTGGGAGTTTTCTATAGAAATTCTCTTCAAATAAATGTTCGAATACATATTCTTCATAGTTCTGCAAACTCTGGTTGCCTTAATCCTGGTGGGTAGTTTTTTGAATCTTTTCAGGAACTTGTGGACTACAGCTTTCCCTCTGATAAAGACCAAGTTAAAAAGCCATAACAAAAGCATAATCTACTATTGGCACTTCACTTAAGGTTCTTTTCCCCAAACTTCCTTGTATTTAACTTATTTACCAATATATTTAGTAACTTTGGTTTTGCTATGTATATTTATATATGGACTTGCTTCCCCTTCCCCCATTAAATGTTCTTAGATATAGGAACAATATATTTTTGTTCTCATCTACCCTTGACCTGGGATGATACCTGGAACATAGTAGATAAATACTTGATTCAAAATCCCCAACATTGTGTCCTGGAGTCTCTTTTCACTTTATATTGTTAGCATTTTTGTGCAAATTCTGCCTCATGAGCAAGACATCATCCTATGATAAAATCGGTCCTTTTCAAAAAATGAAGGACAGATAACATAATGCTGCTCTTAATTTTGTTTTGCTGGTGAGGGCACAATCATATTCCTAGTTAGCCAGACTTACAACTTAGATATCATTTTTGACTCATTCTCTCATCCTCTAATTTGACAAATCCTGTTATCTTTATAACCTCACTTATATATGCCCCTTTCTTGTCTTTTACCTTCCCATCATTTTAGGCCAGTTCATTTTCATCTCACAATAGCCTGTCAGATGGTCTCCCTGCCTTGTCTCTCTCCTAATATATCCTCCATTCTCTTATCAAATTGATCTTTCTAAATATTAAGTCTGTTATATCCTCATCTTACTCCCCTCTCCCCCATTCAAGAAACTTCAGTGGCTTCCTATCATTCCAGGATCAAATATAAAATCCTCTAATCATCTTACATGGTGTCTCCACTTTTCAATCTAGTGACACTAGCCCTCTTATTCTTCTTTTAATAAGATAATACCAACTCCTAGTATGCCTGGAATGCTCTCCATCTTTTCTTCCTGGCTTCCTTTGAGTCCCAGCTAAAATCCCACTTCTAAAAGAAGCCATGGCTTCCTTAATATTAGTGCCTTTCCTCTGAAATATCAAATTCCTGTACACAGTTTGCATTTAAACTATGAGCAGGTAGGGATTAGTGTTTGGGTTTTTGTTTTTGCTATGATTTTCTTCGCATTCCCATTATTTAGCATGTGCTGGGCCCATATTGAGTACTTAATAAATGCTGTTGATTGCCTCCTATTGCCACTGGACATGGAGCAAAAGAAGTGGGACAATTTCCCCACTGTTGCTGAGTCTTTGAGGAAGAAAAGAAGAGAAACAAAATTGAGACAACATATTCCAGTTTTGGGGAGTATTTCATTTGAATGTTTAGAAGTAGAAAATGGCATATCAAGTTTGGGTAACAAATTAGTAGTCCAATTTTGCTATTAAGAGTATATAAAGGGGAGTAATGTGAAATAAGGCTGGGAAGCTAGAATGCAGGTTTTTTTTTTTTTTTTTAAACAATTGCCTTAAGTGGCATGTCTAAGGTCACTATTAACTGTTAAGTTATTAACTGTTAAGTGCTGAGGTCAAATTTGAACTCAGGTCCTCCTGCCTCCACAGCTGTGGTCTATCCATTAGGGAATCTAGAATGGAGTCAGCTTGTGGAAAATCTTAAATGAAGCAGTTTGCAATTTTGACCTCCAGGCAAAAGGGAGTTATTGAAGGTTTTTGAGAAGGGAATGTGATACTTCCCTAGTTGTGATACTAGGCTTGTGCTTACTATTTTTTAATATTAACACAAAAAGGACTGAAAAAAAGATAAGCAGTTATGAGAGATGACTGAGATTGTTGTAGCTACATGAGAGTACAGATTATGAGAATGTGAGAGATCCAGAAGCACAATGGCTATGATTTGTTAACTTAATTGGATATGGGGAATAAGGAAGAGTGAAGAAGTTGAAATGACTGCAAGGTTTCCAACCTGGGTGGCTGGAAGTGGTATAGGGCAGTTCAACTGAAATAAGAAAATTTAGAGAAAATATGGATTAGAGAGTAGCTGGTAGGAAAAGATGAATTTCTTTTTCAATACATTAAATATGAGAGATATTGGTGGCATATTTGGCTATATACATTCCACAGGAAACAACTAAAATTATGGTGAGAAATTTGGACTGGGTTTACAGACTTGGGAATTATCAATGTGGAAACAATAATTAAATTCGTATTAGATGAAATCTCCAAACAAATACATGCAGAGAGAAAAAAGAAAAGGAGGCCCAGAACAGTCTTGAGAAACTGACTAGAAATCATAAAATGGATGATAATACAACAAGGGATACAGAAAAAATAATCAGAGAGGAGAATCAGGAGTGCAATGTCATGGCAAAAATTTAGAAGTAGCACAAAAAACTGCAGAAAGGTTAAGGAGAATGAAGATTAAGTACAAAATTTGTATTTAAATATTGGTTTCATTACTTATGTGACTTTGCCTAATCACCCTCAGCCATCAGGCATATTCATTCATATCAATGTTCACAGTTACCATGCTTAGAGTCCCAAAATATCACACATCTTTTCCTTTAAGCACAAATTTATTGAGCAATAAACAACTCAACTCCCTGGACGGAAAACAAAATCCAGGGCCAGATTAAAAATAAACAGAAATTCAAATTCACCTAACTAGTCCAAAAAAGGCCTTGTTATTCTAAGAGTACTATTCCAGTGTCCAAACAGCATTGTGAGATGTGGAAACAGAAAAGTAATCCCCAAAATCCTTCTAGGATGGTCAAGGACAATTGTGATACAGATGCAGTCAATTCAGAAGGCACAACTGGTGCTGGGGAAATGGGGCAAGAGGCAAAAGTGGGCTAGAGGCTCCTCAGGGTCCTCTAATCCCACATGGATGAGGCTACTAATCCACTTCCTCAATAGTGGGGCCAGAGGGGGGTCCTTTGGGAGGAACATATCCACAAGTGCCCCCCATGCCTCCCTCACATCCTTGATAGAGCTTAGTGATGATAGGATTACACACCTGCTCTAATTCTTTCCTCTTATGCTCATACTCTTCCTTCTCAGCTAGCTGATTGGACTCCAGCCAGGAAAGGACTTCTTGGCATTTATCTAACACTTTTTTCTTGTCATCTTCACTGATCTTTCCCTTTAAGCCTTCCTCACTCACTGCATTCTTCATGTTGAAGGCATAAGATTCCAGAGCATTTTTAGCAGCAACTTTCTCCCTCTGGGCCTCATCTTCTGATTTATATTTTTCTGCATCACGCACCATTCGCTCAATTTCTTCCTTGCTCAGGCGACCTTTATCATTAGTGATGGTGATCTTGTTGGCTTTGCCTGTGCTCTTATCCATAGCTGTGACATTCAGAATTCCATTGGCATCTATATCAAAGGTTACCTCAATCTGGGGGACACCACGGGGAGCAGGGGGAATGCCACTCAGGTCAAAACGACCCAGAAGGTTGTTGTCCTTGGTCATGGCCCGTTCTCCCTCATATACCTGGATCAGTACACCCGGCTGGTTGTCAGAATAGGTGGTAAAGATCTGGGTCTGTTTGGTGGGGATGGTGGAGTTGCGTTTGATCAGTGCTGTCATCACACCTCCTGCTGTCTCCAGCCCCAGGGAAAGGGGAGCCACATCCAACAGCAACAGGTCCTGCACTTTCTCTGATTTATCACCCATCAGAATGGCTGCCTGCACTGCTGCTCCATAGGCTACAGCCTCATCAGGGTTGATGCTCTTGTTCAGGTCTCTGCCATTGAAGAAATCCTGCAGTAGTTTCTGTACTTTGGGGATTCGGGTGGAGCCACCCACAAGGACAACGTCATTGATTTTGGCTTTGTCCATCTTGGCATCTCGCAGGGCTTTCTCTACAGGCTCCAGGGTACCCCGGAACAGATCTGAGCACAGCTCTTCAAACCTTGCCCTGGTGACAGAAGTGTAAAAGTCAATGCCTTCAAATAAGGAGTCAATTTCAAGATTGGCTTGGGTGCTGGAAGACAGGGTTCTCTTAGCCCTTTCACAGGCTGTTCGAAGTCTTCTCACAGCCCGCTTGTTCTGGCTAATATCTTTCTTATGTTTTCTCTTGAATTCCTCAACAAAGTGATTTACTAGTCGATTATCAAAGTCCTCCCCACCCAGGTGGGTGTCTCCTGCAGTGGCTTTCACCTCAAAAATCCCATCATCAATGGTAAGAATGGAGACATCAAAAGTGCCCCCACCCAGATCAAAGATCAGTACATGTCGCTCTCCCTGACTAGCTTTATCTAGTCCATAAGCAATGGCAGCTGCTGTAGGTTCATTGATGATTCTCAGCACATTCAGGCCAGCAATCACTCCAGCATCCTTGGTGGCCTGGCGTTGAGAGTCATTGAAATAGGCTGGGACAGTGATGACTGCATTGGTGACTGCATGACCCAAGTAGGCCTCCGCAGTCTCCTTCATTTTGGTCAACACCATGGAGGAGATCTCCTCAGGATAGAAGGCCTTGTTTTCACCTTTGTAGGACACTTGAACTTTAGGCTTACCTCCATCATTTATCACCTGGAAGGGCCAGTGCTTCATATCGGATTGTACCACGGAATCTCCAAATTTGCGACCAATCAGCCTTTTGGCATCAAAGACTGTGTTCTGAGGATTCATGGCCACCTGGTTTTTGGCTGCATCTCCAATGAGTCTCTCTGTGTCTGTGAAGGCCACATAGCTGGGGGTGGTTCGGTTGCCCTGGTCATTGGCAATGATCTCCACCTTGCCATGCTGGAACACTCCCACGCAGGAGTAGGTGGTGCCCAGATCGATGCCGATGGCGGTACCTTTGGTAGATGACATGACTCTCCCACAAGCTCCGGGAAGGCTAAAGGATATGTGTCCCTGTCAAGATGACTATTGAGTAGGGTTCGCACAGGGTGAGGATTGGGAGTTTTCTGATAACACTTGGGGAGAGGTCTGGCCTCCCTTGAAAGCTTGTACACACTGCACCACTCCCACCAGTTTTCTCCAGAATTAATGTCCCCTTTGGCAGGTTCAGTTCAATTTTCCTTTGGGTTAGAGGAAAAGGCAAAAGTGGGGCCGAGGCTCTATTGGGGGGAGTCACCTCAGGAGGTCGTTACCTCAGGAGGGTTTTTTCCCCCGCCTCTCATGAACATCCAGCCCCCTTCCTAAACTCTCCCCTCTCCCCTCCTCGTTTTAACTAATTATGGCCCTAAGATGCTCCCGAAGAGTCTTTCTCTCCGATACCCTGTCACAGCAACGTTCGCAACGGTCTGAACTGCAGGTCCCACCTCTTTGGGACAGGGCCAACCAATCACGATCCCCATAAGCCCCACCCTCCCGCCCATCTCTTCTTCCCTGCGCCGCCCAAGGCCCCGCCTCCCTCCCAGGGCGCTGGTTCAGGTCCTTCTCCCGAACTTTAGGGAACTTTCTCCGTCTTAGGCAGTCGCCCCTCCCCCCACTGTTTAGGGTCCAATCAGAATCTCCCGTAGCCTCTGCCCCACCCCACCCCCACCCTGTTCTGACTTCAGTCTAGAATTTCATGCACCTTTCAAACTCTCCCCTGGCATTTTGCTCTTTGCCCACGTACTACGAAGAGGTCATTAACGTAAACAAAGCCCCAGTCACTCCAGTAGGCCAAATGGCGCAACAAACCCACAACCAATTTTACTTTATACTCATTCCTAAAAAGGAGAGCGATCCAATGAGAGAGACAGAGATAGAGAGAGACAGGGAGAGAGAAAAAAAGACATGGAGGGAGGGAGGCAGTGGCAGAGAATGTGTGTCTGTGTAGAGAGGAAGAGTGATAGAGAGACAGAGAGACTGAGTGTGACAAAGTTGTCATGGTAACAAAGTGCAGTGAGCGGCACCAAAATCGGCTGTGCACACCCTGCTTAAGGGTCCTCTTCTCTATTTTCTTCCGCCTACAAACTCGTACTTCTCAGGAACCCCAGAAATGTCCCGAAAGTTCTGAAGAGGGGCGGGATGCCCGCCGTGATTGGTTGGAGTTGCTTTTGGGTAGGACCTGGACCCCTAAAAGCCTCACTCATGGCGCGAAATCACTGGAAAATTCCTGAGCAAGATGGGGGAGAGAAAGAGAAGGGAACACCGCCCCAGGAACGCTGTGATTGGCTGACACATGCGGAAAAGAATAGGTCCTTGGGAGAATAAATAAATACTGAGCATTGCAGCTGCTTCTGACAACCTGCGAATTGGAGTAACTGCGCCACTGAAACTTCCGAAATTTCTCGGAACATAGAGGCTCCGAAACCTTCGCGAGTCAGCCATAATTGAAGCCTTCTGGAAAATCCCGAGTAAAGGCGTATTTTTCCCAAGGCGCTTGCGCTCCCGCAAGAGGAACCTGTTCCGTGAGGATTGTACTTGCAGTTTCCTGGACTGAGCTTCCAGAATCAGAATTCTGGAGACATTTTCCAAGATGTCATCTGCCAAAGGTACCGCCATCGGCATCGATCTGGGCACCACCTACTCCTGCGTGGGAGTGTTCCAGCATGGCAAGGTGGAGATCATTGCCAATGACCAGGGCAACCGAACCACCCCCAGCTATGTGGCCTTCACAGACACAGAGAGACTCATTGGAGATGCAGCCAAAAACCAGGTGGCCATGAATCCTCAGAACACAGTCTTTGATGCCAAAAGGCTGATTGGTCGCAAATTTGGAGATTCCGTGGTACAATCCGATATGAAGCACTGGCCCTTCCAGGTGATAAATGATGGAGGTAAGCCTAAAGTTCAAGTGTCCTACAAAGGTGAAAACAAGGCCTTCTATCCTGAGGAGATCTCCTCCATGGTGTTGACCAAAATGAAGGAGACTGCGGAGGCCTACTTGGGTCATGCAGTCACCAATGCAGTCATCACTGTCCCAGCCTATTTCAATGACTCTCAACGCCAGGCCACCAAGGATGCTGGAGTGATTGCTGGCCTGAATGTGCTGAGAATCATCAATGAACCTACAGCAGCTGCCATTGCTTATGGACTAGATAAAGCTAGTCAGGGAGAGCGACATGTACTGATCTTTGATCTGGGTGGGGGCACTTTTGATGTCTCCATTCTTACCATTGATGATGGGATTTTTGAGGTGAAAGCCACTGCAGGAGACACCCACCTGGGTGGGGAGGACTTTGATAATCGACTAGTAAATCACTTTGTTGAGGAATTCAAGAGAAAACATAAGAAAGATATTAGCCAGAACAAGCGGGCTGTGAGAAGACTTCGAACAGCCTGTGAAAGGGCTAAGAGAACCCTGTCTTCCAGCACCCAAGCCAATCTTGAAATTGACTCCTTATTTGAAGGCATTGACTTTTACACTTCTGTCACCAGGGCAAGGTTTGAAGAGCTGTGCTCAGATCTGTTCCGGGGTACCCTGGAGCCTGTAGAGAAAGCCCTGCGAGATGCCAAGATGGACAAAGCCAAAATCAATGACGTTGTCCTTGTGGGTGGCTCCACCCGAATCCCCAAAGTACAGAAACTACTGCAGGATTTCTTCAATGGCAGAGACCTGAACAAGAGCATCAACCCTGATGAGGCTGTAGCCTATGGAGCAGCAGTGCAGGCAGCCATTCTGATGGGTGATAAATCAGAGAAAGTGCAGGACCTGTTGCTGTTGGATGTGGCTCCCCTTTCCCTGGGGCTGGAGACAGCAGGAGGTGTGATGACAGCACTGATCAAACGCAACTCCACCATCCCCACCAAACAGACCCAGATCTTTACCACCTATTCTGACAACCAGCCGGGTGTACTGATCCAGGTATATGAGGGAGAACGGGCCATGACCAAGGACAACAACCTTCTGGGTCGTTTTGACCTGAGTGGCATTCCCCCTGCCCCCCGTGGTGTCCCCCAGATTGAGGTAACCTTTGATATAGATGCCAATGGAATTCTGAATGTCACAGCTATGGATAAGAGCACAGGCAAAGCCAACAAGATCACCATCACTAATGATAAAGGTCGCCTGAGCAAGGAAGAAATTGAGCGAATGGTGCGTGATGCAGAAAAATATAAATCAGAAGATGAGGCCCAGAGGGAGAAAGTTGCTGCTAAAAATGCTCTGGAATCTTATGCCTTCAACATGAAAAGTGCAGTGGAAGATGAAGGTCTGAAAGGAAAGATTAGTGAGGAAGACAAGAGAAAAGTGCTGGAGAAATGCCAAGAGGCTATCTCTTGGCTTGATGCCAACCAGCTGGCTGAAAAAGAAGAGTTTGAGCATAAGAGAAAGGAATTAGAGCAGGTGTGTAACCCTATTATTACTGGTCTTTACCAGGGAGCTGGTGGTCCTCCTGGGGAAAGTTATGGGGCTCAGGCCCAGCATTCAAGCTCTGGAACAGGCCCCACTATTGAAGAGGTGGATTAATTGTATTTTCTTCCACCACTTGACTATGTTACACTTTGAGCTTCTGGGAATTTGGGTGATCTTTCCTTCCATATTATGATTTTGCTCCTTTAAATTCCCTATCATGCTTATATAATAATTGTGAGATATTATAGACCTCTGCCCTTTTAATGTTTCATTTTTATTTTTTTCCCTCAGCTTGGGAGTGAATATTGTTATGTACTTGTTCATAACTCATTTATTTTTACTTTTATTTTCAGTAGTAAATGACTTAGAAAATAGGAAAAATAAACTATCAAAATGAATCATTAGTGTCCTTTTTTTTGGGGGGGGGTGGTCTACTTTTGCCTAAATAGTAATTTCTTTTGATTAAAGGTTTGGATGAAATAGAAATGGGATTATGTAAAAACATGATTTTCATTAAAGAGAGAAAAACATGATTTTTCTGAGGGAAGGGTATAATGAATTTGGTGAGTGGAAGGTGCCTGGTTTGTGGGTGGGTTAGAGAGATAAATCAGGGTTTGGAAGAAGGAGGGAGCTAAGGGAAAGACCTTTGAATTCTGAGAAGGAAATAGGATCTTTGTTGATAAAAGATTTTGGGTTTAAAAAAAGGGGGGCAAGAGTGTTTTTAAATCTGTTCACTGAATGATTACAATGTACAGAGCCCTAGGATTTCAAAGGTGAGGCCCCTTTCCTTACTTGGTCCTGTATCTTAGTTTTCCTTCAATAGAGGTATTCTAAGAAATAGTAGGTTGAGGATATAGGTAAACATTGTAGTTGGAAATAACCTTTAAGATTGGAGAGAGTATGGGGATAGGGCTTAAGGGTATGAGCAGTGGATTCATGAGAATAACTGTTGAACTGAGGGGTTGAAGGTAAGGGAAGTATAAAAATGGCCTTCAGTCACTGAGAAAAACTAAGAATTCAAGGGAAGGTAATACGCTACCAACATGGGACCCAGAACCACAGGAACACAGGCAAAAAATTCCTCTCAACTTACCCCATCCCTGGTATCGTATTTCCTAGCAAGTGATTAAGTTCTGTCAAAATACGCAGAAAGGAAGATGGTATTAAGTTCCTAAAGAACAAAAACTGCATTGTAGATTTAGAGCTTGCAAGGGAACTTAAAAGCTAGTTTATTCAATTGCATGCCTATTACACAGAAGAGCTAGGATTTCAACTCCCATTCTTTTACTTTGCACCACAATCTCTTTTGTTAAACTATAAGAATCCAGGATACGATCCTGGAGAGAGGAACTACATTTATCATGGGATGATAAGAAGTATCTCTATGAAGTTTCTAGCTGAAAAGACAGAATTAGGCATATTATTATTTGGGAAACTGGGATAGAAATTGTTAATTGTCTGAGTAGGAATGATTCTTAAATTGGGAAATGGGGAGCTGAAGCTTCCACTGTACCTATAGCTAAGATACCAACCAGGTGATAATGAGGGGAAAACACAATCCTTATTATAAGCTAGTTAGTCCAGATCAAGTTGAGGACTGTGTATATCAAGGCCTTCATAATTTTCGATTCCCATCTTACTTTACAGGAAAAATCTGAGCATTCCTGTGGGGGGAAAAATGTATGTTTTTGGTTGCATTCCTAGTGTGTGTCCTTATGTCTATGTTGATATGTTGTCCCTGCTTGTTACTAGTGGTTATTTTTCCTCAATTCCTTAGTATGTAGATGTTTATTTCCAGGGTCAAGTTCATTTAAAACTTTAAAATCCTGTAATTCAAAAAAGTTTTTAAAAAATCTTTTTTTCTGGACATAGAATTATTTAATTAAATAATACATGGAGTACTGAATATTATATTTCAATGTCATTACTAATTCATATAAAATATCTATAGATAGTATGGACTTCTGTACTAAGTACCATGGAGGAATGGACCAAAAAAAAAAAAAAAAAAAAGAGACATTCTCTGTTCAGGCAGTTAACGAAGTATAGGGCTTAGACAATGTTTTTGTTTTATTTATTTTTAAATAAATTATGTTATCTTGTTTTGCAGCTTGAGAACAAAGATATTTGTCATCTAAAAGTTGGCCACTAGGTCATAATATTGCCATGGTAACCTATAAAGTTATTTCACACAAAACATTTATAAACTCAAGATTAAAATTAAAATTGCCAAAGTTTTCATTAAAAAGTACAATAGCTATGGGTCTACAATGTTTTAAAAGTGGAGTGCTACCTCATTAACTGTAGTGGCAAAAAGGTGAGGATGGGCAAGTCCTGTTGGATATGCCAGCTCAAAAAAATATGCCCAAATATTATTCCAATTAGAGAGAAATTTGATTTAAAAAGCATTTTAAAAAAAATTAGTCCTTTTAAAACAAAAGTAGTTCTTACAGATGTTGAGCCAATCAAAACATTAGCATTTAGGAGAAAGTTATTAGTAAATCTTTTTCCTCACATATGTTGTTAAACACGATTATTAAGTTCCTGGGCCAGCCAATTTAACTCAACATATTGATGAACTGTAATATTATATAATCTAACCACTATATAGGATTTCTGTGGGGAAATAAGTGGAATGTTGGATTATACCTAAAAATTAATACTTTACAGCCACCATTATAAAAAGGGGTTTTCTCTAGCCTCACCAACCAAGTCAGTTGGTAAGGAGATTCCAAACTTAATCACCAGTAACTGAATGTGTAGGTCATGAAATTATGATTTATTATCAGTAAATGTTTGGTTTGTATACCTATTATATATATACTTATATACTATAAGGGTCACATAAAGATTTCTTGAAAAGGGTTCTCAAGTAGAAAAAGTTTAAGAAGCCCTGCTTTAAGCCATTGATTGACTCCTGGAAATTACAGTTATAATGGGGGAGGGAAGGAGCAGAAACTGTTATTTTAGTCAGGTGCAAGGGCTTCAATGAACCCAAGGGACAGGGCCTAGAAAGGGAATGAAGAATGATGCTCTAATAATGAGATAGAATTGGTGATGGTTTTGTACTGGAAGAATAGCAAAATCATAAGATCATAGAAGTAGAACTTCAGGAATACTCTGGAACAGCTTTGTTGCAGAGGACAGGAGAATTCCTGTGGGCCAAATACTGAAGGGTTATGGAACATGGTGTAATGGAAAAGTACAGGAATGAGGCAAAAGACGGAAGTCCTGGTCCTAACTCCACTAGTAGTTTGCTATGTGACCTTAGACAGCCTCTTTATTCTATAAAATGAAGGTTAGGTTATATGATTTTAAGGTCCCATTGTTCTCTGACATTTTTTAATTCAGAATGCTCATATGCCAAACCCACCTAGAGGCCTTCCTGGATATACACTGATAAACCTGAATTGTCATTCTGAAGCATCACATTTGTGAACTTTCAAAATTTTCATATTGCCTCTATTATGAGACCCTGCCTGATCATCTCTAAGGAATGATGTTTCCTTCCTTAGAACTTTGAAAATATTTTGCTTGTGCTCTTTTTACTATGTATAGATAATGGTCTGTTTTGCAATGTAGTTATTGATGTGGTATTGGAAAGCACAAAATTAAGAGAATTCAATTCAAATCCCAGCTCTGCTATTTACTAGCTTTGACTCTGGGAAAATCACTTAACTTATGATTCATCTTTTATAGTACCTCCCTCAAAGTGTTTTCATGAACAAAGGGATTTATAGAAGGGAATGATGTACATAGTGTGGGTTATTATGTGTGTGAAATACCATGCTCCATTTTGATACAACCCAGGACCATTGTTTCAGCTATTATATATCTCGAGGACCAAGTTGTCAAAGGTGCAGGCTCTGTGTGGGTTGATAAAGAGAGATATAGTAGGATTGTTCCGCAGCAGTGAAGGCCCCAGTTGAGTTATTAAGTTGAGTTATTAGGTTAAGGTAGCAATTCCTAGGTTATGCTTCCAACATTCCAATTTCTAAGCTTAACTTAGATCTACTTGACAGGTTCTAAGTCCCAAGTCCTTTTGTACTAACATAAATAGGATTTATTTGTCTGAATTCTTTCAATCAAAAAACATTTTAAGTGCTAAGGTAGTGCTAAGTGCTGGGATTACAAAAAAGGAACTAGTGCATAAACAAATGGGGGAGACAACATGCAAATAAACATATACAAAGCATGCTACATACATGATAATTAGGAAATAGTTAATAGAAGGAAGGCATTAGGATTAAGATGTATTGGGAAAGTCTTTCTGTAGGAGATGGGACTTTACTTGCAACTTAAAGTAAGCCAGAGAGGTCACTAGTCAGAGAGGAGAAGGAGAGCAATCCAGTTAGAAAAAAAATGCCTGCAACATAGAGATGGAGTGTCTTGTTTCTAGAACAGTCAGAAGACCAGTGTACATCTTCCTATGGTAATAAGAAAGGGGTGTGTGTGTGTGTGTGTGTATGTGTGTGTGTGGAGAGCAGGTAAAGGGTTGGGGGAGGAAAGGATACTGAGTTTAGTTTTGGATATATTGAATTTAAAATGGCTATGGGACATCCAGTTTGGGATGTCTGAAAATGATGCGGCTAATGTAGACAACAGATGATGGCAGGCACCAAATGTTGGGGTTTGGTCATGTGAAAAATTCACAATGGCTGTTCTCTCTGACAAAAGGTAGAAGAGAAGTTACAAACATGACTATCAGATAACCCGTTGATCAGTAATAACCAAGTTCCTGAAACAATAGTAACAGATCATCCCTCAGACCTATCTCTAAACCATAAAATTAGCAAATAAGTAACATGAAGGTCTGGTCTCTCTAACTTTGTCCTATAAGTGTATCTTCTTTCTCTTGGTTCTTTGTTAGTAATTTTGGAATTTAGCCTGCTTCAATTGGTATTACAATTACAATGAACTTTTCCCCTTGATTTGGAGATGAGTTTAAACCTGCAAATTCTTTAGAGATACCTCCTGACACCTGTCTGTGATTCCAACCCTTTTGAACCTCAATTTAAGGATTGAGAAAAGGCCATTATATTCAGAAACTAAGAAAGCTTTTGGAGAGTAATCTCAGAGATTCAGTATCCATTTCAGGTCAGAAGCCAGATTATAAGGGTTAAGATGAGAATGAGAGAAGAGAAAATAGAGGCACCTATTATAGGTAACTTTTTAAAGAAGTTTAACTTTAAAGAAAAGATGATGGAAAGGAGAAAAGGAGTTGAAGTATCAAGTGAAGTATTTTTTCAGGATGGGGAGAAGCAAATATATACACAATAGGAAATGAGTCAGTAGACAGAAAAAGATTGGAGATAAATGATGAAGTGGGGATGATAGAGGAAGCAATCTGTTGGAAGAGACAGGATAGAATGGGATCACTGAACAAATAGATTAGAGGCTTGGTAAGAAGTAAGGCCACTTCATAAGATAGAGGTGAGAGAGGAGAGAGTAGAAGGCATTTAAGTGATAGAAGTTAGGAAGAGGGGAAAAGAGGGAGTTCATGGAAAATAGTCTTTTTTTCCCTGTAAAAAATGAGGCAAGATTCTACACTGAAACAGTGGGGAAAGGGGGAAATCATGGGAGGTTTAAGATGAAATGAAAAAATTTGAAAGAACTGCTGTGGAAAGTGGAATAGTGGGTTGATAAAAAGAGCTATAGTAGGATTGTTCCACAGCAGTGAAGGCCCCGTTGAGGTTATGATGAGGTTAAGGTAGCAATTCCTAGTTCAAAATAAACATGTAACAAATTCACAATGGCCATTCTTTTTGCCAAAAGGTAGGTTTATTTAGGGGAAGAAGTTACAGACAAAATAAGAGGTAAAATAGGCACCAGTGTGGCAATTATGAAATAGAGTTGGGAGAGCAATGGGCCAGAACTTGAAACAAGGTATTAAGTGGAATTGAGGAGACCATAGTTAAATCTAGTTTAGCATCGATTTAATCCTGCAACAAATAATGGTTTCCTAGTGATATAATGATTGGTGTATACTCAGTGTAGAACATATAAACTAGGAGCCTCAGCCAGGATTCATTGGGCAGAGAAGGAGGCAGGAGCTCAAGCTCTCAGAAGCAAGGAGAGAGGTCTCTAAGAATGCTAACGGGGCCCCAGAAAAGGAGACAAGACTTTGAAGGAGACAGTAAAGTCTTTGGACTTTAACCCCTGGCTGCACTTGTGGTGATTACCGAACTGAAACGAAGGCTGCCTCCAGAGACCCCAAGAAAACCTAACCAAAGAGAACATTACACAATGGTGTCATCAAGGAAAGGAATTTGGAGAAATCCATTAAAGGAATATGCCATGAGGCCTGAGCATGCCATTGACTGGCAGGTTTCATTCATAGAGGAGTTTAGCAGACTAACTAGAGTTAGCTAGAGTAAGGAGAAAGATGACATTAAAGGGAAGACACTAAGAGGGAGAGAAAAAGAGTGCCTCCTAGTTGATTTAGTCCTGGAGAGAATTTAGCAAAAATCTTCAGCATGAGCAGATCTTCTATAGGGGAAATATAGCCTTGAGCATTTCTCAAGGAAACCAGGGAAGTAAAAGCAGAAGCTCAGAAGGAGAGATCAAGGAGCCATATGGAATGCTAATGAATATCTCAAAGGTTCTTTAAAGATGCATAGTAATTGGGGGATAGACAAGGGAGAAAGAATTCCATCTGCCAATCACTCTATACAAACAGGATATAGTCTGGGAATTGGTTACGCCTGAAAATAGTTGGCTAAGCTGCTACCTGACAAGGATAGATAGTAAGTCCATATCAGAATAACATAATGGAGAGAAGAGGAGAGAATAAGGGGGATGACTGAGAGAATTTAGGAATTAAGGGATCTTTCAGCTTCCAACCTTTTAGTGACATCACTACTCTAAGGTATGCAGTCATCTAAAGTATTCAATATGAAAAATTTTAGCAGTGATTACAATTTAGGGAGGCAGTAGGGACTATCTAGTACAGTGGTGTCTAAATCAAATAGAAAGTGGGAGGAGGACTAGACCATACAGAAAGGATATCTGTGGGTTGCATAATGATTTAGAAAACCATATTTTAACATTATCTATGTTCTATTGTATTTTTGTTTATTTTGTTAAATATTTCCTGGTGTGTGGGACAGGTGCTAGACCCCATTCCCCAAATTAACCAACCAGAAACATCTTTAGGTACAAAGAGAAAGCATTTATTTAGTCCTTGCAGGGAGAGGCCCAGCACACCCAGTAGGGATCTTAGTTCCCAAAGTGTGCTTCTCAACCTGACAAGCAGAACACCCAGTTAAATAGTAAAAGATCCAAGCCTTTTCACTGGATAGATGAAAAGAATGTAACTAACCGTCATTGACTAATAGTCACCAATGTTGCCTGATTCCAGCCACTGATTTAGGGTCTGACAAGGTTTGCAAGCAGGATACAGAAGCTGAGAATGCAATTAGCCTAATATTTTGTCACAGTTGTTATCTTTACTTCACAGAGAGAGCAGGAAGAGAAGAGTTAACTTGCTATTTACAGCTTTGCGGATTGTGGCTCAGGCCCTGTCAGAAAAGGGAGGAGGACCATTCTTGGATAAATAGGGACTATAGTGAGGGCATAATTTAGGTTTTTAGGCAGGAGGCAAGATAACATATTCTATTCCCAGGGTAGTTTTGGATAAGTGTTAACCTCCCACTCCGAGGGTACCGATTGCCAGGGCCATACATACCAATTTTCCCCAGATAGACATGGAGACAAGACTGATGTTAAGGTACCAAATACTAAGGTGATTTTAGGTTGGCCAAATAGTTGGTATTTCTGAAATCCAGTGGCCTTCCCCATCAGGACCTGTAAGACATCAATATGCCAGCCTTCTCCAAAGGATTAAGGTTGGACCTTGCCAATGTCCTTCCTCGGCCTTTCAAAGGACCTTAAAAAGCCCTGTTTTATCCACATCCACCGGGCTGGCTCTCTAACTTATATACTACAGCTGTGTCACCGGGCATGATGACGGGCAAACTTATCCCTGACCCATTATACATTCCTGCCTTCCTGTCTCTCAAAGAGGTTGTTGAACCTTCCCTTGCTGGGTCTGGCAATCCTCATTGTAACCACTCCCTCAGAGATTACTGATTGTCAGCATGCCTAATCCCAGGCTTTTGTTTGAATCCTCCCACTGCCTCATCAAGCAGTGGTTCTTGTTCAGCAGGGCATCCGGACACAGGAGTTTGTGAGCTCAAGTTTGAAAGATACTGGAGCCAACATTCTCACATCCTTTTATCATCTCCTCAAGGCTTGTGTCCTCATCTGAGGAGGACATGGCTTTTTGGCAGTGGAACTTAGTGTTCTGATTTCTGCATACGAAGACCAGCTGCTTCTCCTTTACATACTAATCTCTCAACAGCCACCTGTAGGTGAGCCACGAAATCAGGGAAAGGTTATACTGCTGGAGGTTAGGAGAGCCAGCAGCTCTTTAACTTATGGAGATTTAACCCTGTAACTGTTAACTGCCTCTTTCAATTTCTTACATTTCTTCCACTCTAATAGGGCCCATGTTCTTTCCTGGGAGCTATCAAATAGCCAAGTCCTTGCTTCCTGGTTACCTTTGTTGCCTTCTTGCCTTCTGTAACATATCCTAATTCTGACTGTAAATCTACTTCCTGCTTCTTTCCCCACAGCCTCTTCCTGTGATGTCACATCTACTTTTGGCTTGCTTTATCAGTCTTGGGGTCTCGTTTCCCTTCCCATGATGGGACCAGCTGAACTCATGAGGTCCCTAACCAATTCCATCCCTATATGAAGACGAACCCATCCTGGGGTCTCATTTTCTTTCCCATGATTGGACCAGCCGAACTCATGAGGTCTCTAGTCCCGTCCCTGTTCTTCAGGTGCCATTTGTCTATCCGGGAAAGATTAGTATGTATGGCCCTGACAATCAGTAGCCTCTGAGTGGGAGGTTACAGACAAGGATGGAGTCAGAGTGGTGGGCACCTGGATATTTTTTTTTTTCTCTCTCCTTCATTGTGTCACAATGCTATGTAAAACTCAATTTCCAGTCCTAATGGCAAAGAAGGGGAGGGGTGACTATGACCCCGACGTATCCGGTGCCCAACATTAAAACAAAACAAAACAAAAGCTGCACAAAACTTGGTGCTTTTTTTTTTTTTTTTGCCAGTATTCCATTGAAATTCCAATCTCCTTCTCAATTACACATTGAAGAAATACCAGATTGTGGGAGAGCAGTTCGAAATGTCAAGAATTCACCACAGGTGTTATCATAGTCTGAAATGATATCCTTTATTGACAAGAAAAGGCTCAGGGGCAAAATTAAAAATGATTTTTAAAATGGACTGTGAGAGAAGTGGGCTTTTTAAGATTGGAGGTGTGTGGGATGAAGTGCTAGACTTCCTTTCCCAAACTGATCACTCAGAAGCATCTTCAGATACAAACAGAAAGCATGTATTCAGTCCTTGCAAGGAGAGGTCCGAACACACCAACTGAACAGCCCAGCATAGTGTGTGTGTGGCCCTGGGCTGGAAATAGGGAAAGGATTAAATAGCAAAAAAAAGCAAACAAACAAACAAAAGAAAAATGGGGGCACAACCCCTGTTCCTATTGATTTTTTAAAAATTCATTGGATGGATTAAAAAGGAAATAACCATTGACCAATGGTCGGCTATACTGTCTACTTCCTGTTGGTCATGTGACATCTGGAAGCTTAGACCTCGGATTTGACCTTTTCTGTCTTACAGTCCTTTGAGAATAGAGGATCCTTTAATTTCCTAAAATTTAGGCCTAAGGTCTGATTCACTCCATTTCATAGACTTTTTGAGAAATCTTCACCTGGTCCCATTCAGAGGGAAGAGGGGAAGGAAAGTAAGGGCAGAATTAATGATTTAGGAAGGAGTTAGGGTAGAAAACAAATTTGCTTACATCCAAAGTGAGTAACTGCAGGATGAGACTGGAGGTATAGATTATGCTTTTAAATAAACTAATAAGACAGTTTCAACTCAATGGACTTTTGTGTGTGACAGTGGGAACAGAATGAGCGCCATTAAAATTCTATTTCATTCCTGACAAGAGAGCTTGTTAAAGTTGCTGTTCCACATCACACACATGGTCAAAAAGGAGCACATGTACTTGTTAGGTGCTATGTAGTTATTAATAAAAATAAACATTATTATATATTAGAGTGCATCCTCAATATAATAAAAAAATGAAGATACAATCTTGAAAATCCCATGGGGCTAAACTGGGTTAAGGGCCTGAATTATTCCTTGTTAAAGTCTGAAATCCTAACTTTGCTCACCTAGTTCTCCATTTGTGAACATGTATTTTTCTTTTTTTTTAATAGACGGACTTTTTATGGATTATAGATTTTTTTTTAAAATTAAGGCTTTTTATTTTTCAAAACATATGCATGGACATTAACATTAGTCCTTGCAAAACCCTGTGTTCCAATTTTCCCCTTCTTCCCCCACGCCCTCCCCTAGATGGCAAGTAGTCCAATATATGTTAAACATGGTAGAAATATATATTAAATCCATTATATGTATACATATTTATGCAATTTTTGTGCTGCACAAGAAAAAAAGAGAAGCAAAATAACATACAAGCAAACAACAAAAAGTGAAAATGCTAAGAACATGTACTTTTGACACCCAACTTTTATAGGTCCAAGGGAACAAAAAAGACATCTCACTGCCAACTCTAGCCTGTCTGGCAGGCTAGAAAAGGCTTTCATTTCTTGGGTGGATTCTCACAGAATCTGCTCACAGAATCTAGCTGCCAGCTACATAAATAGGCCCACGATAAATATACTTGAGCCAGTTGCCCTATACAATTCAGCTAAGTTTTGGTTCCTTCCTTAACCGTATGTGGGGTCTGAGATCAAACATTTCAGTAACTATTCCTGTTCTGTGCTGTATTTCTTGCTGGTATATTTTCCATAAAGCATGAAGATTCTCTCATAGAAATGTTAAACTATCTTAAGCAACTGCTATTCAATTAAAAGTTTCTGATAATTCAGCTTTTGAATTCTGACTTTCCTACTTTCCTTGTCTTTTGCCAAAAAGATACAGGAAATTTTCAAGGAGAAAACCCAAGCTATTTTCAAACCTGGGTTACATATGTACAAAATTTTGGACCTTGGATTGCATGGAACACAAAAACAGGGCAGATTTTGTCTGTTGAATCTGTAATTTCTGAACATCCAGTTGTAGAACAAAGAAATAGTATGGGGAGTGTTGATAGTTATGAAATAAAGAAGTAAACAGAATGAAGTCATCTAAGAAAATTTCATGAAAGAGATGTTTTGAGTCCAGTTTTTGAAAGAAGTCAGACATATTTAACATGTATAGGACTGCTTGCCATCTGGGGGAGGGGGTGGAGAGAGGGAGGGAAAAAATCGGAACAGAAGCGAGTGCAAGGGATAATGTTGTAAAAAATTACCCTGGCATGGGTTCTGTTAATAAAAAGTTATAATTATTAAAAAAAAAAAAAGTCAGAAATATTGATGAGGGAAAGATTCCTTTCTTTGTGATTCCCAACCTCCCCTAGTTAATGTAATTACCCTTTAACTCACAAATCCTGGTCCCTTTGTATTCCAATAGAAGATCTGGACCTGTCCCAACTCCCATCCAAATCTGAGCCAACTTTGGGGTTACACCCAAAAGCTCCTCTAGCAAAATCTCTCATTATAAAAGGGACACACTGGAACCCTCTCTTTGCAGAGATTCCAAACATGCTAGTCATGTGAGGATCCTCTGTCCACTGGACCTTCTGTCCAGTGCCCTCCTTATCTCTACCTTCACCTATCTCCTTATTTCCAAACCCAATAATAAACCTCTTTTATCAATCTAGCTCAGCCTGATAAATGCCTTTCTTGGGGACTCAAGCCACCTCATTTACTGCTTCATCCTTGCACCGAATCCAGGGGGGTTGCAGGGGAGCTCCATTTGACTCCCTGTACCCCAAACCTGCCACTAGACCTCAATTTCATTTAGGTACCCCAAATCTAGACCTCAACAATATGAATCAGCACGAAAAGAAATTCATCTGAAGAAGACTGGCATAGAAGTGAGAATAATGTCATGTTTCCCTCCCTTCTACACCACTACATTCATCATTACATGAACTGTATTTGGTTATGCATCATTCACATCATGAAGACATAATAATAGCTAGCTTTATATATGTGTGTGCCAGATACTTTACAATATCTCTAATCCTGAAAAAAATAGCTCTTATTATCCCCATTCTACAGTTGAGTAAACTGAGGCAGGCAGAGATTAAATGATTTACCCACGGTCAGACAGCTAATAACTAAGGTGGGATTAGAATTCAAGTTTTTCTGACTTTTGACCCAGCTCTCTATCCATTAGTAAAGGCAGGACACTAAAAGTATTATTGATTTCAAAAGAAGTACATTTCAATCTATTTACTTTATAGCTATAACTTGGAATAATAATTTGAACTCAGATCTTCCTGATTTCAGAGCCCTTACTCTATTCACTGATCCAGTTGCCCCAATTGGTTTGTTGTTTTTGCCTTTTATTGATTTCACTTAGACAGCAAGGGTCATTATATTTATTTTTCTCCTAGTTGTGCTTACTTCACTTTATCAATTCATATAAAATCTCACATTTTCCAAAATTTCTCAATTTTGTCCTTTAAGGTATGGAAATCTGAGACTGAAGTTTCAATTGAATGAGATTCCTTCAATGTTGTCACTGACCCCAGGCCTAGATTTCTGGTTGAAAGAGACCACTTACTGGTCCTGAACCAATTTTCAGCTCAATAGAGATGTCAGGTTCAGATCTCCAGCTAAATGAGACCATTTATAAATTCGAGCTAAGTAGAGAGTGGTCCTGAGCCAATCTTAAAAAAAAAAAATCGAAAAAAACCCACTTAACTGCCCTGAAGAGTGGATCTCTGTCAGAGAGGAGTTTCTCAAGAGTTCAAGGAGAGTTTCTTCCCCTTCCCCCCAGTCAGGACAATTTCAGGGTTCCCTCCACATTCACATAAATCACAGTTTTAAATTTTTAAAATTTAAATTTTCCCAACCAATATAGACATCCACTGTTTCCGGTTTCTTTACCACCACAAAAAAGTATTGCTATGACTGCTTTGGATAGTTTGGATGCTTTAGGATGCGCATGGTTTCTATCTGACCTTCTTGAAATACGTGTCCGTGATTTTGGGGGCACATTTTTCTATATTTTCTATTTTATATGCATATGATACAATGTTTATTTACATAGTGTTATATATAACATTATTTTTCACTTAAGTAAAAACTGACAGAAGGGGCTAATAATGAATCGGGTCCCCAAATCCCATTCCCATAACGGAACTCGGGCCTTTTCATCCCTTCCAGGGGAGGGGGCTGCGAGAAGTTACAGCGAAAAGGAGGCGCCAAGTGAAAGGCGAGGACAAAAGAGGTTTTCAGATGGGAGGGGGGAGAGGGCAGAACTCGAAGGCCTGATGGACCAAGCTCAGGCCTAGATCGTTATTAACGTCTAACCTAAGAATTTAGCGGTTTTTTTTTAAACTCCTCCCAACGGCGAGCGTCGGTAGGCCTCAGAGGCGGATCCTGGTACGTGCTGTCCCCTCCTCTTCCTCTAGCACACTTCCGCTCTGACTGTGGGGACTTCTCGGGTTTGGCCTACCAATCTGCCTGTATTTTGGGTGACTTTGTTTTAATCAACAAAAATTCCTTTACAGATTTTCCTTCCAAATAAAAAAGTAGGATTGAAAGAGAAGCCATTATCAATTTTCCTCTGTTTTCTTTTTTCTTATACTAAAAGAAGAATTGGGAAAGAGGCTTGCGCTTAGTTTAGGCACTGCCTGTGACAGCCTCACGCTTCAAGGTCTTTTCCCTCCTCGTCCACTTTCCTGAGGCTTTAAATAGCCGTTTCGTTAAGGTTAAAGTCTTTTCTTCTTCATGGCCTCCTCTCGATTTTGTGATGCAGCCTGGACTTTGTGCCATGGCCGCCGAGCCCGCGCTCGCGATTCAGTCCCCGGCCAATGCTCGGTGGGTTGATCAGGAAGGGAAAATGAGTAGAATGAGGAGTTTTTCGGCAGTGTAGGCCTTTGGAGCATGGGTTTTTCCCCCCACACTCGGTTGCCACCCGGACCGTGGAAGTGACTAGATCGCTGGTAAGGCCGCAGCGGTGCGAGGTCGGGGGGGGAGGGGAGGAGGGGGAGAGAGGGGGCGCGGATAACCCAGGAATCTGGACAGGATGATCCTACTTTTACAGACTAGAGTTTCTGATGTCCTCATGACGTCACCATTTGGAACTGATCCAGCCTCAAAAAAGGGAAAAAGGGATTCCTGGTTTCCCTTCTTTGCTCCTCAGGTTTAACTTTGCTTTCTTCTAGGACTTAGGACCCACGCAACAGAGGGCACCCGTAGGTAAGTGACCAGGTGTAAAGGGGATAGGGGATTTCCTAGTTGGGATAGGGTAGTATGATTCCTTGATTGGCATGATGACCCTAGAGTGGATCTGAGTATCTCCTTGATGCTACTACCGCAGCGCTCTGACTCTTGGTTGGGATTAGGGTGACATGGAACCCTCTAATTTTTGATAATTCTCTGAATACTTTTTTTTTTTCCCTCCTCTGGCTCCTACCTTCATAATCCATGGTAGGGAATTTAAGCAACAGATTCTACTTCAACACAGGAAAGGTAAGTGCTCTGTAGATCTGTGGGAAGCTATGAGTGTTTTCTTTTTTTTTTTTTTTAGTTGAAAATTATCCTGCTTTTAATTTAATTTAATTAATCTTTTTGCTTTCAAAAAGAAGGTTCTTTAGCTTCTTGTTCTCCATGGTCACATGGACTTGTGTTATACATAACTTAGAGGTCATTACCTTCTGACTCTCTTTTCATACATATCCTTTCTTTTTGAAAGGAGTATACAATGCCTTTTTTTATTTGAAGTTTTTTATTTTCAAAACATGCAAGGATAATTTCTTTCAACATTGATCCTTGAAAGACCTTATATTTCAATTTTTCCTCCCCCCCCCCCCACTATCCCTTGCCCTATATGGCATATAGTGCAATATATGTTAAACATGGTAAAAATATGTTAACTCCAGAATAGGCATACATATTTTTACAATTGTCTTACACAAAAAAAGTCTGATTTAAAAAATGAGAAAAATCAATTCAAACAAACAGCAAAAAGAGTGAAATACTATATTGTAGTCCACCCTCAGTTCCCACAGTCCTCTCTCTGGGTATAGATGGCTCTCATCATCACCATATCCACATTGCCTTTTTTTCCTTTAACCAGGCTCTACAAATGGAGACTTTCTTGACACTTCTCTCGCAATGCTATTTTCTCCCATTTTCAAGTGACGTAGCATTCTCTTCATGCCATTTTTGTGTTCCCAGAATCATTTCCATCCAAGGCCTGCTTCTCTAATGTTCCTAAAAATTGGGAATGATGAGTTTTCAGACTAGAGTCTCTGACACATGCATTGGAGACAAGAAAACCACTCTGACCCATCCTAGGAATTTGAGGCCTTGGGATTGTAGGGTAGGCAGGGAGACATATTCCTGGGTCCTTTATCTTATCTTGTCCTGTGAGTGTCATTGGGTAGGAATAACTAATAACTTAGTTATGGAACTAGTAATTCCTGTTATAAAATTCTTATGAGTTCCCACACTGTTTAGAGAACTGAATTTCTGGGACTTTGATAAAGTGGAGATGAAGATTCTCATTTTATTGCTCTCATTTTTCTTTCAAAAGTATTGGTTTGTAGCACCTATTAGTAAAGGTGCAAGGTAGCATGATGGGATTAGTATTATTACAGAGGCACAAAAAATTCAAGATTTGAGATCAGGCATGATCTGCTTGAATTTTCTTCTGAAAGTGGCTTTGCAGCTTCTGTCTAGAAAGCAATTCCCACTTGTACCTACTTTGCATGTTATACTTGGTTTACCCACTTAAGTATTTTGCTAACAAACAGAATTGGGAATGTGTATGTTGGGGAAAGGGGAGGAAGGAAAAGTTGGAAATAATCACTAATTGTTTTATGGATTTTTAGGGTCCTCATCTTGTTTGTGGTACAGTGTTGCAGATGTTTCAGATCCAAGAAACCAAGAGTTTTTCTACGTGGATCACTGCTCAAATTGGGTGGCAAGCAAACAGTTGGATGTTTGTTTTTTTTTTTCTTTTATTCAATCTCTTGTTTTTTGTATTGAAGTAAAGTTTTTATAAGACCTGCCAGCTTCCTTGTTTTGTTTTTTGATATTTTTGTTATACCAATTATTTCCCACTGTAACTTCTATCTTCCTATAATAGCAGAATTTTGAATTGCCAACATTGTTCAATGAGTCCTTTGCAGGAACTTTTAAGAAAGATTAATCATACTTAGAGTGTAATATTTTAGTGAATGAATAATGTAAATTAATGATTTTTAAATCAATGTGGATTGTTTTTCAGTAAGGGAATTTTTTTCTCCTTGTATTTTATTATTTTTTAATAGTAGTTTTTTATTGACAGAACATATGTGGATAATTTTTACAACATTGTCCCTTGCACTGTTACAATTTTTCCCCTCCCTCCTTCCATCTCCTCCCCTAGATGGCAGGTAGTCTTATACATGCTAAACATGTTAAGCTATATCCTAGATACAATATATGTGTGCAGATCTGTACAATTTTCCATCAAAAAATGATGAATATAGGAATAGGTAGTTTGGGAAGGGGGAAAATCTTTTCCCCCAAGCATGAAAAAATGTTCAAATTTCTTAAAAGAGGAGAAGGACAAGAAGCCCATTCGAGCGCTGGATGAGGGTGATATTGCCTTGTTGAAAACTTACGGCCAGAGCACTTATTCTAGACAGATCAAACAAGTAGAAGATTACATCCAGCAACTTCTTAAGAAACAATTGCAGAAACAGACTATATTTGGGACATGGTAGACTTGGAAAAGTTGGCCAGTGATTTTGCAGATAACTAAGGGACTTGGCCCTAGCAAAAGATTCATTGCTGCTTGCACTGTGGCCAAAAAAAAAAGATCTTCTAGAACATCGTGGTTTCACAAGTTATGAAGAATATAAGGAAATAAGTGATTCTGGGGATGGGAATGCATTTCTTCTGGGTAGGGAATTCCCTTTTTCTTGGGAATTCCTTGGGATAAGTGTTAGAGAATTAATACTTAAGGTACTCTATTGATAACACTTGTTATATGTATCAAGTAGGTAAACTATAATCTTCATTCTTCACAATTCAGTTGTGTCAGGTAGCATTTAGAGTTAGTGGTTTGCCATTTCCTTTTCCAGTTTATTTTATAAATGAGGAAACAGCCAAATGGTTGAATAACTTGTGCAGTCATACAGCAACTGAGAACCAGATTTGAACTCTGGAAGAGTGACTATAGGACCAGTACCTTTACAAGTGTATATCTATGTACACTATCCCCATTTTACAGTTAAGGAAACTGAGGCAGTCTGACATTTAAGTGACTTGCCTAGGGTCACATACCTAGTCAGAGTTGGAGATGGAATTTGAACCTCGGGTCTTCTAACTCCAGGCGCAGCATTTTATCCTAGATGCCTCTAATTAGTGTTAAGTACTTGCTCAATGCCTAATATCTCTAGAGGTATAGCTACATAGATCCACTAAAAGAAAGGAACTGAATTTGAATGATACCCTCTTTGGGTCACAGGTGATGAGACTGGCTTATTTTTGTTTTCATCAGAACAAAATGTTCATTTTGCATTACATTTTGATTTTTCAGTTTTGTTTCAACTCTGACCCCATCGTGTTTTCTTGACAAAGATATTGGGTTAATTTGCCTTTTTCTTCTGTAGCTCATTTTGCGATAAGGAAACTGAGGAAAATTGGATTCAGTGACTCGCCCTAGGCCACACACAGTGTCTGAAGCCAGCATTGAACTCGGGAAGATGAGTCTTTTTTTTAAGACTCGGCACCTCATCAGTTAACTCCCCCTATGCATTAAATAATTACTGACTAGGGTAGCTAGGTGGCACAATAGATCGAGCACCAGCCCTGAAGTCAGGGGAACGGGAGTTAAAATTTGGTCTCAAACACTTAACACTTCCTAGCTTTGTGACCCTGGGCAAGTCACTTAACCCGAATTACCTCAGCCAAAAAAAATTTTTTTTCCTAAGGATTTTTTGAATCTAGTGTCTTAGACCCAGTCTAGCCAAATATTCCCATCTTCCTACTACCCAGCATTCTCACTTATCTAAAGGGAAAACTTTGAGAAGGCAGCATTTTTATAAAGGAAGAAAGGAAGGAACAGAATGGAGAATTTGTATACATTTAATTTTCTGAATATAGATACAGATTTGAGGAAAAGAGTAGGGGAGTAAGTCTGTTAGAGAAGTTGCACCTGTAATTTGGATGTTGATTATAAACTAATAGTGACTAATATATGTAGTGGAAAAAAATTCTGCACTTATGCAGAGGCAGAAGACCTGATATAGAAGACCCTATATAGAAGCTCCTTATTTTGGGCTACTATACCAAAATATGTCTACCTCATTCTCTAGTTTACTCCTTTGGTAAAAGTTTGCCCAGAGTACCAGCTTCAGTTTTAAGAGAATTGATACAAAAATAACAGCTTTGAGAGTTGAGTTCTAGAGTTATGATTGTGGATTAGAATGGCAGGTGGAACAATTGAATGTCATTTTTTTTCCATTTGTGATTGTTGTATTACCTGGCAAATATTTTTTATTAATTGGTAATTGGCACTAAAAATGACTTGTCCTACTAGAACATAAACAGAGATAAACATCTATACCCCAAGGACCATTAAACTTTTGCATATGACTTGCAACTAGAATTTTTCTATTAAAATTTAGAGTTCATAGCAGCAGAGTCTTACTCTTCCTTTTGTATCACCAGTGCTTTGCATAAATTGTTTTATTAAATGCTTCATATACTTTATCTCTCAACCCACATCTAGTTACCATTCTCCCTTCTCATTAATATACCCTATCCTTGCTGTTTTGGCCATTAGCCTAATCCAGGTCTTTAACCTCAGGTCAGCAGTGTGGCAAGAGCTATCATACTTTGGGTAATCCCCTCCAATAACCCCTGGACTCTGTTACTGGGTTAATTGTCCATCAGGAAAATTACAAGGACTTCTTAATATCTTTCTTCTTGAATCCAAACTTCTCTTCCTGACTTGCAAGACTTTTCATAGTCTAGTGACCTTGTACAATCCTCCCTCACTTAAATTAAGTCCACTTGTATGTTATGGCATCACTTTCCTGATGTCATGGTTTTCTTTGAGAACTAAGGACAAACAATAACACTCTGTGCTGCCTATCAGCCATATTCTTCAACTTCCTTCAATTTTCCAAGATTGTTCCTATCTTCCATATTATTTTTCCTCTAATAGGAATAATTTTCATGTCACCCCTCAAGCCAATCCTGTCCTTTAAGGAGCCCAGACTGATCAGAGAAGAGCTGATGTCTTTACCTCTTTATTTCTGGGAAATATTTTGATTAGTCCCCCATGTATCCCAGCTTCCTCACTTATATCCATGTAATACTTTCCCTCTTCCCTGATATGCCACAGTTCCCTTTTAATTTCCCGACCCAGTTTCCCAATTGTGCTGTTTAGTTACTCTGCCTCAGGTTATAACCTTTCCCTTTTAATGTTTGATGAAATAAAGGTTTTATATCTTTTTTTTTTATAATTTTTTTATTATAGCTTTTTATTTAGAAGTTATATGCATGAGTGTTACTTCTGGGCTTTTATCCCAAAGAAATATTAAAGAAGGGAAAGGGACCTGTATGTGCCAAAATGTTTGTGGCAGCCCTCTTTGTAGTGGCTAGAAACTGGAAATTGAATGGATGCTCATCAATTGGAGAATGGTTGGATAAATTGTGGTATATGAATGTGATGGAATATTATTGTTCTGTAAGGAATGACCAGCAGGATGAATACAGAAAGGACTGGCAAGACTTACATGAACTGATGCTAAGTGAAATGAGCAGAATCAGGAGATCATTATATACCTCAACAACGATACTGTATGAGGATGTGTTCTGATGGAAGTGGATTTCTTTGACAAAGAGACCTAACTCAGTTTCAATTGATAAATGAGGGACAGAAGCAGTTACACCCAAAGAAAGAACATGGGGAAATGAATGTAAACTATTTGCATTTTTGTTTTTCTTCCCGGGTTATTTTTGCCTTCTGAATCCAGTTCTCCCTGTGCAACAAGAGAATTGTTTGGTTCTGCACACATATATCTAGGATATACTGCAACATATTTAACATATAGAGGAGAAAAGGAGGGGAAAAATTGGAACAGAAGTGAGTGCAAGGGATAATGTAAAAAATTATCCTGGCATGGGTTCTGTCAATAAAAAGTTATATATATATATATATATATATATATATATGTATATATATATATATATATATATATGGGTTCTGTCAATAAAAAGTTATATATATATATATGTATAATAAAATAAAATACCAAAAAAAACCCCAAAAAACAAAGCAAGACCTTCCTGATTCCTGGCCCAGTGCTCTGTACACTGTGGTACCTCTTAGCTATTTTGTGTCTATGTGATATAACCTAAAGCAAATAATAATGTCATATTTAATGCGTATTATCTTGTGCATATATATCTCTTATCAACATCAATCAATATGATACTCTCAATCCTGGCAGGAAATAAAAACTGGAAAGTCTCAAAAAAAAAAAAAGTTATATACATGGGTAATTTTATAGCATTGACAATTGCCAAACCTTTTCTTCCAATTTTCCTCCTCCTTCCCCCCATCCCCTCCCCCAGATGGCAGGTTGACCAATACATGTTAAATATGTTAAAGTGTAAGTTAAATACAATATATGTGTACATGTCCAAACCGTTATTTTGCTGTACAAAAAGAATCGGACTTTGAAATAGTGTACTATTAGCCTGTGAAGGAAATCAAAAATGCAAGCAGACAAAAATAAAGGGATTGGGAATTTAATGTAATGGTTCTTAGTCATCTCCCAGAATTCTTTTGCTGGGCATAGCTGGTTCAGTTCATCATTACTGCTCTATTGGAACTGATTTGGTTCATCTCATTGCTGGAGATGGCCATGTCCTTCAGAATTGATCATCATATAGTATTGTTGTTGAAGTATATAATGATCTCCTGGTCCTGCTCATTTCACTCAACATCAGTTCATGGAAATCTCTCCAGGCCTTTCTGAAATCATCCTGTTGGTCATTTCTTACTGAACAATAATATTCCATAATATTCATATACCACAATTCAGCCATTCTCCAATTGATGGACATCCATTCATTTTCCAGTTTCTGGCCACTATAAAGAGACCTGCTACAAATGTTCTTGCACATTCAGGTCCCTTTCCCTTCTTTAAGATTTTTTTGGGATATAAGTCAAGTAGTAGCACTGCTGGATCAAAGGGTATGCACAGTTTGATAATTTTTTGAGCATAGTTCCAAATTGCTCTCCAGAATGTCTGGATATATTCACAATTCCACCAACAATGTGTCAGTTTCTGTTTTTCCCACACCCCCTCCAACATTGCGCATTATCTTTCCCCGTCATTCTAGCCAATCTGACAGGTGT
This sequence comes from Antechinus flavipes, assembly GCF_016432865.1. Lineage (NCBI taxonomy): Eukaryota > Metazoa > Chordata > Mammalia > Dasyuromorphia > Dasyuridae > Antechinus > Antechinus flavipes. The sequence continues at coordinate 190,160,323 of NC_067401.1, forward strand.
GTAGGGGTATCTCAGAATTGTCTTAATTTGCATTTCTCTGATTAATAATGATTTGGAGCATGTTTTCATGTGGCTAGAAATAGTTTCAAATTTCTTCTTCTGAGAATTGTCTGTTCATATCCTTTGAAAGGTTTTATATCTTTAGGCTATAATCATGCCTTCTTAATGTCTGACAGGATAAAGGTCTATCCAGTTCAGACATCATTAGAATATCAGTAACCTCTCCAATACCTCCCTCCATTATGTCATCCTAGGTGCCTCCCCCCATTAGTTTATCCCCATCCAGGTACTTCCCCCATTATGTCATTGTTCTTTTTATACTATAAAAGAGTCTTGCTGTCTGACATTCAGGGGTGGATTCTTTGAGACAATAGTCTCGTTCAGCCCTGGGACCAAACATGGGTCATTTGGTCCCAGTAAATCTTTCCATTTAATAAACTATTAAATTGTTCTCTAATCTCTGTCTTGCTCAGTTTCTCTGGCATTACAATATCCACAAAGTATATGTACTTTTTCTACTCAGACTTCATGCCCCAGGTCAAGATAATGCCTCTTTTACAAAATCTTTCTCTAGTTCTTGCTGTTGTCTTCATTTTATTCTATAATCTCCATTCTAAATCACTTAACCCCACTTTAACATGTAGGTCAAGAATTTCCTCATTTCAGATAAGATACCTTGTAAGGGAAGTTATGTTTGGGGCTAGTTTAGGGGTCAGGGAGTGGTTGTTTGGAGCTTACATCATTAACTTTTAGACACATCCAGAGGCCATCTCTGTATCCTTCCATCTCTCTGGCACTTAAAGTTAGAGCTGCTCTCCTCCTTTATCACCATTCTATCTAGTACTAAGCAGAGTTTTTCGATAAAGTAACTGCTGAGTTTTCTTTGAATTGTCTAAAAGTTTCTCTTTATACTCTTTATCTCTCAACCCACATCTAGTTACCATTAATTCTCCCTTCTCATTAATATGCCCTATCTTTTCTGTTCTGATGTCCACTAGCCTAATCCAGATTAAGCTTTAACTTCAGATTAATAGTACGGCAAGGGCCATATTCTGGTCATTCCCTTAGTATCCCCTGGACTCCATTACTGAGTTAGCTGTTTCTTCATCACAAAAACTACAAGGACTACTTAATATCTTTCTCCTTTAATCCTCAATCCTTATCCTCAGGTTATTTACTTCGTACATAATCCTAGACCTTCCCCTCTCACTAGTATCATATCCCACCTTCCTCCTATAGTTCTGGATTCTAGGTTTAAAACAGATACAGAAGAGGCAGGTAGGTAACTTAATTTGAGACAATGCTTTTTTTTTTTTTTTTTCTTTTTTGGCTAGGCACTGAAACTAATCTTCCTCCTTTTTTGAATCTTCTCAGGTGGGAAACAAGACACATGACCAGGTCTTCCAAGGGGCCCAAACATCATCTTCATTACTAGATATGAATAAAGTTTAACTTGGTCATTATAGTTTTATAACATTTTTATGGCAGGAGAATTGGTCAGAGGCTGCGAGGAACTTGATAACAAATAACAAAGTTCATTTCCCAGGCATCTTTGCCCATCACAGCTCTTGTGATTAATGTCTCCTCCCTCTATTAAGTGGAATGTATCGTGCTGTGTCCATCGGGTCATGGAGAGTCAGCCACAACTAAATGAGTGAACAACAACAAAAATCTCCAATTCAAATCAAAATGAGGTTTGTAGAGCCTATTCGCTGCTGTTCAAATGATTGTTTTTACCTGCCTCTCCTTTATCAAGTCTCATGGCTAGAGCCCTCTTCTACACTATTCTCCTATACCCATCATCATCCCAAACTCACATACCAAACTTATATATGTATTTGGTATGAACTTCATATTATTCAGGTAGATAATTTTGCAGGGATTTAGAACATTTCCTGAAAAAAAAATTCCTGGAAATGTTTTGGTCGTTGAAATGTCACCAAAAGTAAGATTTTTTTTCCTGGACATCCATCCCCTGCACTTGATTCCTCATTGAATTAAAATAAAAAAAATTAGAGAGGAGACAGGACATTCTACAGGAAACACTGTCTAACATTCTAAGCATCTGCTATTCCTTATAGAGTAAAAGAAATGCCTATTTCTCACAGGGTAAAGCTGGTTGGTTAGGTTCATTTCAGGATTGTATGACTTGAGAGTAAATAAAAGTACAAAGTATCCATATTTGTGCTTTTTATATTTCACTGGTTGTTAAATCCAAAAGATTCATCACTTTTGGGGTAGCTTTCCATTGAGGAGTATCTCTACTTCCCTAGGTTGGTGGTCCTTAGGTAGAAGGTGCTCTCTCCAAGAATCCTAATGGAAGTTCCTTGAGTGATTTTTCAGTTGTATTTTCTTGGAGAGGATAATAAAGTGGTTTGTCATTTCCTTCTCCAGTTAATTTTACAGATGAGGAAACAGAGCTTAGTGACTTATTCAGTCTCACATAGGTGTTTGAGACCAGATTTGAACTTAGGAAATTAAATCTAGACTCCAGACCCAGCACTTTATCCACTACACTACCTAACTGCCCAAGATTATAAGGAAGCCTTTTATAACCTCATCAGTAAAAACTGCCAAAGGGGCAGCTAGATGGCACAATGGATAGAGCACCGGCCCTGAACTCAGGAGGACCTATCAATTCAAATCTGGGCTCTGACACTTAATACTTCCTAGCTGTGAGACCCTGGGCAAGTCACTTCACTCCAATTGCCTCAGCAAAAAACCAAAACAAAATCCGCCAAAGCTTGTACTGAGTAGTCATGACAACTATCAGAGTATCAGGAACCTAGGATCACCACCTTACAATGAGAATTTTGTGGAAAGTAGTACTCTAGCACTCAACTATAGATATATGAAATGGGATGTTTAGGATTCTGATCTGCAGGACTTAGGCTTATATCCTGGGCCACTTCCTAAGATGGGCTTTGGCTTAATGCTAAAGGATTTATGTGTTGAGGTGATGAACAATTTCTTACTGATCTCCTGTTCCCCCATGATATGGTAGTGCTGAACATGTGCTCTGGTCACTTCTAGGAACATAAAGGCTTTGGCCTTATGTTGAAGGTGAGCATGAGTCCCTGGAAACTAATATGCTTCAGAGAGTTAGATCATAGAAAACAGAAACCAGGATTTTAAGCTATACGAACAACATCATTTCTCTCATTAAATGGCTCTGTTGAATTATCAGAAACCCTTCTCCTCATTTTCAATTCCCACTAGCCCATTTGTGTTGTGATTATTAGTCTGCTGGTAGGTTTGCCTATTTCAAATCTCACCCCATTCCAATTGCCCCCTTGATTTCTCTAAGGGATTGGGGAGGAGGACTATCTTTCTTGCCATTCTTTATGGCTCCACTTCTGATGTTGGCTTCCACACCACATCCCTATAACCTTTTTATCCCACAACATTCCTCTATCATTCTGGCCTTTTGTCATTGATAAATTCCTGTAGAAAAATCCATTTGGGGGAGACGTTGGCCCAGGATACCCCCACTTCATTTCTCTTCTATCTCTGCTTCTGATTTTATGGATTTCTATACATGGGAGATCTTCCTAATTCCTTTAGTTTCTCTATTATATGGATCTTCTATTAGAAAGTAAGCTCCACGAGGGCAGGAATTCTTTTTTTTTGTTTTGTTTTTATTTGTATTTTCAGTGCTTAGCATGTGATAAGTGCTTTGCCCAGGCCAAATAGGAATGGCCACAAAGGCCATTCAGGAGTAATCACCCACTCAGTAGATTTTTTAGGACTTGAGCAGCCTTTCCTTTGGAGTTCCTGAGAAATGGACAAGGGAAATCTTCCACTCCCCAGGCCTCCCATTTCTATCCCAACCAGCAGCAATTGAATATGAACATGTGGCATTTGGATCTGAAAATGGACATTAAGTCTCTGGATGTCTTTTCTACTTTATTTATTTCTCTGAGTGAATCATCAATCGTGAAATGTCTATTTCTGTATTTTACCACGACAACATGAGTTCCATACTTCAGGAGATTCTGATGTACAAGAGATGATCTTTGCAAAAACTTCTCATAGGAGAAAATGACAACCATGAGAGTGCTGCCAAGAGATTAAAAGAATGTAAAATATGTCCTAGCTTGCCTGGAGAGTTCGATTTGTGAATTGCAGAGACACCACAGGTTAGAGGTTACAGTAGAATAATTTATTCAGCAGTCCACAACTCATAGAAGTATTTACCTCCTCAGAGGTAAATGGCTTCCATGGATTTAATTACCGTTTTTAGAAAGATGATTTTCAAGTCTTTCTTTCTTGCCCCATACTCTTTGATAACCTACAATTTCGTATCTCCAACATAGGAGATATCCTGGATTTTTCATTCTCTCATTCCCATATCCATTCTGATGCCAAAGTTGATTTCACAGAGAATCCATTCTCTGACATTGCTTCTAGTCTAGTCCATTCATGCCTGGATTTTTACAATAGTCTGCTGGTAGGTTTGCCTATTTCAAATCTCACCTCATTCCAATCTATCCTCCATTCAGTCATTAAAGTAATTTTCCAAAAATGAAAATCTGATTATGTCACTTTCCTCCCTTCTCCTCAGTAAACTACAGTGGCTCCCTTCAGTTTTCTTATCCCTTACTCCCAAAAATGTATTCTATTTAGTAATAATGACCTCTTAGCTATTCCATGAGCAAGATATTTCTCCTCCTGTCTTTTTTTCCCATACTTGGAATGCTTTCCTTCCTCAGCTCCTCCTGATTTCACTGGCTTCCTTTAAATCCCAAATTTTACTGGAAGCTTTTTTGTATTCTAGTTCTTATCTTATACTTAGCTGTGGGTTAAATGGATCATGGTTGTAGTTAGAAATATTATGAGTCAAGTGCATTTTAGTTACAATTAAGACAAATGTGACTACCACAACACAAATGGGCTAGTGGCACTTGAAAATGAGAAGGGTTTCTGATAATTCAACAGAGCCGGTTAATGAGGGAAATCATGTTGTTTATATAGCTTAAAACCCTGGTTTCTGTTTTCTATGATCAAACTCTCTGAAGCATGTTGTTAGTTTCCAAGGACTCAATCTTATTTAAAGTTCACAATGCCTCAGTATTTGTGCCAGAATCTTTCTCATGTTTTCTCATGATTTCAAGCTTAAAGGCATTCTTGATTAATCTTAGGAAGAAGGGAACATCCTAGTTACTGAAGTTTCTAGCTTCCTGGGAGTTTTCTACAGACAAGAAATTCATAAATCAATTAAGCAGGTCAAGAATAATATTGGCAGGTTACTCTGCATTCATTACTGCTACTATAGCCACATTCTGAATGTTTCAGAAATTCCTCACTCCCCCTCAGCAGATATAGTAGAAAATAAATTAATAGTTTAAGAACCATTCTCCTGTACAGAAGTAACTCTGGCTGCTTGTTGTACATCACAGGGTACTGTTGTTGGGACTCCCCTAAATAAGTAAATCTAACAAAGTTTGGATTGATCACTCTGGCTTTGTGTGACTTTTCTAGAAATTTCTCCATCATAAGCAATGAAATTAGACAGTTGTCCTACTCTGCAACAAAAGCTTGCTGTGTATATATTTTGTTTGCATGTTGTCTCCATTAGATTGTAAGCTCCTTGAGGGCAGGAAAAACCTTCTGCCTCTTTTAGTATCTGCAGCACAGGGTCTGGTACATAATAGACCTTTAATAATATTTATTTATTGTTTGATTAGGAGAATGTAATAAGAGTGATAGGTTACTTACTGTATCATGTGACTTTCACTTGAGTTTCTGTTTGTTTTATTAAGCATATTTTTTTATGGTGAAGAAAATAGTTGACCTATACTTTATATTTACTTTGTACTCTACATTGAGTATACTTTCTTTCTTTCTTTCTTTCTTTTTTTTTTAATAGCTTTTTATTTACAAGTTATGTGCATGGGTAATTTTCAGCATTGAAAATTGCCAAACCTTTTGTTCCAATTTTCCCCCTCCTTTCCCCCACTCCGTCCCCTAGATGGCAGAATGACCAATACATGTTAAATATATTAAAGTATAAATTAAAATCAAAATAAGTATACATGACCAAACTGTTATTTTGCAGTACAAAAAGAATTGGATTCTGAAATATTGAACAATTAGCCTGTGAAGGAAATCCAAAATGCAGGCAGGCAAAAATATGGGGATTGGGAATTCAATGTAATGGTTCTTAGTCATTTCCCAGAGTTTTTTCGCTGGGTGTAGCTGGTTCAATTCATTATTGCTCTATTGGAACTGATTTGGTTCATCTCATTGCTGAAGATGGCCAAGTCCATCAGAATTGATCATCATATAGTATTGTTGTTGAAGCATATAATGATTTGAGTATACTTTCTAGAAGATACACTATATTCCTATTGGGAAGAATAGCTACATCAGCCATTCCCAAATGTTGATTCTTTTTTTTTTTTTTTTTTTTAATAATTTTTTATTGATAGAACGCATGCCAGGGTAATTTTTTACAGCATTATCCCTTGCATTCATTTCTGTTCCGATTTTTCCCCTCCCTCCCTCCACCCCTTTCCCCGAGATGGCAAGAATCCTTTACATGTTGAATGGGTTGCAGTATATCCTAGATACAATATATGTGTGCAGAACCAAACAGTTTTCTTGTTGCACAGGGAGAATTGAATTCAGAAGGTATAAATAACCCGGGCCAAATGTTGATTCTGAGATTTTCCCCCAGTAGTTCTTCTCTGGAGTAAAGGAATAATAAGCCTGAGAATCTGAGAAGAACCTGATCCCTTTGCTATGATTGCTAGATTCCCCTATGATGTAAACCCAATGTTCCCAGATGTGCAATCCTCCCTTTCTTAGTCAGAGTTTAAACACTTAACTTGTATGGGCTATAGAGAGCACATCCATATTAATTGGCTTTATAGACAGAAATAGGAGAACTTCAGAGGTTATATAATTCCATCTGATTCAGAAATCTCATGTTATGGGCCAGAATTCTTACAAGGTATTAACTAAATGAAATTGATGAGACAATGGTTATATAGTTTAGCATGGTTCAGTATGATTGATTTAATCTTACAACAAATAATGGTTTCCTAGTGATATAATGATTGGTTTATATTCAGTGTGGAGCACATAAGCAGGGACTGAGAGCCACAGAGGACAAGTGCACTAGAAGCTCTCAGAGCCAAGGAAACAGAAATTCATTCCATCTTCAGTCAGGCTCCTGGTGGCTGGCCTCCTGCTTCCCCCACTGAAGCCAAGACTCCGGAAGGCCTTTAAGAAAGCTAACCAGAATGGCCAGAAACTAGAAACTGAGTGGATGCCCATCAATTTGGAGAATGGCTGAATAAATTGCGATATATGAATATTATGGAATATTATTGTTTGGTAAGAAATGACCAACAGGATGATTTCAGAAAGGCCTGGAGAGACTTACATGAACTGATGCTGAGTGAAATGAGCAGGACCAGGACCATTATATACTTCAACAACAAATACTATATGATGATCAATTCTGATGATTGTGACCATCTCCAGCAATGAGATGAACCAAATCAGTTCCAGTAGAGCAGTAATGAATTGAACCAGCTACACCCAGTGAAAGAACTCTGGGAGAACCACTACAAAGAATTCCCAACCCCTATATTTTTGTCTGCATCCTTTTTGATTTCCTTCACAGGCTAATAGTACACTATTTCAAAGTCCGATCCTTTTTGTACAGCAAAATAACTATTTGGACATGTATACTTATATTGTATTTAATTTATACTTTAACATATTTAACATGTATTAGTCAACTTGCCATCTGGGGGAGGGGATGGGGAGAAGGAGGGGGAAAATTGGAACAAAAGGTTTGGCAATTGTCAATGCTGTAAAATTACCCATGTATATAACTTGTAAATAAAAAGTTATAATAAAAAAAAATAAAATAAAAAAAAAAGCTAACCAGAGGTTCAAAGGACAAAAGTCATTAACTTTAATACTCTAGTGTTTGACAAACTTAAAGACCCCAGTTTTTGGGATAAGAACTCACTGTTTGACAAAAATTGCTGGGAAATTTGGAAATTAGTATGGCAGAAATTAGGCACTGACCCACACTTAACACCGTACACCAAGATAAGGACAAAATGAGTTCATGATCTAGGCATAAAGAATGAGATTAAATTTGAGGAATACAGGATAGTTTACCTCTCAGATCTGTGGAAAAGAAAGGAATTTATGACCAAAGAAGAACTAGAGATCATTATTAATCACAAAATAGAAAATTTTGATTATATCAAATTGAAAAGCTTTTGTACAAACAAAACTAATACAAGATTAGAAGGGAAGCAATAAACTGGGAAAACATTTTTACAGTCAAAGGTTCTGATAAAGGCCTCATTTCCAAAATATATAGAGAATTGACTCTATAAGAAATCTAGCCATTCTCCAATTGATAAATGGTCAAATGATACGAACAGACAATTCTCAGATGAAGAAATTGAAACTATTTATAGCCATATGAAAAGATGCTCCAAGTCATTATTAATCAGAGAAATGCAAATTAAGACAACTCTGAGATACCACTACACACCTGTCAGATTGGCTAGAATGACAGGGAAAGATAATGCGGAATGTTGGAGGGGATGTGGGAAAACAGGGACACTGATACATTGTTGGTGGAATTGTGAACACATCCAGCCATTCTGGAGAGCAATTTGGAACTATGCTCAAAAAGTTATCAAACTGTACATACCCTTTGATCCAGCAGTGTTTCTACTGGGCTTATACCCCAAAGAGATACTAAAGAAGGGAAAGGGACCTGTATGTGCCAAAATGTTTGTGGCAGCCCTGTTTGTAGTGGCTAGAAGCTGGAAAATGAATGGATGCCCATCAATTGGAGAATGGTTGAGTAAATTGTGGTATATAAACGTTATGGAATATTATTGTTCTGTAAGGAATGATCAGCGGGATGAATACAGAGAGGCTTGGAGAGACTTACATGAACTGATGCTAAGTGAAATGAGCAGAACCAGGAGATCATTATATACCTCAACAACGATACTGTTTGAGGATGTATTCTGATGGAAGTGGATCTCTTCGATAAAGAGAGCTTTAATTGATCAAAGATCGACAGAAGCAGCTACATCCAAAGAAAGAACACTGGGAAATGAATATAAACTGCTTGCATTTTTGTTTTTCTTCCCGGGTTATTTATACCTTCTGAATTCAATTCTCCTTGTGCAACAAGAAAACTGTTCAGTTCTGCACACATATATTGTATCTAGGATATACTGTAACCTATTCAACATGTAAAGGACTGTTTGCCATCTGGGGGAGGGGGTTGAGGGAGGGAGGGGAAAAATTGGAACAGAAGTGAATGCAAGGGATAATGCTGTAAAAAATTACCCTGGCATGGGTTCTATCAATAAAAAGTTATTTAAAAAAACAAACCAAAAAAAAAAACAAAAAACAAAAAACAAAACTGTGCATACCCTTTGATCCAGCAGTGTTACTACTGGGTTTATATCCCAAAGAGATCTTAAAGAAGGGAAAGGGACCTGTATGTGCAAGAATGTTTGAGGCAGTCCTATTTGTAGTGGCCAGAAACTGGAAACTGAGCAGATGCCCATCAATTGGAGAATGGCTGAATAAATTGTGGTATATGAATATTATGGGATATTATTGTTCTGTAAGAAATGACCAACAGGATGATTTCAGAAAGGCCTAGAGAGACTTACATGAACTGATGCTGAGTGAAACGAGCAGGGCCAGGAGATCATTATATACTTCAACAGCAATACAATATGATAATCAATTCTGATGGGCCTGGCCATCTTCAACAATGAGATGAACCGAATCATTTCCAATAGAGCAGTAATGAATTGAGCCAGCTACACCCAGCAAAAGAACTCTGGGAGATGAATATGAACCACTACATTGAATTTCCAATCCCTCTATTTTTGTCCGCCTGCATTTTTGATTTCCTTCACAGGCTAATAGTACACTATTTCAAAGTCTGATTCTTTTTGTACAGCAAAATAACTGTTTGGAAATATATACTTATATTGTATTTAATTTATACTTTAACATGTATTGGTCATCCTGCCATGTAGGGGAGGAGGTGGGGGGAAGGAGGGGAAAATTTGGAACAAAAGATTTGACAATTGTCAATGTTATAAAATTACCCATGCATATAACTTGTAAATAAAAAGCTATTTAAAAAAAGAAAGAAAGAAAGAAAAAGATAGCTAACCAGGCCCCAGGAAAGGAGACAAGACTTTGAAAGAGATAATAAAAGATTTGGACTTTAACCCCTGGCTACTCTTGTGATTATGGGACTGCAAAGAAGGCTACTTCCCAAGGCTTCTAAAGAACCCAGAAAACTGAAGCAGAGAACATTATAATCTCATCCACTAAAAAATCCCAGCAGGAGATGATTCAACTTTTTCTTGACAACTTCAGTAATAGAAAACTTCTTGCCAGCCCTATTCCACCTTTGAGAAGCCTTAATCACCATGTTCTTTATTTTGACTAAAATCTACACATTGCACTCTCCATTCCTTGATCCTCATTTTGTCTTCTGGAGTCAAGCCAAACAAGTTTAGTGCTTCCTCCCCATGACACAAAATGTACTTAAAATATTTGAAGACAATGATCATGTTTCCTTTATTCCTTTCTAGAGACTGCCACTTTCCTTAATGAATACTTTGATTACATGTATACTCTTTGATCCTCTCAGCATGTTGGTCTTCCTCCTCTGGTTTTAGTGAAAGTTATCAATAGTTTATTAATTGGATGGATCTCAAATCTCATAAAATAGCTGTGGGCATTCCCTTCACTGGTCCACATTTTACAAAGAAAATCCACCTGGAAACTTGCGGCTTTCTGACAGGTCTTTTAATATTTCACAGGTTGTTTTTACTTTTTTTACATTTACTTTTGTTGAGTCATTTTAGTCCTGTTTGATTCTTCATGATCTCATTTGGGGTTTTCTTGACAAAGATCCTGGAGTAGTTTGTCCTTTCCTTTTCCAGCTCATTTTACAAATGAGAAAACTGAGGCAAAGAGGGTTAAGTGACTTGCCCAGAGACTGGATTTGAACTGAAGTCCTTCTGATTCCAGGTCTGGCACTCTATCCACTTTATTATCACTAAATTCATCCTATCATTCATCACCTTAAATTCATAATATGCCAAAGTCCTTTTCTAATCACATGGATTTCTTTTATGATATCTTTTGATATATTTTGTGCTACTTTTTCTCAAATTTATTTAGATTTACTTAAATTCCAATATACAAAATGACCTATTTATTTAAATATTTATCAGGATTTTGTGTATGTTCATTCTTGCTAACTTTTTATTTGGTTATAGTGTATACATACATTCTTTTAGTTCTTTTTTTGTGCTTTGTATTATTTTATAAAGTTATTTATATATCTCTTCATGTCTGTCATACTTGTCTACTTTAATTGCATTTATAGTATTTCATTTTTTTTGGGGGGGGGCCATCTGGATCTATGATTTCATGACTGTAGAGTGAAGATATAGAAAACCCTCAACACTGATTGCAACACTCCTAAGTATTACCTGAACCAGATTAAAATGTAATTGAAAAATATTTGAAACAAATTATTGACAAAAACTATAATGTATAAATTTAAAGATTGGTTGGACAAAAAAAAGAAGAAAGAGAATTATTTTAGTGTAGTGCTTAATTCAGTTATTTTATTAGTTAAGTTTTTGGTTGAGATAATTGGATTTTTAGTGACTGAAAGATGGTAGGGAAATACTTGAGACTAGCAGGCCCATCAGCAGGCCAATAAGGAATGAGATAACCAGAGTGTGTCAGAGGAGCCAAGGAAGCTACTAAGGAGATTAAGTAGACAGGCCTTGGTAACAAGATTGGATATGGTAGTTGAGGGAATGAGGAATTTAGGATGACTCTTAGATTGTGAACGCAGGGACTGGGAGAATGGTGTTGCCCTCTGTTGTTGTTTTACTATTTTTAAAGAGGGCCAATGCTATAAGTGACATCTTGAGTTGATGAACTGAATAGTTGCACAAAGTCATCAGCCTCATTCTTTCAGAGTCATCAAAGTTCAGTGGCAGGAAAAAAGAAAACTGGTGATGGCCTGAATGTAGTGAATAATCTTGGCATTTTTGATCCTTGACAAAGCTCTATATGCTTCAGCTGCCCTCATTGCCCTTGGAACAAATTATTCACATCTTCCCATTCTACAGGGGAAGTCTTCACATGCTTGAGGTAGACACCCTGCACTCAAGAATTTGAGGCCTGTCAGTTATCTACAACCTGGTTTAGCTCTTCTGCCCTAATGGTTTACCAGGATGTTACCACTATGTATGTTATGGCTTCTTGAACCCATAAATGAGTGGTAAGTGAATCAGGTAGATACCAAAGGTAGTTGAACAACTCTGAAAAGAGCTTAAGACTTCACACCTACAGGAATAGGGAAGATATGGTTGGGGTAATAAAATAGATAATAAAATCTGTTTCAGACATGTTGAATTTAAAATGTCTATTGGATATCTAATTTGAGATGTTTGAAAGAAAGTTGAAGAAATGATTTGGAGGTCAGCAGAAAGATGGGCAGGAAAGTAGATTTGAGAATTATCTGCATAGAGATGTTAATTAAATATGAGAGCCATAAAATCACCAAAGAAGTGTTAAGGGAGAACCAAAGATTAGGGGCCTAGGACAGAACCCTGGAGTATCCTGTAAAAGAGACAGGAGTGGTTACATAGCATTCTTTTATTGTACTAATTTCTTTTATTTGTTGTGATCTTTTATCATTGATAATTTTATTGATTTGCCTTTTTCTTTTTTTAATATTACATTTACTAATCATTTGTTTTTGTATATGAGTCAATGTAGAAGGGCAGCAGGTGGATGTCCATATTGGCTCACCATCTCTTCTATCTTTGAAAGACATACTCTGGGGAAAATTTAAGAGAATCCAAAGTCCCTTGGTACTGATAAAACATCACAACTATTTACAATTCTGTTGATGTTGTTGAGCATACAATTCTGTGTTGATAAGTATTTTGGTACTGATAGTTAAGGTGGATACTAAAATGTCAGTATGGAATGTACTGGAGGAATATCACGTCAGCTGAAGCTAGCTAATGTTGTAAGGCGCCCTAACAGTTATATTAAGCCTGGCCCTCAAATTAATAAATGCAGACTGCAGGGCATATCTTCTACCTGGCCTTGGTGTTCATTCCACACTTTCGGTATTCAGTGGAGCTAGACTCCAACAGATGGCGCCCCAACAGACGGATCTATCTGTAGGTGTCCTGGCAGGAGAGTGCCCTCTTGGAGCTCACAATAAGGTAAGTGGGGAAAAGTAAATTACGGGAGAAGTAAGATAAAGTAAGGAAGAGATGATCACCAAAAGTAATTTATCACCAGGCTGACACAAGGAATGATATAAATATATGAGGTATAGAATACCCGGAGAAATGCTAGCCTTTGATTTGTTCCCCTTGCTGTCACACTGAATTAGATAATATAGAATATATTCTCTCCCCAATAGAGACCACTCCAGTCCACTTCCTTCTGGTATGTTCGACCTCATTTTAGGATGTAGTTCACATGCACTGCTAGGGTTTTAAGGTTATGCCTGAATTAGTAGATTCTGATTTTGGGGGGAAATAAGTATTCTTTGCTATGCCATTCCTCACCACGATATTTTTTTTACCAAAAATAGGAAAAGCATAAATATATCTGGATGCAATCTATCATTGCTTCTAGGCCAGTTTTTAAAATAGAAAAGATAATTTAGTGACTCTAAATGATTATCAAAAATTGATTAGGGATAGTATTTGAAATTTTGTAATTTGAAATTAGAAAAACATAAATTTACAAAATTATTCAAAATTGTAAGAGGAGATTCTAACCCTAATTCAAAAAAAAAGTCAGGATCAGCTGCAAGCAGTAGATGGTATTTTCAGATGCTACCAACAGTCAGCCTCTCTCTATATTCCACCTACTACTAAATATGTTTTTAACATCCTGTTTGAATATACACAACAGAATGAGTTATATGCAATTATTAATGCATTGTATACTGCTCAAGAACCTTTTAATATTTTTTCACATAGCAAATTTGCTATTTATGAAACAGCCCCAGCCCTGGACATCCTGCTATTTAAAATGAGATTCCTTTAATAGTAATTATTTCTTTTGTGTAAAAAAATGGTTTATGTTTCCATAATGTTAATAACTAAGTAGCTATTTTTATTTTTAAAGTGTATGGCTTTTGGCAAAGCTAGAAAGTCTTCCATGTCATTTTTGTCTGTGTCTGTGTTTTGTGCAGAATGTCTATGTCATGTTTGTTCTGTGAACTAGATTTTGTTATGTGGAAAGAATTAAAAGGCAACCAGCAAAAAAAAAAAAAACCTCTATGTTGTAGTTGGAATGTGGAACAAATTTCTTAAAAAGTCTAACTTTTTTCTGTGGACTTCAGCTCTGGCTAAGCTGGGGGCTATACAAAAAGTAGCTAATTTAAAATTAAAATAACATCTTTATAGATTCTCAAGTTTTGAGAGCAAAACATTTTAGTAAATTCGTAAATTTTTGAAAACAATGATTAAAAAGTTTAGCCATTATTTTAAGATTGCAAGAAAAATTCCTGAAACACTGGGGATAATTCCAGGAATTTACTCCATTCTGAAAGAAAAGAGAAGGAAAAACAAACCAGGTCAAATAGCAAATCTTTTGCTAACCTTTCCCTGACTTCTGTCTTGTCTGGAGTCACCTTTTATTCCATTGGGATTAAGGGTAAACCTTCATAAGGACTGCTAACAAGATTGATAATAGCCAAATATCTCTATTTGCTAATCTCTCTTTTAGATCAGATTAAAATTCAAATTCTGCCTTACCTATAGAAATGGGGAAACAGCCCATGGGGACCCCAAACACCTCCTCAACCTAGCTTGGGGGAATGGGATAGAGTGGGAGTTAGTGAGTTCCATGGTCAGCTTTCCCTGAGTTCTGGCCCCTGAAACTACTATCCTGGCACCAGTCACCCCAGTTTTCAACAGGTTCTGTCTAGCATCTGCTTCAGAAGAATCTGGGTGCCCCTGGTAGCACCCAGCATAGCAGCCTGAAGTGAAAAAGCCACTCAGCCTCTTGTTCTAAGTTTTGGTAAACTTTAAAAAAATAATTTATTTAGCCCTAAAATAACAGTGACAGTCTCAAGAGATTTTATCTCTAATAGTAAATTCTACTAATTGCAGCTTAAGTAGAATTTACTATTAGAGATAAAATCTCTTGAGACTGTAACTGTTATTTTTTTGAGTTTTGAATTTGATTGCCTGATCATAAGCTACTCAGAAAAATGTGATCCTGTATCTGGACAAGAGAGTTTTGTTTGTTTCCCACCTAATCATTCCTGAATCTGATAAGGCAGAACTCTTGTAAACTGTGTCCCCCTGATCTTTGGGGGGGGGGGTGGACCTGTGGTAGAGAAACCCTGAAATCTCAACCTCTCCTGGCTCTGTGAGGGGCCCTACCCTCCTATTCTTAGGGGAAACACCCAGATGTTGATCTCCATCTATAATTCAATTGGAGATCTTGGCCTGGGGCATAATCACTACTCTTTATTGAATTGAAAAGTAGTCCCTCAAATTCATTTGGAGATTGCTTCCTAGCTTCAAGCCATAAAAATCCAATGTAATCAAAGGTTGAACCTCAAACCTTTGTTAAAAATCCTAACAGGATTTGATCCACTGGGAAGTTATTTCTTCTCAGTAATTTTTTACCATAAACCTTGCCTGAATTTGGGATTGCGAATTCTTTTGTAAGAATCTGCAACTCTGACCACTTACCCTCATTTCTCACACCTCAACATTTGGTGGCCCCTTACGGGGATCCCCGAAATTCTGGCCGAGGTAAGCCGCCTCTTGCTGTTGTCTATTCTATAACTGGGACACCCAAATAAATTCCCGGGAAGATTGGAGTTGTCGGGAGCTTCTGAGCTCAAGCAAACTTCCTTGACTAGGGATGCCTGGATTTAGGAATTCTCTGCATAAGGGAAACTTCTGTTATCTGTCTCCCTCTCTAGGGACATCTGAGAGGATGCGGCACTACAGAATCCAGGAAATCTAAGACTTGTGCCAAAAAAAAAAAAAAAGCCACAATCTACCTCCATTTCTACTCCTAAGGATTCTCCTTTAGGCTGTCTCTTAAACAGAGACAAATTTGGCTTAAAAGAGCTCAAAACTAAAAAACTTAAAACAGCACTGCAGGATGCTGCTAAAATTTGCTGGAGGGAAATCAAAATTAGATAATTCCTTTCTTCCTGCTCCTCTAGGTTTACAGGATCCCTCCTCTGCACCCCTCTGCAGTCCTTATCAGGAGGCCTCTGAATCCCTTTCAGAACCACCTCCTTACCAAAGACATGGTGGTATTTCTTTTTTTTAATTAAAATTTTTTATTTAAAAAGCATATGCATGAGTAATTTTTCTAATATTGACTCTTGCAAAACCTTTTGTTCCAATTTTTTTCCCTCCTTCCCCCCACCCCCTTCCCTAGTTGGCAGATAGTCTAATACATATTAAATATGTTGAAATACATGTATAAATGTAAAAATAAATATATACATATTTATACAGTTATCTTGCTGTACAAGAAGAAAAAGAAAAAGTGAGAAAGATAAAATACAAACAACAATAGAGAGTGAAAATGCTATGTTGTGTTCCACACTCAGTTCCCATAGTCCTCTTTCTGGGTGTAGATGGCTCTTTTCATCATTGAACAAGTGAAACTGGTTTGAATCATCTCATTGTTGAAGAGAGCCACGTCCATCAGAATTGATCATTGTATAGTCTAATTGTTGACTTAACTCTGATCCCTCTGACCTCCTGAACCAGATCCTGAGGCTTCCCAGCCCCCACTCCTCAATCCCTCTAATTCAAAGAGTGGGATACCTTTTCCTCCTTAGAATCCTGATTCAGGTACACCCTCTAACCTCTGCCCCCTGAGAGAAGCAGCAGACTCTCAGGGAGGAATACTCAGGGTAGAGGTACCTTTTTCAATGCCAGATCTCTCCCAGACTAAAAAAAAACCTGGCCATTATTCTGAGGGCCCCACCAAGCTTATTGAAAAGGTCTAAGGAATTGCCCTCCAATTTGATCTTTCCTGGGAAGATGTTAATATTAAACAATTTGTCCCAGATATAAGGAGGAAGCTGCAGAAGCCAGTTTGGGGCCTCAAACTTCTATCACTGAGCTATTAGAAACAGCTTTTAGAGTCTTTAATAATAGGGACTGAGTTATAGCAGAAGAGTAAGACCACAGAGTTAAAGTAAGAAATGGAGAACAGTCCCAAATTTTAGCTGCTGCCATATCTGGGAACCATAGGAGTTGGTTCTTCAGGTATCATGGACAGGGCCATCAGGCTAGAAATTGTCCTTGGAGGAGACTCCCTAGTCCTTTTTTATTTTTTTAATAACTTTTTATTGATATTAAATATGCCTGGGTGATTTTTTACAACATTATCCCTTGCACTCACTTCTGTTCTGATTTTTCCCCTCCTTTCACCCCCTCCCCTAAATGGCAGATAATCTTATACATGTTAAATATGTTATAGTATATCTTAGATACAATGTATGTGTGCAGAACTGAACAGTTCTCTTGATGCACAGGAAGAATTGGATTCAGAAGGTAAAAATAACCTGGGAAGAAAAACAAAAGTGCAAACCATTCACACTCATTTCCCAGTGTTCCTTCTCTGGGTGTAGCTGATTCCGTCCATCATTGATCAATTGGAACTGAGTTAGATCTTCTCTTTGTCAAAGATAGCCGCTTCCATCAGAATACATCCTCATACAGTATTGTTGTTGAAATGTATAATGATTTCCTGGTTCTGCTCATTTCAGCATCAGTTTATATAAGTCTCTCCAAGCCTCTCTGTATTCATCCTGCTGGTCATTTCTTACAGAACAATAATATTCCATAACATTCATATACCACAATTTACCCAAACATTCTCCAGTTGATGGGCATCCAATCATGGAAACTTTCTAGTCCTTGCCCTAAGTGCAACCAGGAGGGGCACTGTAAGAGAGACTGCTCACAAGGGACAAGCTGCTCCCCCAATGCCTTGCTCTCCAACAGGATTTTGGGGCTTAGTCAGGTTCCTCCTCACTCCATGACAGCCCAACACCCAGATATGGCCAGTAAGACCACTGAATTTTTTTTTGATACAGGGACTTGCTTTGGCACTCTGGTCTTAGTTACCCCTTTCCTCATAGGATAATGGTTTTAGAAGGGAAATTCAAGAATTGTTTTGAGGCTTGCCCTCTGCCTTGCCAGTTTGGTGACCTGTTTGTTATTTAAACACTCGTTTCTTATTATTCCCTCCTATCCTGCTCCCTTATTAGGTGTGATTTAATGGTGAAACTGGGATCCCAATTTTCTCTTCTCAGACCTCCAGGTGATCTTTTTGTCTTGCTTTCAAAGCCCTCCCATATTCCCTCTGAAATCTGGGAGAAAATAGATTCCTTTGTCTGGGACCAAGGAATCCTTGGGCAAGCCATTCCAGCCTTAAAATTGACAAATTTCTTTCTTTCTTTCTTTTTTTTAATTATAGCTTTTTATATACAAAACATATGCATGGGTAATTTTTCAACACTGACCCTTGCAAAAACTTCTGTTTCAGCTTTTCCTCTCCTTTCCTCCATCCCCTCCTCTAGATGGCAGGTAGTCCCATACATCTTAAATGTGTTAAAGTATATGTTAAATACAATATATGTATACATATTTATACAGTTATCTTGCTGTACAAGAAAGATTGGATTTAGAAAGAAGGTAAAAATAATCTGAGAAGAAAAAACAAAAATGTAAGCAAATGTAACAGAAAGAGTGCAAATGCTATGTGGTGGTTCATACTCATTTTCCAGTGTTCTTTCTCTGGGTGTAGCTGATTCTGTTCCTTACAGATGAATTGGAACTGATTTGGATTCTCTCATTGTTGAAGAGAGCCACATACATCAGAATTGATCCTCATATAGTATTGTTATTGAAGTATATAATGGTTCTGCTCATTTCACTTAGCATCAGTTTATGTAGGTCTCTCCAAGCCTCTCTGTATTCATCCTGCTGGTCGTTTCTTATAGAACAATAATATTCCATAACATTCACGTACCACAATTTATTCAGCCATTCTCCAATTGGTGGACACTCAGTTTCCAGTTTTTAGCCACTACGAAAAGGGCTGCCACAAACATTTTGGCACATACAGGCCCCTTTCCCTTCTTTAGTATCTCTTTGGGGTATAAGCCCAGTAGTAGCACTGCTGCATCAAAGAGTATGCACAATTTGATAACTTTTTGAGCATAGTTCCAAATTGCTCTCCAGAACGGTTGGATCTGTTCACAATTCCACGAACAATGCATCAGTGTCCCTGTTTTCCCATATCCCTTCCAACATTCAGCATTATCTTTTCCTGTCACCTTAGCCAATCTGACAGGTGTGTAGTTGTAGAGACTGAGAAATTTTTTAAGCACAAACTTTTAGCACTGGCTAAAGATTTAAGAGATTTGGACCTGCTTAAGTGTAATCTTGATCTGCAACCCCACCATAAAGGCTTCCTTAGAGGAAGTCATAAAAACTCTTAATTTTATGGCCTTTAGAGGATACATGATCCCCTTATCCAAAGCCCACATTGCCTGCCAGTCTGTCAAAAATTTGGGCCATAACCATTCAAGGCCCGGATCAGCCCAAGGCTTCTAAGACCTTGAAAGCCAAACTGTCCTCCACTTCTGCCCTGGTTCTAATTTAGAAAAGCCTTTCACTCTGTTAATAACCAATTGGACAATACTCTATTAGCATATGCTTGGAGAAAGAATGGCCCTGCCTACTACTCTGTGCAGGTTTTGATCTATTTGGTGTAGAGATTGAGGAAGGATTTAGAGGGTGGAGTGAGAAGATCGAGGTGGCTCGGAGTGAGAGAGAAAAAAGAGATTCCTGTGTCTGTGAGCTCTCTTCTCCCTTCAATAAAGAATAAAAATCAAGGACTTACACTTATCTTGACTCCGGCTGATTTTAAAGTATCCAGGGTGCTAACGCAGTCATCACATTTGGTGCCCATTGTGGAACCAAGGGCCCTACTTTCACTGAAAGTCTCCAGTGACCAGGAAATTAGGTGAGTATTTTAATAGACAAACAGGGAACTTACTTTGTTAATGGCTAAACTAGTAACCTTTTCTGGCTAAAATGGGGCAGATGTTAGGAAAAAAAGATTTTCCTCCATCCCCAGCCCCAGCCCCACCCCGAAGTGGCGCTATAGAAAGCATGCTTAACTTGATCAAGGGACAAGGCTTAATTATAACTTGGGAACAAATTCCTAGACTCTTGGGTACATTAGAACGCATGTCCCCTTGGTTCTTAGAGGAAGAAGAAATTAAGCCAGATAATTGGAAATTGGTGGAACAACAACTCTGTGAATATTACAATGATAAAGGTCCTCATTCAATTTCCATCGAAGCATTCTATGTATACACATTATATATACAACATAATACAGTTGGCCTTAAAGAATCCTGCAAGTTATAGAAAAAAGAAAAGTTCTAGGAACAGCCAGATGAGGAAGTATGAGGAAAAAGAGGAAGACAAAGAATAGTTTAATGACCATACCCCACAGGGCATGGAGATTTAAGTGAGGTTCAAGGGTGTGGTGACTTTTCCTCTCAAGAGGAAGCGTCAACCCTGCCTATGCAGCAGATAATTGACACAACCCCATCAACTCCACCTTCCAGGATGGAGGGAGGAGGAGGAGTGGGAGGGGCAGTGATGCCACCAACACCTCCCCTCTAGTAATCACTCCCTCCTATGAGTAGATTGCAAAAGGAAGTACTTAAGGCCACTGAGGAAGGGAAGGATATAGGTGATCTGAAACTGGGTATGTATCTGGTGATTCAACAGTTTAACTCCTCAGGTCAAGAAAGTAGAAGATATAGATATAGATATAGAAATCCTCAAAGACCTGAAAAAGGCTTACACTCTTTATGGGGCTACATCAGCTTATGTTAAGATGTTATTACAGAATTTGGCTTATGAAGTCTTAATTCCTAGTGACTGGAACTCTATAGCAAAGGTATGCTTAGAACCTGGACAAAACTTGTGGCTTTCTGAATATAGTGAGCTCTGTAGGATACAAGCCCAACAAAATAGGCATAGTGCAGTTAATACTTCAATTACCTGTGACCAACTAATAGGTTCTTATGCAGACATCTCAGTACAGATTAATTACTCCATAGCAGCATATGAGCAAATTGCTGCTGCTGCTATCAAAGCATGGGCTTCCCTCCACAATAAAAACGACAAGGGTGAAGCCTTCACAAAAATAACACAAGGGCCAAATAAACCCTTTGCTGATTTTGGGGGATGTTTGCAGACAGCTGTCATATGAACTAATAGCGAAAATAAAGTAACAGACATTTTGATAAGGCAACTTGCTAAAGAAAATGCTAATGAAGTTTGGAGAAGAATTATATTAGAACTATGCAAGGATGCTCCTTTAGATGAGATCATAAGACGCTGTGCCACAGTGGGCACAAATACTTTTTATAGCCAGGCTATGATGCAGACTTCCCAAGATCCTAACATGGGAAGACAGGGTCCCTTCTGGCAAGGGGCTTCCAGAGAGACTCGCCAATGCTTTCAATGTGGTAAAGTAGGGCATCTGAAAGCTCAGTGTTGGCATAGAGACAGAATGAGAAAACAGGATGGGAGAATAAGACCCAAACCCCATGTCCAAAATGCAACCGAGGCTTCCATTGGGCATCAGTATGTAGACTGATTCAGGGAAATAGGATGAGG
This sequence comes from Antechinus flavipes, assembly GCF_016432865.1. Classification (NCBI taxonomy): domain Eukaryota; kingdom Metazoa; phylum Chordata; class Mammalia; order Dasyuromorphia; family Dasyuridae; genus Antechinus; species Antechinus flavipes. The sequence goes on from NC_067401.1 coordinate 190,182,105, forward strand.
GGCCCAATCCCAGGCCCCAAGCAAAAAACACTTGGGGCATGATGGCAGCCAATGCTATACCCAGAGAATACCTAGAAGTCTAGTGCCTGGACATGACCAATCAGCCAGGAAGCTATCTGATGGGAGAAGGGGATTACAATTGGGGAGAATAGAGTTGAATGCAGCTGGGACAACTGAGATATCCCCTGGAGAAGTGAAATCTGTTCCTCTCCAGCCTATGGATCCCTTGCCTCCAGGCACAGTAGGCTTGACCATTTCACCTCCTGAGAGTACTTACAAAACAGTGTCCATCCATACACTGATGTGGAAAACTGGGGAATGTGTAGATAATATCCCAGTCACTAATACAGGTAGACAATGTGTGACTTATCACCTAGGAGAAGTAGTAGCATCAGGTTTACTGATACAGACACCTAATAAGCAATCTGGTGATAGAAACCCAGATTCTGTCTCCAAGAAACAAAATTCTGGACAGCAGCTGTAACAGCTGACCGACCTATGCTCACTATCTATATCATACCATTAAAAGGATTGGTAGACACTGGTGCAGATAGTACAATCATTAGAGGTGCCAACTGGCCCAGTCATTGGCCAAAGATTAAGGCAGACACCTACATGTCTGGCGTAGGAGGATCAATAGCAGCTGAAGTTAGTGCTACCTCTTTGAGATGGACTTTTGAAGGCAAAACAGGAGTTTTTACTCCTTTTATAGTTGAAAAAATCCCCATCAATCTGTGGAGAAGAGATATTTTACAACAGTTAAAATTACAAATGAGTACTTTGATTTTTAAAGTAGGGGTGCTGCTGAAGGCCTGCCAACACTTTCACCTGTTCCTATCCAATGGAAAACTGATACACCAGCGTGGATAGAACAGTGGCCCTTAGCCAAAGATAAAATTCAGGCCTTATTGGCTATAGTACAGGAGCAACTTGACCAAGGACACTTATAACCTTCTCTAAGCCCTTGGAATTCCCCTGTATTTGTTGTAAGAAAGAAATCTGGAAAATGGAGTATGTTGACTGATTTAAGAAAAGTAAATGAACAGATGGAAATTATGGGAACTCTTCAGCCTGGACTTCCATCTCCTACTCAATTGCCTAGAGAATGGCCTTTTGGGGTTATAGATATTAAGGATTGTTTCTATTCTATCCCTCTAGATAAGGAGGATATGAAAAGATTGCCTTTTCAGTGCCCAGTGTTAACTTAGCTGAGCCTTATAAAAGATATGAATTGACAGTTTGGCCACAGGGAATGAAAAACAGCCCTACTATGTGTCAAATGTATGTTGCTGCTGCTCTTACTCCAATAAGAAAAGCATTTCCAAAAGTAATGTTATTACATTACATGGATGATATATTGGGATGTGCACCTGAGGGACAAATGTTAGAAGCATGTCTACACTTACATGTACTGATGCTAAGTGAAATGAGCAGAACCAGGAGATCATTATGTACTTCAACAACAATACTGTATGAGGATGTATTCTGATGGAAGTAGATTTCTTCAACAAAGAGATCTAACTCAGTTTCAATTGATCAATAATGGACAGAAGCAGCTACACCCAAAGAAACAACACTGGGAAATGAATGTAAACTGTTTGCATTTTTGTTTTTCTTCCCAGGTTATTTTTACCTTCTGAATCCAATTCTTCCTGTGCAATAAGAGAACTGTTCGGCTCTGCACACATATATTGTATCTAGGATATACTGTGACATATTTAACATGTATAGGACAAGGGGAGGGGGTGGAGGGAGGAAGGGGAAAAGTCAGAACAGAAGTGAGTGCAATGGATAATGTTGTAAAAAATTACCCAGTCATGGGTTCTGTCAATAAAAAGTTATCATTATGGAAAAAAAAAAAAAAAAGCATGTCTACAAAAGACCATAGAAACACAAGAAACTACAAATTGTACATAGCTCCAGAAAAAAAATCAATCAATTGCAACCGTTATATGACATTTTAAGGGGAGATAGTGCTTTGAACTCACCACGTCAGCTTACAAAAGAAGCTCAAAAGGCTTTGAGAGAAGTTGAACTGGCTTTATCCAATGTGGTTGAAAGAGTCACTCAAAAACCCTTGGAAATATTAGGTTTTGCTATACAAGAGGCACCCACAGCAGTCCTTCATCAAGGAGACTGTGATAGAGTGGGTGAACCTCCCAGCACAACCAGAACAAAGCCTTATTCCTTACCCAGTGCTTGTGGCTAGAATGTTATTAAAGGCCAGTAAGTAAGCAGTACAATTATCTGGGATAAGACCTGACAAGATATACACCTTTTATACTAATACACAAATTTATATGTGCTGTGAAACCATCCCAGAGTGGCAAATTTTATTAGCCATGGCTCCAAATTTTACACACGGGTCTCCATTAAAGATAACCAGACTATTACATAATTGGTGATGGATTCTTGAAGAAAAGGTTTCTAAAGTTCCTCTTAAAGGACCAACTATCTTTACAGATGCATCCAAACATAATATTTGCGCATTAATTGTATAGAGAGTAGTCAGAACTCCTTTTCAGTCTACTCAGCAGAATGAATTGTATGCAATCATTCTAGCTTTTACTTATTATCCAGGAGATATAAATATAATATTTGATTCAGCCTATTCAGTAGGTGTGGTACAAAGAATTGCCACAGCCCAAATAAAATTTGTAGCCTCTAATATATATCAGCTCTTTAAGAAACTTCAAGAGCAAGTGAGAAACCATCCAGGTAAGATTTATATTTCTAACTATGTTGGTCAATACTCCTTTATTTCAAGAAGCCCAGGAATCTCATTCTAAATAACATCAGGCTACTCGAGCTTTATGTTTACAATTTGGAATAACAAGAGAGGAAGCTAGGAGCAGAGTAAAAGCCTGTGTGGCTTGCCTTCCTTTCCACGCTCCTACACTGCGTCCAGGAAACAACCCTCGTGGTTTGAGACCCAATGAAATTTGGCAAATGATGTGACCCATTATAAATCTTTTGGTTGTCAGTCTTTTATCCATGTTGTAGACACACAGTTTTTCAGGATTCACTTTTGCAATACCAGCAGCAAAAGAGACAGCCCGAGTGGTTACTGAATTCCTTATGCAAGAATTTGCAATTATGGTTGCACCACAAGCCATAAAAACAGATAATGGATCTGCATATACTTCCTTTTTTCCCCATAATTATAACTTTTTATTAACAGAACCCATGCCTGGGTAATTTTACAACATTTTCCCTTGCACTCACTTCTGTTCCGACTTTTCCCCTCCCCCCTCCCCCCCCCAGATGGCAAGCAGTCCTATACATGTTAAATGTGTCACAGCATATCCTAGATACAATACAATATACACAATATAAGAGAACCGAACAGTTCTCTTGTCTGCATATACTTCTAAACATTTTGCACACTTGTGTACAGTATCAGATTTTACACCCCACTGGCATATCTTTTAATCCTCAAGGACAGACAATAGTAGAAAGGAGAAACAGAGATATTAAGACGCTCCTCCAAAAATAAAAGAAAGGGGGAGCCACAGGTAACCCTAGAGAACTTCTAAATCTAGTCCTTTATACTATTAACTTATTGATTTTTGACAAAGATGCACTGGCTCCGGCAGACAGGTTTTATAGACAGGGCAGTGTCCAATGCGAGCAGCTCCACTATCTTTAGATAATCGCCAGATAATGTGGAAAGACCCAGAATGTGGTGAATGGAAGGGACCAGATAGGTTAACTGCTTGGGGGAGAGGGTTTGCTTGTATCTCTACAGGTGGAGAAGAGATCAGATGAGTGCCAATGAACCGTATTCGCCTTGTCCATCAGAGGGAGACAGAGCAGACCCTTGAAACAAAGAAGACCCAAGAAACATCGGGTGGTTCTCTTGCTGACTCTGCCTACCATTGAAAGAGTCTGGCAATTATGGCGTTTGACTCATGGACATCAAAAATTGCTGGACTTCAAAACTCTCAGGAATCATTGGATTCTCTGAGACATAAGATTTTTGTAGGACTTGAAAGCCCTCAGGAATCACTGGATTTTCTGAAAAATGATAAGACTGTTGCAGGACTTCAAAATCTGCTGGAATCATTGGATTCCCTAACACATAAAAAGACTGTTGCAGGACTTCAAAAACTTGTGGGGATCATTGGATTCCCTGGCACGTGAAACAATGGACAATAGAATGGTTTTGGACTATCTCTTGGCTGCTGAAGAAGGTGTATGTGTGACTATTGTTTACATACCCTCTTTCTAGGACTTCTGGAAATCTTTTTCAATACCATGTTAATTCATATTGTTTGTTATATCACTATTTGCATGTACAATTCATGTTTATTACACCACATTGAATCTGCACCGGCTGTGGGGAGAGTCATCACTAATAATCTGTGTGTTATTGCTATGTGCTTGTGTAATACCTTCCATGCTGATGGGTTTGTGCATAATAAGACCCTTCAGCCCAGAAACCCACTAGCAAACCCCACTTCCCTTTGGTGCTTTTCATCTCCTTTCCTTAGAAGTTGGGGCGGGGAGGGGGTGATCACCTCCCTGAGAGGTCAGGGATGGCATGACAACCTGTGTTCTAAAACAAAAGAAAGGGGGAGATGTAATGAGCTGAAACTGGGTTGATGCACTGAGGTCTGAGCAGTTAAGGCTAATTACCAATTGGACAATACTCTATTAGCATATGCTTGGAGAAAGAATGGCTCTGCCCACTACTTTGTGCAAGTTTGATCTGTTTAGAGTATAGAGAGATTGAGGCAGGATTTAGAGGGTGGAGTGAGAAGAGTGAGGTGGCTCAGAGCGAGAGAAAAAAGAGGAGATTCCTGTGTCTGCGAGCTTGCCTCTCCCTTTGATAAAGAATAAAAATCAAGGATTTTTGCTTATCCTGACTCCGGCTGATTTTAAAGTATCCAGAGTGCTAACACGGTCATCACAGTGAACCTCCTGGGTAGATTAAACAAGTGTGGTATAATCAGTCCCAGAACATATGCTCAATTGAAAGATCTGGAAAAGTGACAGAATAATGTTCCATCCCATCAATTTCCACTCAAGTGCTTACAAAATCTCAGCTGGCATCATGTACCATGAGTAAACAAGAGGAACATACAGAAGGAAAAATCTTGGGATTCTTTCCCTAAGGGTGTAAAGAATACATAGATATAAAATGCTCCAGTGTACTACTACTACTAATTGTTATTTATATGCTACTTGAAGATTTGCATACATTATTTTTATTTGATCCTAACAACAACCTTGTAGATACAATACCTGAACCTGTTTTATAGATGAGGAAATCTGTTAAAGGTTAAGTGACTTGCCTAGAATTACAGATAGTTGGATAGCAAGATCCAAATTCAGGCCTACCTGACTCCAAGTCCAATATATTATCCATTATGCCACACTGCTTCTTTTTATATCCCAGATACTGAGTAGATATTGAGGATACAAAGACAAAAATGAAAAAAGTCTCTACCTCAAGGGTACCATAGAGTATATCAAGCAGATTATGAATGTCTCTAGTGCCACCAGAAATGACACTTCAGGCATTATTCCAATGAATGCAAGATTGGAAAGACAGATTGGAATCACATTGCCAAAGGCTTTAAATTCCAAATAAGAAGAGTTTGTGTTTATTTTAATGGTAAAAGATAACCAAAGGAGTATTGGATTTATTGAATAGAGGAGTAACACAATGAGATTATACTTTAGGAGAATCACTTGTGCAACTATGTGATAGATTGAATAGATAAATATGAAGATCGATTGAATAATTACTTGAGGTGGTCAGGAAAAAGAGACAAACATTTATTAAATGCTTATTATATGGTCACCTAGATGGTAAATAGATAGAATACCAGCCCTAGAGTCATGAAGACTCATATTCCTAAATTCAAATATGGTTTCTTTACTGTTTGTGACCTTGGACAAGTCACTTCATCTTGTTTATCTCAGTTTCCTTTTTTACCTCATTTTATTTTAATTTAATAATGCTTTATTTTTAAAATACATGCAAAGATAGTTTTCAACATTCAACCTTGTAAAACCTTGTGTCCAAATTTTTCTCCTTCCTTTCTCCCCACCCCTTTCCCCTAAACAGCAATCAATCTAATATAGGTTAAACATGTGCAAATCTATACAGATTTCCACATTTATCATGTTGCCCAAGAAAAATCAGACCAAAGAGGAAAAAAAATAAGAAAAAAAGCATGCAAACAAAAAAAAAAGTGAAAATACTATGTTGTGATCCATATTCAGTCCCCATAATCCTCTATCTGGGTGCAGATAACTCTGACAAGTCTATTGGAATTGGCCTGAATCACCTCATTGTTAAAAAGAGCCATATCCATCAGTGATCATCACATAGTCTTGTTTTTGTGCACAATATTCTCTTGGTTCTATACATTTAACTTAGCATCAAATGCCTCTTTTATGTAAAAAACTTTTTTTTATTCATTACTTTTCTCAGCTTTGTAGGATATTTTAATGGGATTGTAATCTGAGCTATTTTTTTGTGCAATATCTTATGCCAGTCCCTTTATTTCTTTTGATTGATTTGTGATCCTGTGTCATTCATATTGGCATTCCTGTATATTTTAAACTTTTTCTTGAATGCAAAATATATTGCTTATTATTGCAATTGTGATTAATTATATTATTTAACTTCCAATGCCTTGAACTTTCAAATATGGATTTGCTTTCTGGTGCAGTCTGTGAATTTGACTGATTAGTACTTTCTTTATTCAAAAGTTCTAGTTAGTTTTCTACCATTATTTCCTTCAGTATAGTATTCAAGTTTATAAATAGTAATATCTAGTTATATATTTTATATAAATATACTATAGGTCTATGTGTGTATATATACATGCATATGTATATATTCATACACACACACATATTTGAGCTGTAAGGATAGCTAAGTAGGTCAGTGCTTAGAGCTCCATGCCTAGTGTCAGAAATACCAAAATTCAAATCTGGCCTCAGGCACTTACTAGTTGTGTTAACCTGGGTAAATCACTTAATCCTATTTATGTCAGTTTCCTCAGCTATAAAATGAGCTGAAGAAGAGAAACAGAAAATTATTCCAGAATCTTTGACAAGACCATCCTAAATGAGGTAACAAAAAATTGGGCTGAAATGATTGAACCTACATATTTATATGTATTTAATGCTCTTCACAGAAACCTATGATCTTTAAGTTGTCTTTGTATACTTGTCTTTAAAGTCAGTTGCTTTGGTTTCTATAGTTTATTGCAGCCGTCTTTTAAGAACTCATAGCCTATGACCCCTTTGATCTCAGAGGTGAGATGAATGAGGCAGGAGACTCATAGAGTGTGAAAAGAACTCCAGTTTATTATGCCATACAGCCTTGTTGATATACATTTTTGCAAGGGTGATAAATGTGTGAACAGTAGACAATCCCCAATCACCATTCAGAGAAGCAACTCATGGGCTTCGTGTATGTATGCTTCAGGTATCTGCCAATGGGAGGAGAGCCAATCCAGCAATTTAGCAGCTTGCTCACAGGCAAGAGGCCCTGTCAAGGCATCTCTGATCATGAGCAACTAACTGTGACCCTTGGACACCTGTTCCCATGATCACAAATTATTGCTCCTTGCTCTACAAAGGCGTTTCTGCAACATGGCAGATAACTTATTGTGCACCAAAGGTCGAGGTGGCCTTGATACTCCCTCTCAACAGGGTCCCATAACTCAGGAATAGCTCTTGTAATCTGTTCTTTTAATGTTACTGCCTTTTTCTTTTCTCCTGGCAAATTTTCTTCCACTTCTGAATAAAAATTTCACATTTGTTCTTTTCTCTTTCAAAGTCTCTATTTCTTGGAGAATGTGTCCATCATGTCATTTAGGTTTTGTATTTGACTTTTTCCCCCTATTCTGTGTTTAGAGATATTATCAGATTTAATTCTTACCATTTTGTAGTTGCTCGTTAATGTTTTTTATGGGCAAAATTCTCTTTTTGATCAAGGAATCCTGGTTCATTTTCATCCTTGGCATAATACTTATTTATAGTATTTTGACTTCTCTTTGAATCTTTACTTATTCTTGATTGTCTTTATGAACCTTTATGTTGGTTTATTTGCTTGTGAGCAAATGCTTGAGTGAGGTTTCTATTTGGGATTTTCCTCTTCTCTGCTTTACTTGGTGATCTCACAAACCTTTTTTTTTTTTTAAATAACTTTTTATTGACAGAACCCATGCCTGGGTAATTTTTTACAGCATTATCCCTTGCACTCACTTCTGTTCCGATTTTTCCCCTCCCCCAGATGGCAAGCAGTGCTTTACATGTTAAATAGGTTACATATATCCTAGATATAATATATGTCTCACAAACTTCTATGGATTTAATTAATATGCTGATGATTCTCTAGCATTAACCTGTCTCAGACTTCATCTCCTATTTCCAATTGCCTTTCAAATATCTTAAACTGGATGTTCAGTAGATATCTTAAACTCACCGTGTCCAAAACAGAACTCATCTATCCCTGTGAACGTCATCTTCCTCCACTTTCTCTATAATCCTCCCAGTTCTTCAGGTTCAGAATCATTTTGGATTCTTCATTCTCTCTTACTTCTTATATCTGATCTGTAGCAATAACCAAGACCTGTTGATTTCACCTCTATAACTTTAAATATAATTTTTACTGTTTTCTTCCCTCCCTCCTTCCTCTACATTAGAAAAGACTACACTTGACACAGATTTGTAAATCTATATAAAGCCATTACTATGTATACTTCTATTTATCAGTTTTTTTTTTTTCCTCTGGAGGTGGATAGCATTTTCTCTCATAGGTCTTTCACCTACTATGTGCTAGACAAAGTGCCAAGTACTGGGAAGACAAAGAAAGCCAAAAATTTCTTTTGGCTCCTAGTATTATAGGGGTTACAACAAGTAACATTTATGAAGAAACAAAGACAAATATACATACATGTGTATATATACATACAAATACATATATGTATGTATATAGCATAAATTAGAGATAATCAACAGAAGGAAGGCACTAGCATTAAAGCTATTCAAAGTCAGGTTTCCTGACTATACTTTTGCAAGCTATACCTGAATTTCAGCAAAGAATTAAAAAAGAATTTTTTTCCTATATTTTCATGGACAAGATGGAGAAATGTGGCTTCATATGGATTTGAGTTGGTTGAATGACAAGATATCAGTTTTGAAGCAATTCTTTTGTAAAATGACATAAGACTTTGCTACTGACCTGATTGTTTTAACAACTTGAGCAAAGGCCAACTTAAATATGCCTTTGGTTATTTGTGGTTTAAACAAAACCAGGAGAAATGGCTAATATGATAAACAATAAAATTGAGATCCCAAACAATGATCTCAATAGGATGAAATCTAATAAGATTAAATTTAAGAAGGATAAAGTCTTTCACTTGGGTCAAACTAATCCTGAAAAAATATTAGATGGCTTTTATGAACTGTGAGCTTACTATGTCAAAATTGTGTCATGACTAATAAAAAAGCAACCAAGTAGTATAAATTTCTATTCATTGGAATTGGAAAGACCTGTATTTGAATCCTACCTCATACTTCTCAGTTGTGATGGGGCAAACTACTTAACCTCTCTGTGCCTCAGTTTCCTCATTTGTATAAAGGGGATAAGAGTAACAGAGTTCTTGTGAGGAACCAATGACAAACATATATAAAATGTTTTGCAAACTTTAAAGTGCTCTATAAATGCTATTAAGCCCCCCCCCCCAATAATTTGTTCATAGTTTAGATGGACATGATAGATTGCTTGAGAAAACTGGTAGTTTCACTGTACTCCTCTGCCTTGGGGACCACATCTGAATTATTATGTCCCATTTAGGGGATACTTTTTTTTGGGGGGGAGGCACTAATAAAATGGAGTTTGTTCAGAAGAAGATGATCAGGATGGTCAAGAGGACTAGATATTAAATAAAGATCTGTTGAATGGACTGGGGAAACTCCTTCTGATATGGTAGCTATTTTCCAGTCTCTGAAGAGCTGTCATGTGGATGAGCTATTAGATTTATTCTGTTTGACCCCAAAGGGTTAAGAAGCTATAGGTAGAAGTTGCAGATAAGTAAATTTCAGTGAAAACTTCTGCAATAATCATCAAAACTATTTGGTATTCAGCTAAAAAAAAAAAAGAAAGAAAAAGAAAAATAGATGAGTGAAAGATACCAGATAAGGAAGAATCAGAAATAATAGAACTCAGAAACCCTCAATGTTGAAAAAATAAATTCATTGAGGAAGAACTTAAGATCTGACAAAGAGTCTAAGAAAATTGGAAAACTAGGTGGCAGAAGTTAGACTTAGATTAACATCTTTACATCATATATGCCACAATAGCGTCAAAATGGATACATAACCCAAATAGTAAAGGTCGTACCATTAAAAACAAGAAGAACAACAACAAATCTAAGAAGAGAAAGGGAGCAAATACCATTCACAGCTATGGCTAAGGGAAAGTTCTTTACCAAACAAAGCAATCACAAAAGATAATTGTGATTGTAAGCAATTAAAAATCTTTAACATGCAAAGAAAAATCATATTAACTAGGTTAAGAAGAAAGCCTTTAGGGGAAAAATTTTTGCGTTAAATATCTCTGATATCAAAGATAAAGAGAAAACACAAATATAGAAAACAAAAAGCTAGATAGGCAAAGGCTAAATTATTGATCAAAGGATAAGAACAAACAGTTCTCCAAGAATTGCAAATCATCAATACCCTGTATGAAAACAGACAAAGCCAGTTTCCTCTTTTAGAAACATTAAGATAGCATTTAAAAATTATCTTAATTTAAAGAAAAACTATCAATTCTGAAACAATGTCATGCTCCTTTCTTTCTTCAGCTCAGAAGAGATTCTTCCCTTGAATTAGGACAGTGAATTGACAAGAGACCCCAATGAAATGATCAAAGAATGGTTGTCTGTTTTGTGGTTGTATTTAGGAAACCCAAAGACATATAAAGATTGAGACCACAGCTTTAATAAATAAGCATTGGCAAATTCTTATTTTCCTTCATTAAAACTACTAATTTAACAGTTAACTTAATGATTTATAAACAGTCCAAGATGTCCTTTCCCCATCCAAAATTTCTTATCATTCTCCACTGTATTTCTACTCTCAGTTCAAGCACCCTTTTCAATCAGAAGTCCCTGAGTTCAGGGTTGTGCAAATTTATCCCTCATCATGAAGAGGAATGGAGGTGGGGATGGGGAATGAGTAGTTAGGAGCAAGAGCAGTCTGAGAGAGATTATTAGGCTCTAGAGGAAGAAACAGAGAAGTAGACTCCATCTCCTAAACAAAGGCATCAAAAGGAAGAAAGAAAAGGCTCAGAGGGAAAGGAGGCCTAGTGTTTGTCAGAGGAGATAAGACAAAAAGTCTTAAAGGATGTATCAAAGATGAACAGTCCAAAAGTCATGACTTCTTGGGAAAGATCCATTAAAATCTCCAGCGATAGGTTATCAGTCTTAAAATGAAAAGTCTGAAGTGCTCCTGGCACCTCTCATATCTTCTTATCCTTGCTGTGAGGTAAGGTTCAGAGGGTGCCATAGACACTGATCTTGGCTAAAGAGATACTCTCGAAGTAATCATTCCGACCCTTTTCATATAGGACGTAGATCTGGGGGGTCCCATCCCCCCAAATCTGAGCTCCCTCCAGAACTGTCAAGGATGAGTAACCACTGGGACCTGGCCACAGCTGAATCGTGTCTTTCCACCATGAAGTACCATTGCTGAAACTCCAGCGTATAGTCAGATTTACCCCTAGAGAGAAAGATGAAATGAGGCAGTATTGCACACAGTAGAGACTTAATAAATGTCTGTTGAACAGGAAAACATTGAGGGTGGGGAGGGATACAAAAACGAAAAATGACAGTCCCTTATCTCAGGAAGCATACATTCTAATTGGGGATATAATATGTCTAAACAAATAAGCACAATGAAAAGATAGATTGTAAAGGGAGAAAGAAGTCAAGAAACACGAAAATGGTGAAGGAAAGATTACTTTCATCTGGGTGACTAAAGTGGGCGGGGAAATAAAGACAGACCATGGAATGGGTGAGTATTTGAAATAAATGTTAAGGAAGAGAAGAATGTAAACAGGTAGAGATGTCTGATGAATTTGTTCTAGGCTGGTTTGAATACAAAGATCGAGGAAAGGGCAGGATGCAATAGTGTCTTTTTGGATCTTGAAGGAATCTGTGGGAGAAAAAGCTATAAAGGCAAATTGTTACTAGACTGAAAAAAGCCTTGAATAAAGAGTATGTATTTTGTTTAGTAAACAATGGAAAACCACTCAAGAAGCAGGATAATGCAATATAGCAGTTTAAAGTTTGCAAAGTGCTTTACAAAGATTAACTCATTTTATTCTTACAACAACTCTGGTTATATGCTATTATTATTCTCATTTCATAGATGGGGAAACTGAGCAGATAGAAATTAAATAATTTGCACAGAGTCATATAGCCAATAAATGTTTTAAGAGTCAATTTGAACTCAGGACTTTCTGACTATAAAGTCTAGCAGTCAATCTACAATGCCACCTGGCTGTTTCTAATAATGTAGGTACATGTTCTTTATTTTTGGTTTGGATCTGTATTTTTCAATGCGGTAATTGAGAGCAAATTCCCTCTGCCAATGCAAATCAGCAACTCTCCTGCTATTTCAAGAAGCCTTATAAAGTTATCAATACAAATTATTTGTCCACTCAGTGTGTGTTAGAGGTAGGACTTGAATCCAGATTGGTTCCATCTACCATACCAGACTACCTTTCATTAAAACTATGTATTATTAAAATTATTTTAACAACTGTGTAAAAGATTGCAGGAAAAGTAGAAGCAAGGAAGTCTTTGCTATGAGAGTAGTAAGAGTAGATAAAGGCTTGATTTATGTTGTTGATAGCAGTGTGACTAGAGAGTAAAAAATAGGAACAAGACATTCTGGAGATGTAATTGCATGTGGCAGAGGAGAAGGAGAAAGAGAAAAGGGTCAAATGGGATTCTGAAGGCAAGGAAAGACTTCCCTTGCCCATCCCAGGGACTTACGATATTCTGGATGAGCTGGATTCGAGAAGAAGACCAGACCAGAGCTGGTGGTCACAGCACCTGCAGCTACAGCAGGGTCGATGAGCTCTTTGTCAAAGGTCACATCTTGGAGCTTAAGGGTTTCACACGCATCATAGCTTCGGAGAATGATTCGGCAGTGACAGTGATAGTTATTCTGATTTCGGGTATTAATTACGATGGTACCATCAGGGAGTTCGTAGGGCTGAGGAAGCAGCAAGTCAGAGGCTTCAGGGGAGAAGACTCATTCAATGGAGAAAGTGAAATGTGGGAATGAAACTGAAGAAAGTTAGGGTATCAAACACATAGAACTCTGGAGGAAGCAGAGCCTGGGAGCGGAAAGAGTTAGTGGGTTGGGATGATGGAAGAACAGGCACTTGCATCTTATAAAGGGGATGATGCTAAGGGAATGAGTGGGGAAATAAGGAATTCTGTACTTTTAATTTCTTACCTGGCACTCATCAGGACTGAAGTCATTTGGCTTCTTGAGTTCCCCAAAAGGAATCCCACTGATACTACCGCCATAGCGCCAGGATGCTCCTCTGTCATCACTAATAAGGCAGGAGACCCCATCACGTTCCAGAGTTCCATGGCCACAGACAATGAGCCGACCCTTATATGGCTCATGCCGCTTCTACTGGAAAAAGAAAATGTCATGATGTGAGATGCAGGTTAACTTTTTCAACTCAGGGATTCTAAGGCAGGAAACAGGCTTCCTTGGTTCTACAAAACCAATCTAAGAAATCTCATACTCTCTGAAGCTCCTTCTAGTTTTCTTCTAATTACTGTTTTTAACCAATATTGGAAAGTCCCAGCCTCTAACCTCAACAGCCTCCTGTTAAGGAAGTTATGTCCTTAAGGAAGTAAAATCTCCAAATCTCTTTTTTCCTAAATAAGTAGCTTTTCTTTCGAACAAAATTCTGTGACATGAAATTTTGTCCATCTTTCAAATGGGAAGGAAGTTCATTAAAAAAATTCCATTCTTTCTGACAAAAAAAAAAATCTTTCTAGGAAGACTAGATGACTTTTAAAATCAGCAAATCTATAACACTAAATCAGATTCTTGGCCAAAAAAAAAAAAAATCCTTCTAGAAAATCTCACTCAGAATGGTGAGAGAATCCAACTCTACCACAACTTTGCTCTTCTAGGTCATCTTTGGGTACATTAATCTTGCCTTTTAAGGGAATTTTCCTTCCACCAGAAAGTCCCAAACTCCTGTTATGATAATAATGATAGAATTGTTGCATTGGAAGAGAACTCAAGAGTAATGCACTCTACTGCAGGAATCTTCTCTGCAGCTAATTCCTGACAAGTAGTCATCCAGACTATTTGAAGATGTCCAATGGAAGAAAGAGAATTTAATACCTGATAAAGAGGGCCATAATAGTTCACATTTATATAATAAATGTTCATTTCAAAAAGCTCCCCTTCCCACCCTATCCCAACCCAATGACCTGAATGCCAGAGCCTGGTCCTGGAGCAAACATTTCAGTTCCAATATCCAAGGAGAGGTTTCTGGGTGGGCTCCAAGTGATGCCATCATCCTTGCTCCACACCATCATGGTTGAAGCCACAGAACACCCATCATAATGTGCACACAGAGAATAAAAAAGGAACATTGTGCCCGTTTCAACATCCCCAACTATGGCCCCCAGGTTCAGTCCATCAGCAACATCCCCATCATCCACTATAAATGATGTGGGAGACCATGTGGCACCTGATAAAAATACAGGATCAAGATATAGGAGTCAGATTTTCAGATCCCATCCTACTCACCTTCTCCACTGCTTAGAATCTCATTTCATTTTAAATTTAGCATAACACTTTGTCTAGACTTTTTATTCTTTCTTATCTCCTAGATATATGAATACACATTTTGTACCTTCCTTGCCTCAATTTTCCACCTCCCACCAACAGACTGTAATCTTCTCAGTAAAAGCTTTGCTATACATCTGTATTTTTCTATCTCTAATGTCTATGTAATGCTTTGTACATATTAGGCACTTAATAAATGTTTGTCAAATAAATGGCTCAGTCATTTGAACCTTCAAAGCAAACTGTACTCCTTTACCCGCTTATCCTTCCCTCAGAATCCAGGTACCTCCATCTGTGGACCTCCGCATGGCAATGAATTTAGCGCCTTTATCTGAGGATGATGTCTTCCGGGCCTCTGCAAAGGCAAGAAGGGTCCCTCGAGGAGTGGCTGAGATCAACGGTATTCTGAAAGTATCTACACTCCCAATTTGTTTGCCACTCACCCAAAGGAGCTGCTCTAGAGTCACCAATGGATGTACCTGCAATAATAGGATGGGAAGGAAGTCAAAGTAACAGCTGGAGCTGGGGGTCTCTAATACCCAATTCCTGAAAGGTCCTTTAGATCATAGATTTAGAGCTAGAATCCTATCCCTCAGAATTTTAGGGATGTGACCAAAGAAATTAAGAAACTCATGAGAAACTAAGGCACAATGACTTCGTCAGGGTTACAGTTAGTAAATATCTAAGGTCATATTTGATTACAAATCTTCCTGACTGCAATTCCAGTCTCCTATGAAACCCCCAAAGGCAGTGGATATCTCTTTGAGGACTAGACAGCAGGGGAAGAGATTCCTGGGAGAAGCTGAGGAGAGAAGACTGTGTTCTAGGGATGATAGAGGTTATAGGGTTAAGGATAAAAATTCAAAAATGCCTGAATTTCCCCAGGGGAATCTGTGGCGCGGAGGCTCTGATATCTGGGACTAGGAGCGCTGAGGTAGGTTCTAGGGAAATGAGGAGTTCAGAAACCTAAATTCCCAATCCTTGGAGATTAGCTTTGATAGCCTGGGGGCTAGAAAACTGCAGGAAGATAGCGATCTGGGTGCTCAGATTCCTAAAGACGAAGCAGCAGAATGTGTTCACTCTGGGGGCAGGACAGAAAGGAAAAACTTTCAGTGCTTGGGTTCCCAGGGGGAGTGGGGAGAGGTGGGATGGGGACTCAGAGAAGACGGGGTACCTAAGACCCACACTGTCAGGGAGTTTCTGTGCTAGGTCCTTAAAAGAGAGATGAGAAGCCGTAGTTGCCTAGATTTCTAGAGACAGGTGAAGATTGGGGCTCGGACACCTGGGTCCCAGGGGGGCGGAGGTGGGGCATGCAAGGACTTATTTAGATGCCTTAGTGTGCCTTTGTATGGATGTATGTACAGTTTGGAGGAGAGGTGTTTGCTGCTGGGTCCCTAATGTGTGTGTGTGTGTGTGTGTGTGTGTGTGTGTTGGGGGGAATTCACGTTGGAGAGGGCACTAATAAAGTGAGCATCTCGGATTTCTGGGTCCCCAAGAGGGAGGGAGGGCTAAGAAGTTTGGAAGGTGTCTCGGGTGAGGAGGGGAGCGAAGAGGTAGTGGAGGAGTAGACGAGATGGGGCAGGAGGAAGCCTGGGAACGGGGTCGGCAGGAGACGGGTGAGGTGCTCGCCATCTCTCAGGGAGACAAAGGAGGAGGCTGGGAAGTCTGGGTCAGAAGCGCTGTCCCGGAGGGACGTCAGGATGGAAGGCTGCGATACAGGAGGGAGGGCTAGCAAGCCTGGCTCCCTGGGTGGGGGGAGATGCGGGGCCGACAGGGCACTCACCAGGTCGAAGTCATCGGGCACCAGCGACTTTATCAGCTGCGGCAGCAGCAGAAGACTCACCAGGGGAACCCAGAGCCCGCGGACTCGGCACGACCCCGGCGTCCGAGTCTTCCAGGACGCTTGTCCCTTCTCTCGCATGGTATCTACTCTGTGGGCAGACACCGAGAGCAACGGAGGAGAGCAGAGCTCAGAGAACTAGAAGCCGAGCCCGAGCCCGAGCCCTTTAAAAAAAAAAACCCGCCCGCTTAGGCGCATACACAGCCGCTTCCCTTCCCCTGTGACGGGCGACCCCGCGGCGCCTCTGATTGGACAGCGAATCCCACCTCCCGCTTCCTCCCTCCCTCCTAGTGATTCACTGGTTAGCTTTTAGGAAACATTTCCGATTAGCCTATCAATCCCCATGGGAGGTACAGGACAAAGGAGAATTCATTGGCTGAAGTAAATGAGGGAAAAAAAAAACCAAAACGCCCCGAGCCCTCCGATTGGTGGCAGAGTCTGGTCTCTGGAACCTGGGGAAAAATTTAAAGCCTCAGAGGGCTATTAAGAGAATGAGACGCGTGCAGTTTGTGGGAGGGAAATGCTTTTATTAAACTCTGCAGATTACAAAATCTGTATCTGGAAGCTTAGGGAACTGGGAAGGGGGGAGAGGCGAGGACTGGGGACCGAAGCCGGAGTGAGAATCTTCTGAGGCAAGGTTTGGTTATTTCGCCTTTTTCTTCTTTCCCTTGGAGGTGTTGTCGTTCTTCTTCCCCAGAATCTTCATGAGGTTCTTGGGCATATAGTAGGGCTTGGTCAGGGAGCCGTCATTCCGCTCCAAGTCTTCCACTGAGCCGGCAACCAGAAAGACCCGCGTGAATTCTTTCCTCTCCCGGTCCCTCCCACTTCTCCATCTCCTCAGTCAGGAGGAAATGTGTTGGGGCTGCTGTTCCCTGGCTCACCTTGGTTTCTAGTCCATTCTACTATCCTATACCATCCTATGGGTGAATTCATCCCATTCACATTTAACTATATTTCTTTCCATCCTATTCCTCACCCTTTGAAAGCCTGTCTCTCCTTTAAAGTCTAGTTCAAATGTCTCCTGCATGAAAGCCTCCTTGGTTCCCTATCAGATGTATACCCTTTGTCTGGGTATTGCCCAGGCCTTGCTCATTCTAGCTCCGATCTTTTATAGCTTACTGTGACCAAAACTCTCTGAGTAGGTTTCCTTTTAGGGAAAACTGGGTCGCTAGATGGTACAAAGGGTAGAGCTCCAGATTTAGACTTATGACTTGAGTTCTAATGTGACCATACACACTTAACTGTGTGGTGCTGATCAGGTCACCTATCTTTGTATGCCTCCAATTCTTCAAGTATAAAATGGGATAACAAAGCTCACCTTAAGTTGTTGTGAAGATAAAATGAGATCATATTTGTAAAGCACTTTGCAAAGCTTAAAATGCTTTATAAATGTGAACAGTAATTATTATTTTTCTGTAAAATGTTGATTAATAATGCTTGCACTGTTGAGGAAAGAGTTCTAAACTATCAATTACCATAAACTATGAGCTATTACGGTATCTCTTCTAAAGTTGAGTTCTGTGTGTTTATTTTATATATAATGTTTACTTTCTTGGATTTTGCATGATCTATATACTGTATTTCTATACTCTTCTTAGAAAAAGAGGTACTATCAGAAAATGTTCTGTCTAATCTTTGTAGTTCTCTCAGCATCTTTTCTAGTGTCCTGTCCACAACACTAACTTAATAATTATTTGTAGAATGGAATTTAAAGCCTGTTTTTTTCAGCGCCTTTCTCCTGAGAATTGCCTTTAAATATAGGATTCTTTGTCTCCTTTGCTGAATTAATCTTTCCCCTAATCTATCATCCCCTTCCCCTGTGTGTCTTTGAATCCCTGCTCAGGGATTCTTTTCTTTTCTCTTCTACCATGCCTTCCTTAGTAATCTCATCCACTGGCAAAAATGTATGTAACCATTCCTAACTTCTATTGAACTCCATTTCTACACTGTCAATGTCCCGCTAGACATCTCCAAATGTCTCATCAGTCTTAGATTGAACATGTCCAAAATGGAATTCATTATCTTACCAAGCCCCAAACCTCCCCACTTCCCTATTTCTGTTGATGACCCCACCATGTTTCCTGTCACCTCAGGATTATCCTTGAATTTTTTTCCCCCTTCCACATCTGCTCAGTTGCTAAATTCTGACTAACAATAATATTGGCAATGATGCCATCTCATCTCCCATGTAAATTATTGTAACAGCTTCTTAATTGCTGTCCTTGGTTTGTCTTTTTCCTTTCCAAACCATCTTTCATACAACTGTCAAAATAATTTTCTTAGGGCATGTCTGGCCAAGTCTTTCTCTTGCTCAGAAACATTACTCTCTTGCCTCCAGGATAGAGTACAAATTTCTCTGTCAGATTGAAACCCTCTATAGACTTATTCCAACTGTCTACTGAAGTCTCATCCCTTTCCCCCTTTTCCCCTTGATCACTCTCTGTTCCATTTAAAATGGATTACTAGTTTTTCCCAGACCTTAGCAGTCCATTTCCCATTTCCTTACATCTGCAGAAGCTATCTTCATGCTTGAAATGAACTCCTTCCTCATCTCTTTCTTTCAGAATCCTTTTCTTTCTTCAGATCTTAGATGCTATCTTTCTGAGAAAAGCTTCCATGTTCTTATGTTATTCCTATCCCAATTTTTAGCGCTCCTTAGCTTATTTATATCTAATGTGTTGCATTCTCCAGGAGAACATAAGTTCTTGGAGGTCAGAGACTTTTTCACTTTTGTCTTTCTCACTTTTTGCAGTATCTTCCACATGGTCAGTACTTTATGAATATTTGTTGAATTGGTATGAGATTCAGGCCAGGATCCCCTATCCCTTAACCCATTATGTCTTTTGGCTTGCAGCCATAATTTTTGTCAAGATCCTATTCCCAGATCTCTTCTTGGAGGATACAGCAAGAGTTAATATGCCAGTTTGTTGAAGGCACAGGTGAGTGTGTGGGAAGCTTCATAGGAAGGGGCATGTTCCAGGAGGAGGGGTAATACTCACAGAAACAGAGGAAAAGAGTGTCCACACACATACTGAAGACACTGAAGAAGCCAGAAGCAATGACATAAGCACCAAGGATGGATATCTGGAATATAGAGGATGCTGATATAAACTCAGAAGAGTGAAGACTCTTGGAGGAGAGAGAATGCAGGTGAAGGGAATACTTAGGTTCTAAGAAGTAAGGATGGAGGCAAGTCACTCACCATGATTGGGAGCCAAAAATAATTGAGGTTGGGAGAACGAAATTCCTCCTTCAGGGCTGGGATTCGGCCAGTGAAGAAAAAGAAAGAGAGGATGCCTGGGGACAAGAAGGCGTCAAGTAGTGGTAAAGCAGATCTCTCATCCTCCCCCAAAATTATGTTCATCTCTTCTAAGAGCCAAAGGGCTTTTCTCCCTTCAAATCACATCTCCCTGGGCCCTGTGACAAAATGATTAGCTTTGGAATAAGGATCTGATTTTTCCTGCTGCCTTTACTTTTATCTGTGTAACCTTGGATAAGGCAATTAACTTTGCTGGGCCTTAATTTCTTAATCTGCAAAGTAAGGTGTTAAACTAAATTTCTAAGTTCCCCTTTAGCTCTAAATTGTGGATCTTATGAAGTTATATTCCATCTCTGGGCCTTGGTTTCATTCTCTGTAAAATGAGAGGGAAGGAGGGAGTTGGATTAGGTGATAGCTCTATTATTTTCTGTCCCTAAAGTCTATGTGCTTACTCACCAACTCCTGAAACCACCAGCAGTTTTCCAAAGAAGAGCAGCAAATCTGTCACTTTATCTAGGACAACTACCCTGTTGACAGAATTTGGGGAGTTATCTCTGGGGTAGGGGAAGTTTAAAAACAGAACAGTTACAGACATGGATTGGGGGTTAAGATGAATAATTAGGAATTTTGGAAGAAAGCAGAATAGTGGACTTTTATAGGTAGGAGTTTCCTTAAGATAGTGAGACAGGGAATGGATCTTGAGAGATTTGAAAGAGTGAGGTGAAGGATTTTAACACTGACCTAATAATGTTTCTCATGAGCAGCATGAAGGCATTTTTAGCAGAAATACAGAAATTCTTCCCATAAATAGCAATCTGGGAGAAGAAAAACCAGAAAGATTCCTAATACATTTTCTTCTCCTTCCCAGTAGTTATTCTGTCTGCTAATAGGGATGGGGATAGGGATAAGAAAAAAGAGAGACACTGAGGGTTTTAGGGGGTGGTTTACTGGAAGTTAGGAGGGAGGGTATATTTTTTTGTCAGTCCAAAAGGTCTCACCATGATGTATGCATTTCGGTTTAAGAATTTGAGGAATTTCTCTAGACACCAAAAGCAGCATTTGAGACAACACATAAGACATCGGGTCAGGGAGTTCTGGGCTCCTGGAGATGGGTGTGGGGTAGAGTGGAGAGAAAAGAAGTGTCTGGTCATAATCTCTCTAATCACTGACCAACCTTTACCTCCCCACAGAACTGAAGTGGGAGACCCAGCTTCTTGTTCTTCCCTACCAAAACTCCGGTACCTGACCCCTCTGGTCCTACCTCTTAGTTTGTGGTCCAAGTACTCCAAGATAATCCTCACTAACTGGACCACAGTCAAGATTAAGGCTCCAAAGGCCAGGGACCCTGTGTGGTAACTGAGGAGATGAGACCACCATTAAGGACTAGCTTTCCTTGAAAATCTAGACCTCTCCTCAGATATTAAGGCATCCCCCCCTTCCTCTAGTCCCCAGTTCTTTCCCCTTAGAAGTCCAGGTTTCAGTCTCTTGACTTTACTGAAGTCAAGCTTCATAGGGAGGGGAATGTTTCCAAGCATTCATTTCCCCAAATTACACTGACCGGAGAGTCCTGAAGAAAGCAGCACTGAGAGGATAGGAAGGGATATCTTGGGGCTTGTTGAAGGCCCAATAAAAGGAAGCAAAGGCTCCAGCCAGGACACACTGCCCTAAGGCCAAAACCCAATTCAGTGTCCAAAGCAATCCTAGGATCCCATAGATCTGCAGATTAAATAGTGAACGCTGGACTAGCCCAGAAGAGGAGTAACCTAGGAACTGGCAATTTAGACCTGGACACTTGGCAATGGAGAAATTGAGTTGGCTGGAGAAATTGACCTGAAAAGGAGAAGAAAGCATAAAGAAGAACCATTAATCACTCTTTCTGCTAGCTCAGGCACTATATTAGACAGTAGGAAATGGTAAGACAATAATCTCATTCTCTCTCTTCTGCCTCCAGATTTAAGATCTGTACTATAACCCCTTCTCCTTTTTATTTCCCAATTCATTGTAAAATCACCCATCCTACAGAACATAATAGAATTCCCAACCTACCCTCTATGGTCCTTCCCCTCAAATATCAGTATTATTCCCAAGCTTCCTTACCAGGGGATTACATGTTTTATTGATGATATCTTGACAGTCTGCATCACTGTCATTGGAAACCCACCATCCATACTGAGGTTGTCCAGATGTGGCCAGATACCCAGGGAAGAAGTCAAAGAAGCACAAGATAGAGGAAGGAGGTCTGGATTTGAGGTTAGAGGATTTCGGTTGGAATCCTGGCTCTATTTCTTATTACTTAGTACCTGTGTGACTTTGGACAAATAAATCAACTGAGGTTTTATTAAGGGCCTACAATGTGCCAACCACTGTACAATTCATTTAATCATGTCAGGACCTTTTTCCTTATCTGTAAAATGACTAATCATTTCTGGCTCTAAATCCTGTAATGTGATGATAACAGGGTACATGTTAGGGATAGGGAGGAATGATTCTCAAGGCCATATAATCAATAACAGCATCCCCCATTAGTAACGAGGGCCTCTCAATTCAAAGGGACACATGGCTTTTCACTACATCTTAGGGCTCCTTATGGGCCACAAAGACTGGGATATTAGTTCATAGGGTTGCTGAAACCTCAGTCAGGATACAGAGTTGTCATAACCCAATAGGCCACACATATGAGCAGGAAGACAAAAGTCAGGATTGGGAAAAACAAGGTGGATGTCATCTGCTTCACAGCCCTGCAGAAGCAGAAGAAACATTCTCACTCACTCATAGACCAAACTGCATCCCTTTAATCTCCCAGTTACTGTCTTAGGTTTCTCTGCAACATTTTTATCCTACCACTCCCATTATTTTATTCTTCCTCCTAATCACTCTCCCACCTTCACATTTTTATAGAGTTAGAATATATTGTTCAGTCGTTTTTGGTCATGTCCAACTCTTTGTGACCCTATTTGGAGTTTTCTTGGCAAAAGTCCTGGAGCAGTTTTCCATTTCCTTTCCTAGCTCATCTTGTAGATGAGGAAACTGAGGCAAACAGGGTTAAGTGACTTGCCCAGCGTCAAGGAGCTAAGAGATGTTTGATGCCACATTTGAACTTATCCTGATTCCAGGCCCAATGCTTTGTGGCCTATCAAGCCATCTAGTTGCCTTAGGGATTAATGAATGTAGATTCCATAAAAGTCATTATTAGTAACATGAACTCATGCCAGAAGTGAAGTAAAAGACACTGAGAACAGTTTCCTCACTTGTAAAATGAGGGGTTTGACCTTGACAATCTTTAGGATTCCTTCTAATTCTAAAACATAATGATTTAATGTATATGATTAGAAGAGGAAGTGGGCCAGCCTTTCCAGGGGAGACTGAGAGACAACAAATGGAAAATCTGAGGGGCACACTGGTACCTTTGTGATTGTAAAGGAAACAGAGAAAGGCCTCTGGCACAGTAGGTGGAGTATAAAGCTTTCTGTGCAGGTTTTATGAAGACATGAATGAAGATACATAGCATAGCAAAATATGGTAAGGTTTGCTGTCTATTGGAGAATATAGCACGCACAATAGTGAAATCAATTAAACATCTAAGTAACTAAAATTTATGTCTAAAAGTCTTGTTGAAATTTTAAACTTTAAAATGCATAAAATATCATAGATTTAAAAAGCTTAAAAATTCCACGTTCCCTTTTTGAAAGAAGCAAGAGCAGCAGCTTAAATTGAACCAAGACTTTTGGGACTGCATAGTTTGTAAACAATGGCGACCTTTGAGGGGAAGTGAGGAATCCTTTTCCTTCTCTCCCCAACCCTAGCTGCTTTCCTGAGTCAAAATGGGATAATAACCTGCCCTACTGTTCAACTTTCCTATCCCTCCCATCCTTTTCCTCTGTCTATATCTCCCTTTTCCTGATTCTCCACATATCTTTGTTCTCTCTCTGATTTGCCATTCACTCCTTTCTGTCCCCTACTCTTTTCTTACTTTTATACTCTCACATCTCAAATTTCTTCCCACTCTCTTCCCTACTAACTTGCTGGCTTCCTCAAGGAGAGCAATGGCTATCCGGATCCTTTGTCTGAGGAAGATCAAAAGCAGCAGAAGAATCCCCTCCAGGATGGAAATCATAATCACTATGGGAGAAATGGGGTAATAGGAAATCATAGGAATGGTGAAGAGGAGATAAGGAATATAGAGTTAGGACACTGGGGTGTACAGTCACTAGCCCTGAAGGGAAATATGGTGGAGTTGGGAAAGGTCGGTGATATAATTAGTATCTGGCAAAGGGTATGGGGGAAACAAGTGATTTTGTGGGTTAGGACTCAACCTGTATGGATAGGCTTTGGTGGATTTTAGAGAGGTTGGGGATTTAGGGTGTTAAGGGAGGAGGGTATGACTCACAAGCAGCTAGCCAGGTCTCTTGCACATCTTGGTAGGCAGCAAGGTTGATGGTAAAGCCCAGCTGGGAAATCTTAGCTCCTCTATCCCGAAGTATCTTGTATTCCCTCCAACAGTGGTAGATCCCATATGCAAGAACTCCTAGCACTCCCAAAATCAGCACCAACACCAGGGGTCCCGCAATAAGGCGAAGTAACAGCAAAAACAATAAGCTCAAGACCAGAGATATAGCCAGGGTACTGAGAATAGAAAGGGATGGAATGAGGGACACATGTTCCTGAAGTTCTTGTGTTTTTCATACTGCTCTGGAAGCTCCTAAATGTTCAGAGCTATGTCCCTTGTCCCTCATCTAAGGCAACGATGTATTGTCTTTCCTAAAGCAGATTTTCTTTCCAAGCCTATTAAGTTTGTGACCTTCAGTGGTCCTTACTTCCTCTATTTTCCTCTCCTCTACTTCTAAATCAATATCCCCATGTTCCCTAGGGCTAGGGTTTCATAGAATAAAGGGACTGAGGAAAGAAGAGATTCTGGAAAAATCTGGCAACTCACATTAGGATCCAGTACCAGGACTGAGCAATATCTTCAAAAATCTTGGTGCTGATTTCTCGGGCATTAAGGGTGTCCAAGAGACCACTGAGGTAAAGGAAAAAGGTCAAAGTAGATATCAAGGCCAAAGGGCAGATGGAGAAAGAATAGGGATAAAGAATAAAGAGAGGAGGGGTATCTCACTTGATGCCTTGAGTGATATTGGTCATGTTGAATGGAGAGTCAGGAGGAATCTCAGATTTGATAGAAGGCATACATCGGCCCAGAGCTGCAGAGGGACAATTCAGTGAAGATTAGACTCATCTGCAAACTTCTTGACTTCCAAACTTCTAGCCAATAAATACTTGTTGGATGTAAGAATGGTCATCCTGCTCCCTTTGGGAAGCAAACAAATCTTTTTAAAGTATGGCTTGACTTATTCCAGAGACTTGCTTCAGAGATCTTAGTGTCCTTGAAGTTCATACAACTTGCCCCTCACTTACTGCTTTGTTCTGGACCCTCTTATCTTGCTATACTCACTCTTGGTGATCTTATCATCTCTTATAGATTCAAATAATCATTTCTATTCAGATGATTCCCAAATCTACTTTCCTGGGCCTTATCTCTCCTGACAATGATCTCTCTTGAAACTTGAAACCCTAACTAAGGTAAGTGCCTAAATCTCCTGTTATTCATCCCTACTCCAAATTTCCCAAACCATCCTTTTAATCACTTAAGTTTTCTGATCCAAGAATCCCATCCTTGATTCTTTATTTTCACTTCTTTACATCCAATGAATTTCACGAAAAGAATTCTCTATTCACATTCCAACCAACTGTTCAGTCCCTTATTCTGGACCTGAATCACCATCTTAATCCTCTGATTGGTTTCTCTGCATCCAGTCTCTCCCTTCATCAATCTGTTTTTCACATGAATGCTAAATAGTCATTCCTGATGATCTAACCATGTCATAACTAGGGAAATCAGAAAAAATCTCTTAAAGAAAAGCTTTCATTAAATCTCAAAGGAAGTTAGGTTTTCTAAGAGGTGGAGGTGAGGAGAAAGGGTGAAGAGGGACCTTAATTAGAATATAAAATGCTAATGTGTAAGGAAACAAATCATACTGTAACATAAGAGATTCTTTTGTTAAATACCAAATAGAGGAATCTATAAATGACTGGACTTGGAGAGACTAATTATGAGATTATAATAATGATCCAGGTAAAAGATGCTAAGGGCCTAGACTAGGATGGTTGTCTCATTAGTAAAAAGATGTTGAGAAAGTAAAGTGGACAAGTCTTGGCAACTGATTTGATATAAAGGGGATAGAGTGGGTGGAGTGGATGGGGCAGGAAGTGGATGAACTGATAGTGAAGACTTAAAGATGACTAAGATATTGAACGTAGTTGCCTGTCATTGGAAAGAGGGAAGTTAGGAGAAATGGAGATTTTAAGGGGAAGAGGCAATGAAAACTGTTTTAGATCTATGTTGGCGTGCCTAGGAGGACCTTCCACTGGAGAGATCAAATGGGCAATAGGAGATACTGGCATGCTGTTCAAAATACAGAATTTATGTATAGCAAATAAATGTGTTAAATGAAGTCTAGTGCAGGGAAAAACACACCCTGGACAGGGAGCAACAGAACCCCTGGGCTATGAATGCCACTAACTTGCTGAGTAATCTTGGATGAGTCCTTTCTCTCTGGGCTTCCAATTTCCTCCTCTGAAGCAGATGACCTAGAGAGTCTTTTAAAGTCCCTTCCACCTGTGTGGTTTTGTGAAAGGACAAATCATTTACGAACCTGGAGTAGAGGGTAGGAGGAAAGTAGGGCAGAGCTCCTGTTGCAGACTTGAAATCACTTCCTGGAGAAAGGGATAAAGATGCAATATCACACACAGAGTTTTGTGCATACAGTCTCACACACTCTCATTAGTCACACATGTACCTGTCACATACATAACACAAATACATACACACATACCCCACTAGAGGAGAGGTGATGTAGATCTCGTGGAGAAGAAGGGGAAGATTCACCATCTGATTGATTCACATGGCCATTTACCTTTAGGACTTGGAATCTGTGTGTGTGTGTGTGTGTGTGTGTGTGTGTGTGTGTGTGTGCGCGTGCATGCATATGCACGCATATGCATGCATTGACTTACCATTTCTGGATTGACACTGGGCTGGCAGAAGACCATGGATGAATTGAAGACATCCTTCACAGACTGAGACATCTGAACAGGATTCACCATCCAATATGAATCAGGGCAGGAAGAAACACAGATCTGTGTAGGGTATATAGGTAGGATATGATGGGGAGCTATTTGCTAATCTTGTAAGACATTTTTAGGGGGTAAGAGAAAGAATGCCAAGATCTCCAAGAAACTCATTGAGAGGGAAGAGGCATTGGAGTTAAAGAATGACAAGTTAGAATTGGAAAATAGATAATTTAGTCCAACCTCCTCATGTTATAGCTGAGGTTGTGATTTTTCGAAAGTCACATGGGATAAGTAAACAGAGCTAGGATTTGAATCTGGGTCTTGACTTCAAATCCAGGTCCAATTTGGGTTTCTAGGGGGCAGAGAGAATATGGGATTCCTTAAGGGGCTCTTCATTTTCAGGCTTGGACCTGGGTAGTAGGGCACTGAAGTCCATCCATAGTGGCTGTAACAATACTAGTAGCCGTGATACAACTGAGGATATTGAAGTAATAGAGGTATGGCTTCTTTCTGTAAGGAGAGAAGGACCACAAACTCTGGTCAGTTAGTTGTAGACAGCTCATAGATCTAGAGCTAGAAGGTGGTGGAGTAGATAAGAGTTCAGGGCCTGGAATCAGGAAGCCTCATCTTCCAGAGTTCAAATCTGGCCTCTACTAGTTTGGGACCTGGGCAAGTCATTTAATCCTGTTTACCTCAGTCTCCTTATCCATAAAATGAGATGGAGAAGGGAATGACAAACCACTCCAATATCTGCTAAGAAAACTCCAAATGGGACACGAAAAGTTGGACACACCTGAACAACAATAAAAATCTACTTCAATTTCTTTGTTTTATAGATGACCAAATTGAGACCTAGGGAATTCAGGTTCCTTGATGAAGGCATACTGGCAGAAAACTTTGGAGGCAGAATATGAGCCCAGGCCCTTTGAGCCTGGAATCAGTGTTTCCTCCAAGATTCCATATATTCCTTCCTTGAATCTCTCAGGTAATCAAGTTTAAACTCTCCTCTATCCTGAAATATTTTCTAACAGATTATAGTATGGATTTCTAGATTGTAAGCTCTTTGAGAGCAAGTGTGCCGTTTAAAATTTTTTTTTTGTATTGCCTATATTTTGGCCATGTAAGAAATGTTAATTGACTAGACCTCACAGGATTTGGGGGGCTAGGGGACTTAAAGATTTAGTATAAACCTTGTCATTTTACAGAGAGGAAAAAAAGAGATCCCATAATCATAATAGTACCAAGTCCTGAGTTGTTGGAGAGTAAATATATTGTCTTTGCCCTCAGGGAGTTTATAATCCAGGGAGTAACAAGACAAAGATTAACACACAACTGGCAACAACAGGGTGCTAAATGATATAATGCTGCCTTTAAAATGTGGGCATTGAACAGGAAGAGCTTTCTGTGAGCTAGAGAAGTTAGAAGAGCTTGATGGAGAAGGTGGCACTCAACATGGGTCTTAAAAGAATGGGGGAGGAATCTTCAAGTAGGAGGAAGAGGAGCTAATTTCAAGTAGAATATCATCCATCCTCAGCTCCTCCTTCAAGAACCGAAGCATTTAGGGCAGCCTCACCTGTTTTCTCCAATCCCACAATAGGCTCCTGTAGAGTTCCTGGGATAAAGAAGTTGACGAGGATCTCCATATAACCAGGCTGAGGGACAAAAAAGAGAAATAGAGGATACAGTAGTTTTAGGGATTTAGTCGCTTTGTCAACCATCCTCCTCTCTCCATCTTTCGATTCTTGGAAGGGAAAAGCTTACCCACAATCCCCACAACAATGTAGCCTGCAATGAACACCAGGAAGAGGACACAACAGATGACATCAGTGCAACTCCTAAGAAGAATGAGGGATGAAAGAAAAAAAAATTTTTTGCAAGGCAGTGAGAAAGGGTTTATGTTGTTGGAGACTTGGAGAGATCATTGGCTAGAAGTTTTTTTTGAAATATATCCGGGAATAGGGGTTTTGAAGTTTTGAAATGTTACCTGTTCTTGATGGGGCCTTTGAAAGTAGGATCATATTTGACAGCTTTCCCTAAGGGGGAGAGTGAAGTAAGGCAGCTCAGAACCACACAGATTAACATTGAATAACGTCACTTTGTGGGGCAGCCTTGTCTTTTCCAGACAAATTCCTTCCTTTCCTCCTTAAGATTAGCTAGACCAAACCCTTTTGCCCTTACCCTCTGCTGCCAAGTACCCTTTTTCATTAACCCCATACTTCACTGGCAGAGAGAAGGAAAAGACAGAGAGAGGGAGGGAGATGGGGACAGAAAGGGAGATAAAGAAGAGACAAAAAGAGGTAGAGATGGTGGGGGTGAGGGGTAAGGAGACTGGAAGAAGAGAACTGGGAAAGTCAGGTTAACAGGCTGTGGAGACTCCTCCCCAACCCCACCTTAGATCTATATGCTTATCAGACCTTTTCCGGTTCACACCTCAGTGGCCTTGAGCCCAGGAAATAACCATAACCTTAACTCCCTCTCTCTAGTCAGGACTCTCCCTTTCCAGTCTAATTTGGATCTTTTGTCATTCTGTGTCTATCCATCTTCTCTCCAATCTTCATCAATTTCTCTGTAACTCTCAACTCACCACTCTGCAGTTTTAAATTTATTAGCCCTCTGGGCAAGAATTTCCTGTACAGAATCCTCACTCCTGCTTGCAGGATATGAGAAGCAACAGCTGGTAAGGAGACCTGGAGGCTGGCATCATTTTCATCAGGGGATTCCAGATTGTATAAACAAAGAATTAACCCTTAGAATGCCCTTCGATCCTCATCTCTTTCAGGGATTTATATATCGTTTCTGCTCAGCTTTCTGGGTTCATTCTCCAGGTTCTAGTGGAGAAGGCTGGGATTAACACCTGAGTTTAGCTGGAACTGTATTGCTCAGATTGTGGACACAAACTCTGTGGACATACACATCTATAGCATACGCTGTGAGAGGGGATGAGATGGTTATAATAAGAATTCCAGAGTCTTGAAGGAGTAGGATGAGGTAAAAAAGTGTTGGAAAGGGCCAGAAGCAAAGAAAAAGAGCAGGAGGTATCTGTTTTCCACAATTGCCCCGGACTGTTGCTTTTCCTTAGACTAAAGGTCAATCACTGACCTGTACCTGTCTCCAGGAAGTCCATAGGGACGCACCCTCCCCTTCCTGATTCCCTACAGGGATATAGTTATTTGGCACTCTAAATGGCTCCTTTCCTCCAGTCCCTCTCACGTTAGTAACTCAGGGGTTCAATTTCCTAGTCCTTTTTCTATAGAATACAAGAGGGTTAGCCATCAGAAACCTAGATATTATATCTCCAGAGGGGATTCTTCCCCTAAGCTTCAGAAAGCTCTCAGGGTTTTTTCTTCCCTTTAGCTATCAGAGGAATCCATATACCCAATTCTCCATCCATTTTCCAACAACCCAAGCACATAGTTCTTCCAGCCTCCAGCATGTATCCTTTTAACTCTCATGCTTCCTCCTATCTCAAAGAACCCAGTTAAATCCTTCTCTTTGCCCCTCCAAACATAAGTAGCTTCTTTTCCTCCTGTTTTCTAGGGATCCAACCCCTCACTAATCCCCTTGAAGTTACAGAGATCTAGCTCCTCCCTTGATTCCATAAACCCCTGTTCTCCCTTAATCAGACCCTTCAATTCCCAGGTTCCTAGGTATCTAGCCCCAAGCCTTACCATAAATCTCATCTTGTTTCTTTCCCATGACTACAGGAAGGCTCCAGAGGAATTGTTGCCTTCTCTAAGGAACTAGCGTTTTACCTACTAACCTCTGAGCCCCACCTCCTTCACTGTTGATGTCATCATTCCTACCCCTCCCACTCACCTGTGGTTCTAAAGCACCGGCCCACTAATATCCAACTTACTCTTTTCCTTTCCAGGACCTTGAACATAATAAGGAACTGGAGTGAAGATTAGGAAGGTGGCTGAAAGTGGGGCTAGGCTCAGGGCAATCTTATCAAAGCCTCTTTAAAAATGTATGTAAATTTATACAATTCTTTTCCAGTAAGAGGTTTGGATAATTTTATCTCACAGAATAAAGGTCACTTTCTTTCCCAAAGGAGTCTAAGTCTAATATCTTGGTATACCCAACTCATTTTTCTCGGGCTCACTAGCTATTTCTTTTTATTCTCCAATTTCTAAGTTTCTGCCATAGCTGATACCTGTGATTTCTCCTCCTTTTTCAAGACAATGCTACTTGGACTCCTATTCCCTAATATTCCCTTGCACCCCACCCCACCCCCACTAAGACTAAGACAGCTTACAACCAAACCAAAATATTTATTGAGGGGAAAAAAGCCAGGGCATGGGGTGGTGGTCAAGTGATATGGGGGAGGAAGCAATGTTTACAGTGGGAAAGCAGATTGCCCTGTACTTTCTGGAGTGGGGTCAAGCTGCTGCTTGTTCAGATCCCCAAAGACGCCTTTTCTTTACTCCAATTCCAAATTCAGGTACATGTGTGAGATGGATATCTGATGAGTGTGTCTCTCTCTGATTGGGAGTGGGTAATAATACAAAGGTGGTCATCTTTGTCCCAAAGTGGGGAATTGAGTATGGGAATCAATCATTATGGCAGAAGAGAACACCATCTCTTCCAATCCAACTCTTGGTGATAAAAGCATACCAGTTTTAAATCAGGTGACATGTATTAAAAGGAATGGCTTGGGACAGTGTGGGCAGGAAAAAGGCAGCTAGCTCTGAGGGATGAGAACAATTTCCAGAAGAAACTTTATGGGGAAGCCCCCCAGAAGTCACTGGATCTGGGATCAGGAACTGAGGGAGGGTAAGGACCCAAGGTCAGCAATCAGTTCTGGGTGGGGGTCCAGGCGGGCCAGGCGGCTCTGCTCCAAGGCGATGGCTTCAGCTGAGTGCTTGCATTTTTCAGAGCCACATTGACAGGTGAAATACTTGCTTTTAATGTCCCAGAACCGGTCACCATAGTCAAACCTGCCAGTAAAGTCAGGGGAACTTGGGATCCAGACCTCAAAAACCTTCCCAGGCTTTTGGTCTGCCCACCTACCAACCCCAGAAACTTTCACCTCAGCTTTCATTCTCTTCAATCACTTTTTAGGGACTCAATCTCTGGCCAATTACTCCCAAGACTCATGTTAAACCCTACCAAGATTGGAGAGAGAAATAAACAAACCTTTAGGGGACAAGGAGTGGGGTATAAAAGCTTACTTTTTGCCAGAGTACCTGGGGGAATTCTCCAAGGACCAGGAAAGAGGACACTAGGATCATAGGATCCCACAATTTAGAGTTCAAAAAGACCTTAGAAATAATTTAGTTCCAGGGCTTCTTAAATTGTTTTGTGTCATGGGCAACTTTGGCCAATAGAAGCATATTATTACTGTTGTTGCCTACGTTCATAATTGAAAGAGATGCTAAATTTCAGTTATAGGGTAAGTGAAAATAAAGATATAATTCTCCCCCCCACCATTCAAGTTCATCTGTCCATAGACCCCACTGGTTTAAAAATCCTGATCTAGCCCCAATTTCTCATTTTAAAGCTGGGTGTGACAACTTTTCCAAAGTCACACAAGTAGACTGGTGACAGTTTATTTTTAGATTCAGATGCTACCCTTGAAACCCAGGCCTTTTGTTTTCCCTCCCTCATTACTACTCTAAGGACTCCACCTGGATGCCTTATTAAAGCTCCAGATGACCCCCTTCCAGAAAACATAAGGAACCCCTTGCAGCCCCCTCACCCTAGTTCCTCGCCCGTTCGGATGTCTCGAGAACTGAAGAAGGCGATTCGGGGAAACCTGAGGTCTTGGTGAAGCATGAAGACTCGAACAGGGATGATGTTAGGGTCACACAAATGATTGATAAAACGGCTGATGTTGCCATAATACCGAGCATCAATGCAGTACACCTCTCCATCCTGGAGAAAATATGAATCGGTTACCTCCCCTACCTCGCCACCTTACTGGACTAAGTCCCAATCTCAACATAGTTATAATGCTTTATCAATTCTTGCTGATTCAACTCAAGATTTAAGGGAGTTACTGAAGAAGAAATAGGTTAAGTCCTCCGCCTCATCCCAACATACTCACTTTATTATCCAAGTCAAAGAGGTAAGAGTCATCTTCCCGGACATCTGCCTCAGCATCTGAGATCAGTTCCCCAACATACCTAATCCAGCAGGGAGAAGAGAGGAGTTCTGAGAGGGATACAGAGGAGTCTAGGGGGTCCCCATATACTACACTCTCTAATCCTCACTACCTAAGCTTTTGTGACCTATTCTTCCCCTATCCCTTTCTATTTCTGCCTCTACTCCAAATCTGTCACCCCTCTCTACCACCCCATCTTCCTTCCTTGTAACAGTGCAGATATTAAGTACTATTGGGAGTCTAGAAGAGATCATTATGGGATGTTACAATAGGGGATAATTAAGTTAAGCTTTTTGGTTAATATTGGATAGGTACAAGTGAAGGAGAGAATTTCAGGTAGGGTAAATGTCATAAGCTATGGCATACTTATAGCACAAGCAGACTTATCTTATATCCATCTTCTTTCCATTCATTCCCATTACCATCCCCCTACTTACCAGTCAGTCAGTAAGCATTTATTAAATGCCTCCTATGTGCCAAGTATTGTGCTGGGTATATGAAGAAAGGTAAAAAAATAAACTAACCAGACTAGACTTACTACATACAGCCTAGCTTATTAAAGCCTCTATTCTGTCTTCCAGTCTATCTTTCATATTCCTGCCAAAATATTTATTACAAGCAGATCTGATCAAAAGCTTTCAAGGCCCCTCACTGCCTTGAAACTAGTGAAGTTTAAATTTCTTGTTTGGCATTCGATGAGTATAAATAAATGTTTATTTACTTTAGAATGTAAAGCTCGCTGTAGGAATAAGGTTTGCTTTCTTCTTCATAGATGTATCCCTAGAATCTCATAGGTTAATGAATTGCATGACTGATCAAAGTCCTTCACAATTTGGTATCGCCCCCTACAACCCCTCTACCTTATCCCTTATCTTATATTAGCCCCTCCCCCATTCTTCCATGTTCCAATCAAAAAGGAATGTTCTCCTTCCACCAAAAGACTGCCTACTTAAATTTTTTTTTGACTGGACCTATGATTTCATGGGAGTAGGAAACCTTTTCAGCATCTCCTCTGCTTCTTATTATGGTCTTAATAGAGCTGCCTAGAGGCACCGAGAGCTTCAGTGAGTTCCTTGAAGTTATAAGACAAGGATGTGTCAAAGGTGACATTTGAATCCTGGCCAGCTCTTTTGACCAAATGATATGGATGAGCTTTAAGTCTTTCATTCTTTATTTGAAATTTTATTTTCTCAGTTTACATTCTCCCTTTCATTAGGGGGACCAAAAGACATAAAAGCAAAAGCTCTGTAAACAAATAGTTATACTCAAACAAAATAAATTCTCAAACTAGTCATATTCAAAACTGTTTTCATTTTGCATCTTGAGTCTATTATTACCTGTTATTTATGTATCCTTTCAACTTAAATGCTAACCTCCTCCATGAAATCTTCCTTGCTTTTCCTAGTCAGTAACTCTACACAACACTTATAATGCACTTCCTCTATAACACTGTGAATTAGAATTCTGTGTTTATGCTCTATCTCCCTGCTAGACTTAGGATTCATGTATCCTATCTCCCTCAATGCTTACCTAGCATAGTGCTTGGACACAGGAGGTGTGTAACTGATGTTAACTGAATTTGTTATTTAACTGAGCAGAAAAATAACAAGCAATTATTGGGGTAGGAGTTTAAATACATTAAGTATAGACTAAAGTAGCCCTGAATGCCAAATTAGTCGAATAGTTTCTGAATACTTTTGAGCAAGAATATAATAAATGTTAACAGTGATGTTTGAAGAGGTTGTTGGCTGAATAGATTAATGGAATTAGACCAGTTGAATATTTAGAATGGATTTGAATGGAAAAGAAACTGAAGGAAGAGAAATCAGGAAGGTGGGGTAATAGTCTATGATTGAGCTATGTAAAAGCTGGAGATAGCTGATGGCAGCAGAAATAGAAAAAATATGGATGTAAGAGATATAACAATTTGCAGGGCAGAGAGACTGGTGAATGATAGGCAAGAAAGAAGGCAAAGATGAGTGGGTCTTGGGGTCTTGGCAACTAAAAGGTCGTTTTTAGAGAGAAAGATGAAGAGTTTGGTATTGATGAATATGAAGTGCTGTTGGAACATCAAGGTGAAAACTTCCAGCAGAAAACTGAAGATGTACTGAAAATATAGATTTGGGAGATGACAATAGAGGCTATGAGAGCTGATGAGGTCTCAAGGTCTGAAGGGTAGAAGAAAAGGGGAAAAAAGATATAAATATATATAGTTAGAAGGGTAAGACATGAAGCCTAAGGACTAAGCTCTGAGGAAATAACCACATTTCAGGGTTAGGATAAGGAAGATGATGAAGAGTGGTATCGGAAGGATTAGGAGATGATGTCATGACAGCCAATGGAAGAAAATATTGAATAGAATGAGTGTACAATAGTGTCAAGTGCTTGGGAGAGGGCAAAGATTAAAGGGGAAAAGTTGCAGTGGATAGAGCACTGGATTTAGAGTCAAGATATGAGTTCAAATCAAGCTTCTTACATGTACTACATATATTACAGTGGGCAAGTCAGTTAACCCTGATTGCCTTGGGGACAAAAAAGATGAAGAGGGATGAAGACTTATTAAAAGGTCAGTTGATGTGGTGATAAGATTATCAGTGATCTTGTGAGAATGGTTTTGGTGAATGGGGGCGGGGAGAGTAAAGAGGGAATAAAGCCAAGATGATGGAATAGAAGGAAGTAAATTAACTGAGCTCCTATTACAACTCCAACAAATCTATTAAAATTCACCAACTCAAATCCTGATGGAGAAATCTAGAAAAAGTCAGAGGGAGTCCACTGTTTGGCTCAGGTTGGCATAGGGAGAAAGAGAAATTTGCAGATACTAGGAATTGGGTCACTGCAGGGGTATCTGCTACCCATAGAAAACTCCAGTGCCCAGGGACAGGCTGCACACTGCCACAAAAGATCCTGTAACAAGGAGAATTACCAACAGACAGCTTTGTTGGATCAGCCCAGATCTTCTAGAGGTGTGGCAGAGCCCAACCCTCACATTAAATCCAAAATCAGGAAGTGGGCTGG
This sequence comes from Antechinus flavipes, assembly GCF_016432865.1. Taxonomy (NCBI): domain Eukaryota; kingdom Metazoa; phylum Chordata; class Mammalia; order Dasyuromorphia; family Dasyuridae; genus Antechinus; species Antechinus flavipes. Next base: position 190,218,318 of record NC_067401.1, read on the forward strand.
AAGAATGAACAAAAACAAAAAAATAATTCCACCACAAAGAGCTATTATGGTGGAAGAGATGAAGCAAAAATTTTTTTTAAATTAAAAATATTTTTATAAATTGGATGAAAATGCTGAGGAAAACATTAGAAAAAGAAGCAATAGCTATGGAAAAAAGAATTAGAAAAAAAATGATCATAGTTTGAAATAAGTATAAAACATCTCCCAAACATCAAACTCCCTCAAAATTTTAACTGGCCAAACAGAAGCCAATGACTTCATGAGGCAATGAGAAATATTAAAACAGTCAAAAGATTATTTTTTTTTAAAAGGAAGAAAATGCAAAGTATTTTATAGCAAATAAAAACAACTGAATCTAGAAAATAGATAAAAAAAAAACACTGAAGAATCCCTAGACTATTTTTGAACACTATGACCAAAAAAAGGGCCTAAATATCCTCTATCTTAAAACTGTGTATATTTTTTAGAACCAAAGGACAAAATGGAAATAGGAAGAATCCATCAGTCATCTGTGAAAAGAATGCCCAAAATGAAAACTGTTGGGAACATTCCGAGTCAAAGAAAAAATACTGGAAGCAGTCAGAAGAAAAGAATTCAAAACGCTGAGGAGCCATAGTCAGAATCACACATGATTTAGAAGCCTCTACTCTACCATAGCAAACTTGGAATATAATATTCCAGAAAGAAAGGGTAAAGATAGGGATTTATAGCCAAGAGTAACTTACCCAGAAAAATGAGGAAATCCTACAGGAGAAAGAAAAATAGGACTTTTAATGAAATAGATTTCCAAGCATTCCTGATGAAAAAATACTAGAGCTGCAGAGAAACTCATTAGTTCAAACATAAAAGAGTAAAGAGAAGCATAAAAAATGTATACAGGAATGAACAATGATAAAGGACTAAACAAAGATAAACTGCTCACATTCAAATATAAGGAGACATACATGTATCCTCTCTGAATCTTATCAGAGAGTACAACCAGACAAGGCTTAGGAATGATTAGGGAAAATTATCTCACATAATCGGAGTACACAGATATCTATACATACAAGGGGAGGGAGGGAGGAGGGAAGGAGGAGATGGTTGTCACTTGACTTTTACTGTCATCAGAACTGAAAGCTGAAGAGAAAAATTCCATTTTGTTCAACAGGAAAATAGGAGGGATGGGGCAATTAGGAGGAATGTAGATTAAAGTGGGGATGAATCCTAAGCACAACAGTCCATAAGGATATTTATAATTCTTTTTGAGGTGGGAAAGAATGGGAATATTAGGGAATGCCCACAAATTAAGGAATAGCTGAACCAATCTGATGTATAAATGTGAAGCTAAACTATTGTGTGAATTCTTTAGCATTATAACCAACCAGGATGCTATAGGACTAATGAGGAAACATGCTTTCTATCTCTTGATACAGAGCTGAATTACTCAGAATGCAGAGAGTAATATTTTTTTTTTGGCCACGGCCACAATGTCTAAGATTATTTTGAGTAATTATGTAACATTTTGTTTTTCTCATGTTCTCAATGGGGAGAAGGGAAGTTGAGGTGGGGAAGTAAGAAGGTGGATCTTAGCTGGCTAAAATAATTTTTTTTAAAATAGAAAAACAGGGCAGTAACTTGAAAGTGCTATTCAAATATTTTGAAAAAGGGAAGGGGAGGGGAAGAATCAAAACAGACATAGTAGACACTAAAGAAAGAGCATGACTGAAGTGTCAAGGTCCAGAAAGGATCAGTTAAAGATAAGGGAACATTAGATAAGATTGGGGATAATAGGATAGGATCATGAGTTTAGATAGACAAAACTTGGAAAGGAGGAAAAAAACCTCTTTTTTTTGGCAAGGCAATTGGAGTTAAATGACTTGCCCAGGGTCACACAGCTAAGCATTAAATGTCTGAAGTCATATTTGAACTTGGTTCTTTCTGACTCCAGTGCAGGTGCTCCATCTTGCTGCCCCTAAGACAACTTCTTTTGAGCTGAACAAGGGTAAGTGATGAGATACTCTAAAGTTAGGAAGATGAGGCGCTGGATGATTTTGATTTTCTTATTAAAGCACTTGGTGAAATTGTCTGTTCAGAGAAAGAGGGGGCTGGAGTTTGAAAGAACACATGGGAAAAGACTTGTAAAAACAGCACAAAGCATACTAAGAAATTAAAAGTAGGTGAGATGTTTACAAGAAGACATAAACATTCAGGAGCAGAGCCTCTAGTTCAAATTCTACTCCTTTCCTTCTTTATTATTTTTGTTACTGTGACCAAGTCACTCTGAGCTAGTTTCTATATCTGTGCAAGGAGGGGGTTGTATTAGATGACCCTTAAAGGCCACTTTTACCTCTATCCAAAACTATGATCCAAGCTTACTTTTGTCTAAGCATGTGATTTAACTGGTATGGGAAAGATTTTTGTGAAAATTTTGTCCACCAATGCAGGTCAACAACTACTTGGTAATTTAGTCTTCTAAATGATGCCTGAGGATGCTGAGAAGTTTAAGTGATTCATTCAGGTCACAAAGTTAGTATGTGTCCAGGAGTAGAACTTGAACCCAGGCCATCCTGATCCAATTCTGGCCTTGTACCAACACATCCGATTGCCTCTCCTTTTTACTGCAACAAAAAGTCCCAGTCCTTGCCCTCTGCAAACCCTTCCAATGCTCCCCTGTAGGCAAACAACAGCAGACTCACTCGCAGATGAAAGTTCCCTGGGGAATGGTCTGTAATGCACGGACACCCCAGCCCATCTTGGCAGTACGATAAAGCTGTAGCCGAACCCTGGAGGATTAGAAAAAGGGAGAAGAGATGGGAGTATTCTTACAGGGGTGGACGGAATGATATCCAGGAAAAAGACAGAAAGATTTAGAACTACAATGGATCTCAGAGTACCTTCTTTCAAGATGAGGAAAACAAAGGGTCCAGAAAAATAAAGTATCTTGTTCAAAGTTATTCAGAAACAAATCCCACTTGGAAGTGAGACTTGATTCTAGATCCTCTGAATTACCCAAATCTAGTATTGTTTCAAGTATGTCTCTCAAAGGTACCTCCCAGGAAGAAAAATATAGACATGTCAGTATCAACTAGGGAAGGGGAAGAATCAGGCAAAAGGTGCCCCCCTCTACCCACACTTCCCCGAAGAAAATGGGCTAAAATTGTTCTATGGAATTAAGGATGCTTGGGTCCCCAAGAGTCTGGAAAAAGTGGAAGGCAAAGCGTTCTTACTTGATACCACTCTGTACTACTCGATTCTTGCAGTTTCTCCAGCAAGCACAAGCCTGGTTACATTCAAAGATCAGTGGGGGCTCAATCTTATTAAATTCCTGAAGAAGACGTCCATCCTGGCTCCAGAAGAAAAAGGGAGAAGTGGGAAGAGACAATGGTACTGTGAGAGACTACTTCCCAAATCCCCCCTTCTTTCATCTTATCTTATGAAAAGAGGCTAGTTGAGAGAGAAGGAGAGTATGTGCATACTGGAAGGAGGACAAATACTGGGCCATTTGAAGGTTATTTGCACATACTAACACAAATGATAGTCACTTTCTTGGCACTTTCCCAACATATGTTCTCTGTTGCCCTTGGTTTGGGATCAGAGGACAGAGGAGAGAAAAACATCATGGATGTTTCCAATCTTTCCTGTGACATGAGGGTTTGTTTAGGGGAAAATGAGGGGCTTGGGAGGCTCACTCACCTTGTCATACCAGCACCTTATACTCAGTTGGCCACAGAGACAGTTGGAGCTTGAGCAGTCATCCACGCAGGTGCAGTGCTAGGGGTGAGGACATTGGGGTCTTATCCTTTAAGACCAATATCCTTGTATCCTGCCCTCCCAACCTCCAGAATGGTTCCCCTCCATGACTCAGAACCCTCATTCCATCAGATATCATTAGGATTTTTTTTCTACATGGGATGGGAACAATACTTTGAGCAGAGCTATTAGGGTGGAGTTGGCAATGGGCTAAGAGGATGTGCTCTGACATTATGGGAGACAAATAACGAAACTAGCTAAGGATTTCTGAAGTGGTTGAATTAAGATATCAATGGCCAATTTTTCCACTCCATTTACCTGCAAGTGTGTGATGTTTCGGTCAATATTCATAGTTGATGTTTCGCAGTTCTCAGAGATGTATTTGTAGTCTTCTGGACAAGGTTCCCCATCCACTCCATTGACACAGGGGATTGGCACATTCTCATAACCCCGAGCTACATCTCTAGGGGGAAGAAAAATATGGCTGAAGGGATGAGATCCCCAGACTCTTTGTGGGGGCAATTTAATGTAGAAGGGATTCTGGGAGTCTTCACCTGCAAATGATCTTTTCTGTCCGCAGTACTCGGTTACCCACACCAAGGCGAAGCTTTCGGTTTAGCTGCAGGGCCACCCAGACATCTGAGCGTTCAGGGGTCAGGTCCCATGCTGTATCTCCTTCTTTGTTCCGTAACTCTGGATCAGCACCTCTGGACAAGAAAAGCCTGAAAGGGTAGAACAAGGAAAGCAATAAAGAAAATGTGCTGGAGGAGCCATTGACAGAAGCAGAAGAAAGATACTGATCCAAAGATTTTATAAAAGAAGGATGGACAGAAGATTAGAGAAATGAAAGAACTGCAGACTTTGGGGTGTGGGAGTTGCTCACAGCACACAGTCGTGGTAGCTCTCTCGAGCAGCAATATGCAAGGGTGTGTCTCCATGATAGTTGACGGCATGGAGGTCACAACGGGCATTTAGCAGGACCTCGGCAATGGCAGCACTGCCTGTGAAGGACGCCCAGTGCAAACAAATATTCTCTTCCTAAGGGAAAGAGAAAGAAACAGAAGCTGGGTCAGGATATATGGTCTCCAAGTCTCAGTTAAAGTTAAAAAAAAAAAAAAAAAGACCAATCACATACTACACACTAGGGAAATTGCAAAAATTTAAATGACATGGTTCCCACTATCATGTTTGTGGGGTTTATGCTGTAGTACAGAGCTATGATATGGATAAGAGTAAAAAATGATATGTAACAGCATATTAACACATCAGAGAGGTAACAAAATGAAGAAACGTGAGGTATTCAAGGATTCTAAAGTATCACTCTACCTTCTTCCATCCCTGGGTACCCACATGTTGTCTCTTACATTGTCAGTAAGGGTGACATCTGCTCCTCGGGTCAGTAGCATTCGAATGACTTCAATGTGTTTATGTTCAGCTGCCCAAATGATGGGTGTCCATCCCCCGTTATCCTGAAAGGAGTAAAAGGAAGTGGTTGAGTGTTGGAGCCCACAGTCAGGTCTTCTCCTGTAGCTAGATCTAGTTAAGATGTGAAGCATGAGTTTCCTCTTCCCTCCACCTTAGAGATAGATATTGAAGGAGAAACCAAAAAATACAAATAAGGAGGGAAAAATATGGAGAGAAGAGCAAGAAAGATATATAGGAGATGGCAGTTGGAAAGGGAGTAATATAGAAGGGGAAAGAAAGACTATAGGAGAATAGCAAATACAAAAAGCAATGTAAGAAAGAAAAATATATGGTTTGGAGGTGGGGCTTAGGCAATAAATGGCACCAAAGGAGAGATGGTGATAGGCAGAGGTAGAGAACAAGTCACCACCATGCAGGAAGAAGGTACAGGAAGAAACAAAGAAGAGAAGTAAAAATCAGTGGGAAAAAAAAAAGCATACACAAAAAAAGTCAAGGGGAGAGGTAGAGACTGAAGACACAGAACAACTAAAAGACAAAAGATGAATGGTAGTGGGGGTGTGGTGGTGTAAATGGGGTTTGGGCAACAGAGGCAAGGGGGAGAACCATTGGCCACTGACCTGAGCATTTACATCCACTTGGCCAGTACTGAGCAGCAGGCTCACCATCTCCAGGTTGCCAATCTTAGCTGCATGATGAAGACAAGTAGAGCCATCTTCCTCCTGAGCAAACAAGGTGCAAACAACCTTTAATACCCCAAGCAATGGTGTTTAACTGTTTTTTTTTTTTTTTTGGGGGGGGGAGGGCAAACAGGAGGAAGGGGAGACATGAATCCCCTTTAGCAGTCCAGTGAAATCTATGAACTGCTCAGAATAATGTTTTTAGCTATTTGAAGGAAATGTTAAATTTCAGTTAGGGGCTACTAAAAATAAAAATGCAAATTTTTTTTCTCATCTAAGTTTACATGGTTCTCGTCCTCAAGGGGCATACCATAGTTACCTCCTGCCCTTTGTCTTTCACCTTAACTTATCAGTTTGCCACCCCTCCTCATTTCTCCACACAGACTCCAAGACTGCTGCCCCCACCTTGCTATAAACACAACCTCCTCGCTGCACCATGTATCGGGCGGCCTCTACGTGGTTGTTGGCCACAGCCTCCATCAGAGGGGTCCGCTGCAGCTTATCCACAGCATTAATATTTGCTCCAGCCTGGCAGGTAGGGAAAAGGGTTAGTCAGTCAGTCAACAATCCTCTAATGAGCAATAGTTATATACTAGGCCCTGGCACATAATTAATAATGACGAAAATACTGTTCCTTCTTGAAGGAGCTTCTATTCTAATGGGTCAAGATGACATGCATAAGGTAAGTGAAAAAATATCTCAGGGAGAAGGAATTAACATCTGGAGAGACCAGGAAAGGAATCCCATAAAAGGGAGTTGAGCTGAGTCTTAAAGGAAGCCAGGGAAACTAAGAGGTGGAAATGAGGAGGCAGAGTACTCTGCAGTCAGTGCAAAGTTATGGAATGAGTTGGAGCATGTAAAGATTAGCACATAAAATAGTGTAGCTAGATCATATAGCAGGTGGGATGGAGTACAGTGTAAGAAAGAAAAGAGACAGGACTGGGAAATGACTTTAAAGTGAAAGAGAGGACCTTATAATGACATAGGCTCAGAAAGATCACTTTGGAAGCTTAATGGAGAATAGATCGTAGTGAGGAGAGATTTGAGACAGGAAGATCAAGAAGAAGACTATTGCAATAGTCCAGGTAAGAGGTAGTGAAGGCCTGAACTGAGATGGTGGTTGTGTGAGTGGTGAGAAGGGGATGTACATAAGAGATATTGTTTAGGTCAAAATGATAATGTAGAAATTTATGTTTCTGTGTGTCTGTGTGTAGGAGTATCTGAGAGAGTGAGGACCAGAATAGGGAAGGGGGCAGGAAAATGAAGGATGAGAATTGAGATTGTCAAATAAGGGTGTGGACCTTCCTCAGTGACTACAATGAAGGGCAGAAAGTGGAAAAACAGGCCCCGGAACCTAAATTCTGGGGTCAAGGAGAAGGGACCACCAGACTCTGAAGGCCTGGCCTACTCTTACCTGGAGGAGCACATGGCAGATCTCAACAGAGCCTTTTTGTGCAGCTGCATGCAGGGGTGTACGCTTGCTCTGTTGGTCACTTTGGAAGTTGGGGTCCAGGTTGTCCACTATAAGGGTGGGGGAAGGAATGTCATTTACAGAGAGACTGAGGAAGAGGCTATAGGACAGGGATAGATGGACAGAAAAGAGAACCCTGGGATGGAGTGAACACTCACAGAGCATCAGAACGACCTTCTGCAATTCCCCCTGCTTTACAGACAGGTACAATTGACGCGGATGGAAGCGAAGTTTCTTCCTTCTGTCAGGGAGTGAAGGAGGGAGAAAGAAGATGGACTCAACACCCTGATGCCTCATCAGATACCTCCTCCTTCACAGACCATGCCTTTTCTTATACTTATGTATGAGTCTATTGAAAAAAGATCCATTTTCTTTCAGAGATCCAGCTATCTGTGTGCCCTCCAGCCATTAATCTCTCTCACCGCTCAGATTCCTGGATGACCAGTGCCTTTTCCAGGGCTTCTCGGCCTGGCCCAGCCCCTAGACCTACAGCTGAGAGGATATTGCCATTGGGCAATGCCAAGGAAGGGCCTGAGCTGTCGATGGTATCAGCCAGTGGGTCGCAGAGGGGGCGCCTTGGTTCTCCATGACCCCGCATCCTAGCACTGGGGAAACAAAAGAGGTGTGGGGAGAAGAGCTCTTGTATCTTGGGAAGAGAAAAAAGACTAGGGAAAGGGAAAAGACTCTCATATTCCAGGAAAAGGATAAAAAGGAAGGAAGGATGAAAAGAAAGGTAGAGAGAAAAGAAAGTAAGAATGGAAAGGGGAAAGAGGGCAAGATGGACAGAAGAAATGACACAGAAGGGGAGAGAGCACAGAAAGGTAAAGGAAGATACGAAAGGTCAAAGGAAGGGAATTTGGAAAGAATAAGAGACTGTGAGTTAAGAGATAAGTAGAAATGAAAGTGAAAGATAATAGGTGAAGAGCCTACAAAGGGAAAGTACTCTTTTTTTTTCTGGAGGGGAGGGGTACCTGGGCTGGGAAGTGTCGGCCCGTCCAGGGGCATCCTGGGCAGGGGGTGGGGGGACAGGAGCAGCAGTGCCAGGAGGTGGGGCCACCCCATCACTCCAGGCAATTGTCACCTCCTGGGCCTCAGAAGCGTCTTCCCCACAGTGGGGGCAGAAAACCATCCCATTCAGCTGGGACACGCAGGCTTTGTGGAAGCGATGGGCCACTCGGAAATCAGGGTGACACTCCAAGAATGTGCCCTTGTTGGGGGGGGGATTGGGGGCAATGGTATTAGGACCCAAGTATATGACCCAGCTTCATGGTTCCCTCCAACTCCTCCCTCCCCATGAAGGTCTGGTTGTTGGCCCAGCAACCTTTCTCCCCTACCCGATCCTGGGGATTTGCATAGCCCTACCAATATCCCTCCTCACCGCTGTGCAAAAATAGCCACAGCCTGGGCAGCAGTGATGCTTGACCATCCGGGCTCGATGTGTCTCACAGAGGACCATCAGAGCTACTCTGCTCGAAGGCCTCATTGTTTCCCGCTTTTGAATTCCTGCACTGCAGCCCGACAGCTGGGAGGACAGGGTATTAGGGTATTAGTAGAGGAGCCACAGAAGAAAGGAAAACAGGGAATGGTAAGGCAGAGAAGTGGGTAAGACAGGGTGAGGATCCCATCATCTCCCTGTTTGTTACTCTTTCCCTGTTCCCTGTCCCCCCCTTCCAAGCCCACCCATACTCTATACCCTTTAATCCTTGACATCCACCAAACCTTATGGTCAGAAGAAACCTCAAGGGTCCAACTCATACTAGATATCTGATGTCATTCTCCCCTCCTCCACCCCAGTTCTCCTGTATTCTCTGAATCCAGATCCTACCTCTCCATCCATGCTCTCTGTGGCCATGCATTTGTGACCAGCCCTTTCGCTGATCCGATCAATTTTTGGAGCTTCCATGCGGCAGCTGCATAGGGGTAACTCCTCAAACCCCCGCTCTGTTTCCAGGGATGATGTGTCATTTGACACCCCTTGGGGCCAGGGGATGCAGAAAGAGGAAAGTCATAGGGAAACTCAAACACTACTTCTTCCCACCAAGTCTTGGTCTTTCAAATTAGGACCAATGACCCTTTCCTTTTTCTCCCCATCCCTTCTAATAACAAACCCCCTTCTGCCACCACTAGTTATGCTGGGATTACTAATCTCCTCCCATAAGTGAGTTGTTATTCTTATCTTTAGCTCATCCCACCCAAGGCTCCCTGAGTCAGTTTCCTCATTTTCCCAATTACCAGCATGATTGGGAGAAAGGTTTCCCTCGTTGGGTAGCTCCAGAGACCCTAGAGGCACTTCTATATACTCACTGGGGCCAGAGGGACCAACACCATTCACCCCTAATAAAGAGCAAGAGATGAAAAGTTGGGGGGAAACTGAGGCTGGGATGTAAGGAGCGCAAGGATCTGGACATCTGTTACCCTAAGGGACAGGAACTTAATCTGGATTATTACCCCGTTGTTCCTTGGCACGTGGTGTTTCCCGCTTTCGACGTTTTCTGTTAGGTTTTACCCAAGGACTGTCTTTCCGCCATTTCTTTTTGGCTTTTCGTCGACCACTAGAACCACTCTGATGAGGGAGAAAGAATCAGAACGTGGGTATATATGTAGGCTTATCTTTTCTGTTCCCAAGCCTAGACTTCTTTTATAGATCCAGATATGAGACCCTTACTCGATCAGACTGATTGCCAGACTCATCATCTTCTTCCTCTTCTTCCTCCTCTTCCTCCTCCTCCTCCTCTTCTTCTTCTTCCTCTTCCTCTTCTTCACTCAATTGCTCTGCTAAGACCTCTGCCTCAGACTAGAAAGGGAAAAGAAGTAGGGGTTATGGAAGAGTAATCCTCAGAACACAAGTCTTGTCTATAGGTTTTAAGGATGTGTGTGTAAACCTTCATGGCAGTTTTGTACAGTAAAATCATGAAAATATTCCTGATAGGAAAGTATGAAGTGAACAAAAGAAGGTCAACAGAGAAAAGATTAGGCACAATGTGTCAGGAGACTACTGAGAAGTGGGACATAGTCTCTCTAAAGGCTTTAAAGCTAGAGAGGCATCATAAAAGCTGATAAGAAGCTAGTGGTAGGGAAGTTATCTCACCCCAGACCTAGTTGCTCCTTACCTTACTGTCTGAGTCAATTCGCTCATCCACAGAGTATGAATCATAGTATAAACTGAAGCCTTCTCCTACATCTGTATCCCAGTCCTCCATGGCCTCTTGGTTTTCCTTCTCTAGGGTCATGTCCTCAGTTCCCCCAGCAGAATCCAGCTCTTCCAACTGGAAAATAAAAAGTTTCCCTTTCATAAAGATGTTCTGATCCCATTAGTTAAGTGTTCTTTCCCTCATTTCACAATCTGAGAATTAAACTTTGTTGAGATAACGTTCTCTTATCAACTCTTATCTTATGGATATGGATATAGATATGGGTGTGTGTGTGTGTGTATACACATGTACATGTCTCCTCCAAATAGAATATAAATTCCTTTAATGTAGGAATTTTAATTTTTTGTATTCTCAGAATCTAGCATAGTGCCTGGAATATAGTAAATGCTTGTTAATTAGTTGGCAAACACACACACACACACACACACACACACACACACACACACACACACACTCTCTCTCACTCTCTCTCTTCCCTCCCCTCTCCTCCCCTCCCCCCAGCAGTGTGAGAGGGAGGGAACCAGCATTTGGGAAAAGCAGAAAAGGTAAAGATGGTGATTAAGTTACATCTTGAAGTTCTACAGGGTAGAATCAAGGAAATTAATTACAAAGCAAACAAGGAGAGTGGAGTGCCAAGTGTGAAGAACAAAGAAGAGGCCTGTTTGTATCATAGAATGCAGAAAAGGAATGTCATTGCACATTACTGAAGGCAGCTTAGGGCTAGGTTATGAAGAACTTTAAAAGCTAAAAAGAGTATTTTATCCTAGAGGCAATAGGGAACCCTAAGAGTTTATTGAGTAGGGGAGTGACATCCTTCATAGCCCTTTTACTACTCTCTTCTTCACTCCTGTCTCACTGGATGAAAACAAGTTAACTCTTCTTGCTCAAGTGATTCTATTCCATTCTGTCTCATCCAACAGATTGTTCTTTCTATCACCTGTATTCTTTCACTTCAATCTTTGCCTGACTACTGGGTCTTTCCCTACTAAGAAACATATCCTTGTCTCTCCTATCCCTCATTTGATCTTTCTATCCCCATCATTTTCCTCTATGGCTAAATTCCTTAAAAAGGTCACCTATAATAGGTTCTTCCTCTTTCTCTCCTCTCTGTCTTCTTAATCACTCAAATTCCAGCATATAATCTTATCATTCTACAGAAACTAAAGTTACTTATGATTTCTTAGTGAATGGCCTTGTCTCCATCCTCATTCTTCTTGATCTCTCTGCAGCTTCTGACATTGCTGACCATTCTCTCCTCAATACTCTATTCTTTTCAGTTTTCAGGACACCCGATTTTCCTGATTCTCATCCTACTATCAAGATCCTCTTCCATATCACTCTCTCAGGTGTCCTTCATGGTTTTGTCCTGGCCCCCTTCTCTCTCTATACTATTTCACTTGATGATCTAATTAGCTCCCAAGGATTTCATTATCATCTCTATGACAACCTCATTTTCAAATCTACCAATCTTGCCTCAATCTCTCTCCCGACCTCCAATCTCACATTTCCAACTGTCTTTCAGATTTAACTGGATGTTAAGTAAATATCTTAAATTCAATATGTCCAAAATGGAACTCATTACATCTTCCCAAAACCACACCTCCCCACTATTCCCTTTTCCTGTTAGTGTAGAAAGCAATATCATCCTTCCAGTCCCTCAAGCTCATAACCTACAAGCCATCTAGGACTGCTCACCATATTCAATCTGTTGCTAAAGCCTGTCAATTTCATCTTTGCGACAACATATACACACACACACACACACACACACACACACACACATATCCCTTCTCTGATACTGTCATCATGATGACATGAAAATTTCATGTCTAAATGATTACACAAAAGCCTTAAATCTCTTCCCACACCAATCAATCCCCTAGTCACTAAAGTGATTTTCCTAATGTGTAGATCTGATCATGTCATCCCCTTAATCAACTCTAGTGGTTTCTTATGCCTCCAGGTTCAAATACAAAATGTTTTGTTTGACATCCAAAGCCCTTCATACCTTAAAGTATAAATCTTATACCCTACTCTGAAACACATAGCCTTTGATCTAGTGACACTGACTTCAGCTCTATTCGATGAACAATATACTCTTATTTCTGGGCATTTTCTCTGGCTATCCCTGAGGCCAACAATTCTTTTCCTTCTCTGATCTAATGACCTCCTTAAGTTTTCTTTAAGTACCAACTAAAATTCCTACTTTTATTGGAAGTATTTCCCAACCCCTCTTAATTCAAATGCCCTCTCCCGTTAATTATTTCCTTTTTGTGCTGTACATACCTCGCTTTGTATATATCTATATGAATGTTGTCTCCCTCATTAGATTATAAGCTCCTTGAAGTAGGTCTCTCAATTGTCTCGTCAGCAAATCCCTTCTCTAAGAAACTAAAATAGTCTATATCCAGACCTCTCTCCTTTTCCAGAATGTTTTCCTCTCAAAGAAACTGTCATTCAGTTCTCAGTTCCCTTATTTCCCCCTTGGTCCTTTTTCTACTGCAGTCTTACCAAGCCATGGGGTCCTCTCTTGTGGGGGCCTCCACTTCCCAAGTCCATTTTCCTCCTTTTGGCAATGTCTGGAAGTAAAGAGAGCAAGCTTTTTTGTTTTCTTTCTTTTTTTTTAAGTTAAAAAAGAAAAAAAAACTAAAATAAAACAAAGCATTGTCATGTGCCCAGCAGAATATCAGGGAGGATTCAAAATATATAATAATAAATTGCCAGTTCATGTAGGGAAAATTATATCTGTGAGTATCCATCTTTACTTAAAATTTTTCAAAGTTAACCCAATGTTAGTTGTTCTAATGGTGTGAGTAACAAAGCTAAGACTCTATGGTTGAAGGATATACCTGTTCCCATATCCCCCATTGAGTGAAGATCATCACTCATTCGAAAATGCTGAACTTCAGGGGGGCGTTTCTCAGGGACTGGAGGCTGGGGAACATATAGAAAGGAAGATAAGATTCCCCTTTCCCCCCAGCTCCCTTTCCTTATTACAAAAGATATTTCTTCCCTTCTCTGCATAAACCCTTTACCTGTCCATTCCCTGGTTTGGACATGGTTTTTCGAGCTCGGTGGACCTTGGGCTTCCCTTCAGGGCTGGTGGGGATAGGGGTGGAGGTAGGTACAGGCTCAGGCCCAGCTCCAGCCCCTTGTGCCCCAGGCATGCTTAAAAGCCGCATGGCTAAACTCTGGACTGAGGGAGGTGATTTCCCAGCTCCTGTCATGGTAATCTTTGCCCGGCTTGGACAGGCGCTGCCCCCTTTGCTGGGGGATGAGGGAAAGGACTTAGTGGCATGGCCTGGACAACATGGTTGGAAGAGAAGAGAAGGGAAAACAGTATGACCTGAGAGCCCAGTTCTCCCTGCTCCTTTAATTCTCCAGTCTCAAGCCCTCTCAACCTTCTTACCTAATAATATCCTATTACTGTGGATGCCCTCATCTCCCTCTGGACTCTCTGGCTCATCACCAATGAGGGGTGTGGACCCCACTGGAGTGTCAGCCCCCTCATCTCCTACAGTCACTGTGACTGAGGCAGGAGATGAGGGACCAGTGGGTTCCACAGACTCTGGATGATCCTGGGATGGGGTCTCCTCTCCAGGACACTTATCTCCTGAGGAGCTAAGACCTAGGAAAAAAGAAAGGCAGGGGAGTAAGGAGGGGAATCATGATTAATACCAAAATCTCCCCCTTTTCTTCCCTCCCCCCCATTCCCTCCAGGAAGTAAAGAGGAAAGGAATCTGAGGGCAAGGATAACTCACCTTTCTGCTAAGTAAATGGAAAGAATCCCTTCCAGATAGGAAAAAGAGACTACTGGAAACAAGACTACTTTCTCAATAAAGAACAGGGGGCTGGGGAAGCAGATATTCTTGTATACATTGCAGACTTACCTCTTTCTGCAGTTCCCCGGGGTTCTTTCTCCAGCAGCAGCGCCCCCCCCATCTCACCAGGGGCCTCCCCCTGCGAGGGGAGACAAGGGGTAGGGGAACTAGTCAACCTGACTGGGGGCAAAGAAGCCCAGCACGCCTGGGTCCGGGCGGAAGAGAGCAGGCTTCGCCCCCTCCCCCGGCCCCGATGGGTTGTTCCTCGCCCTCTCCCTCGATTCCCAGGAAGTGGCCCTCGACCTCTACCCCGGGCCCGAAGGGACCCTCTTCCCCTCGGTAGCCCCCGCATCCCGGGAGCAGAAAGGAGGGGAGGGGGCGTGGCCAATGAGCCCCGGCCCCGCCTCCTCCTCCCGGGTGCACGAGACGCTCCCCCTTTGTCCCCGGAGCCGCGGGGGCCCCGTGCGACACCCCCCCCAATGCTGATTCCCCCCCAGCTTGGCGGCCTGCCCCGCGCACCCCGTGCGCGCGCCCCTGGAACTCCGGCCCCAGCCGCCCATTCGGGGGTGGCCAGCGGCTGCACGCGCACCTCTGTGTTCGCTTCCCCCGCCTCCCATCCCCTGGTCCCCTCCCCGGCCCCCGGCGCTGGCCCCTTGGCTTCTTGCAAGCCCGGCTCGGGCCCCCCGGCCCCGTTGCACCCCCGGAGCATTGCACGAGTGCGCGCTTCCCCCGGGCGCGCGCGCGGGCGGGCATGCACCCGCCTCCCCCCCCTCCCCTTCCGCACCTCGGCGGCCGCCGCCGCTGCTGCTGCAGCTCCCGCCGCCGCCGCCATAGCCGCTCGCGCGGGGGGCCCAGGAGGCGCGCGGCCGCTCGGGTCACGTGGGTCGGGGGGGATGGGGGAGTAGTGGAAGGAGGGAGGAGAAAGAGAACCCTTAAAGGAGCCATGGCCTATTCTACTGCCATTTTCCCGGGTTAGGATCCCAGAGTGGTGCGCAGGCTCCCGGAGCAGGGATTGGCGAGAACGCCTCGGAGACCACTTCGAGCAGGCTTCCCTGGCCTTCACCATGGGGAGGGGCAACCGCGGGCGCTCCGGCCCGGATTAAGGGCAGGGGCAGCCGCTCAGGTGTGAATTTATTGCCCGATAACCCCGAAGCCGCGGTTCCTCAAATCCGGGCGTCCCGGGAAGGGACAGGACAGTGCCTTGCTTCTGGTTTCGGTCCTGGCTGGAGCAGGAGAGAAGCCTTTGCCCCTGGAGATGGGGATAGGAGTGCTCCCAGACGCTCCTCCCCTTTAACTAGGGCTTTTACTCCCGTCTCTTATTGTGATTACTAGAACTTAAAGACCACTTCAATCACGCCCAGGCGGCCACTGGTCCCTCCAAGAACTTAATAGAATCACAACTTCGCTAATGACATCACGACCAGAAGAAACGCAGACGCCGATTTCTCAGCTCGGATGGCCCCGTCCATTCGTCTGCACTGCAGCTCTCGAACCCGGAGGACTCTACGGCTCCGGGTCCTGTGGGTTGGGATTAGGCAGCTGGGGCCTTCTCCAAGGCCTCCTGGGAGATGTAGTTTGTACTGGCTGAGAACGGCCTCTATAAAGTTTTCTTCCAATCCACAAACTCAAAGTAGTTATCAGAGACCATTTTAGTCTGAGGTGTTATCAATCTTTTTTGGGGGGTGTTATGGACAATCCTTCTTTGGCAGTCGGGTTAGGCTTATGGATCCTTTCTCAGAAAAATTTTGAAATTTCATAATTGAAGGAAAAACAGTTTGAGCTTTAGTGGAAAAAAATTTTTTTCCCCTATTCAAGATCATCCCTAATCTAGCACCAGACTCAGATATGATTTGCCAGAGCTAGTGACAAAAACCCCAGATATGAAAAGTACTTATAATTTGTTGACACAAGTTTACATGGTCTTTGTTCTCATGGTGAGAGGGAGACCAGAACACTGTAGAGGCACAATTGTCTTTGCTGGAAAATTATTTCACCCTGTCTTTGTGTGGATTCCCCCTCTCCATGACCTATTTTTTGACATTATTTAAAGATGCTCACAAGAATTTTGGGGAAAGCTCAGGCAAGTCGATACTCCCCTCCCCACCATTTTGTGTCCTCCCTAAATCTATTTCTAAAGAATTGCTTTCTTTAGTGAACTTTTGGAGCTCCTTCTAGCCCCTCCCCCTAACTCCTCCCAGTTTGGAGAATTCAACTTTTCAAGGCATTCTTTTCATTGGATTCTTGTGGCCTCCTTTACCTTTTGATCTAGTCTGTTCTTCAAGGGATTATTTTTTTCAGTTATTTTTCTGTGTCTCCTTTACCAAGTTGTTGTTTTTCATGTTTTTCTTGCATTACCCTAATTTCTCTTCCCAATTTTTCTATTCTACCTCTACTTCTTTTACTTAACTCTATGCTAAATTGTGTGTATGTGTATGAAACAGAAGCTGGAGGGCCAATGTACTCTCAGAGATGAAGTGTTGGCTGAAAATACTAAGGAAGGAAAGGAAAGGCTCAGACTCATTGATAACAAAATATAAAGAAAAAACCCTTTTTTTTATTTTGTGGGAAATAAAAGCAGAAACAGACCTCAGATTCCAGAAAACTCTTGAAAAATGTTTCCTTAAAAAATAATACCCATCTCTATCACACCCTCCTTTTCCCTCCCCTTTTGCTTCCCTCCCTCCCTCTTCCCAACCCAAGAGCCCTTTACTAGGTATATTCCTCTTTCCCCCACATCCTCTACCCAATCCTTACTAACTTCATTTTCCTCCTTTCTTCTATTCATCTTCCCTTTTCATTTTTTGACACATTTGTCACTTTTTGCCTCTTGAAACAAAAGCCCATCCTGTCCCTTTTCCATCCCCCTCCCCAGTATGCAAAAAACAAACAAAAAACCCCCACCTCTACCCTTTCTCCTTGGGATTTGATAACCTTCTCCTCATAACAGTTGCTCTCCCAAGAATTTAAGAGGTTTCCCCTGCTCTATTCTCAACCAAGGAAAGGTGTAGCTTTGGTAAGATTCCCTCCCAATTCCCACCCGTTTTACCCCAACTGAATTGTCTTAACAGTTGCTCTCCCAAGAATTTAAGAGGTTTCCCCTGCTCTATTCCCACCCAGGACAGGTGTAGCTTTGGTAAGATTCCCTCCCAATTCCCACCCGCCCTACCCCAACTGAATTGTCTTCTCTATAGCTTTCTTAGTCTATAATAAAACCATCTTCTATATTCCCTCTTTTACTACTTACATTATGAACAATATCCTCAAGCTGGTAATTTACTTCTTCCAGAAAAGAGTCTTCCCTCTTTCCTGGGCCCTTTTATTATAGAATACAGGAATCTTTTCTTTCCTCATCATCCCAAGGAAAGGTTTGTTAATCCCCCTAGCAATGTCTAACCTCTTCTTATTCCCTTAGGAAGACCTAAGTAGTTGTTTTTTTTGTAATGTCTCAGCCTTCAACCCCAGGTTTCTCCTGGAAACAGAAAAGCCCTTTTCCTCCTTCATACTTCCACCCCTTAGGGAGAGAGGCTCTTTCACCACCCCTTTTTATCAGCAATCTCCTGACTTCACCTGATACCCTTCCCTAGTTGTCCCTCCTTCAGCTAGTGAAGTAGAGCATTGAGCTCTGACACACTAGCATCAAGGACATTCTCTGCTGTGGTCTTTCCATGCTGCTCCTTAAGGTGGCGTCGAATGGCGGGTTTATGGGCAAATCGCACATCACAGTAAGAACAACGGTAGGGCCTAGCCCCAGAATGAAGATTGAGATGGTCGTGTAGGGTAGACTTCTGAGTGAAGCATTTGCCACAAATACCACAGGAGTGTGATTTGACACCTCGGTGGACATTCATGTGACGGTTGAGGTTGCTGCTATGGTTGAACTGCTTCCCACATCGAGGGCACATAAAGATGAAGTGCTGGGCTCTCATGTGGAACACAAGTTTTTCCACACCTTGAAACACTTCTGGGCATTTGGTACACTTGATGTTCTTCAGTGGGTTTCCCACTGGGGAGGCCCCTGGTATGGGGCTCCTCATGCCCCCATAACTCCCACTAACTCCACTGCTCCGGGACATAGTGGCTGCTGCTAGGGCTTCATCTCCCAGTCCAAGAGTAATGCCCTCCCCTACTTGACCTCCAGGAAACAGCAACAGACCTTCCCCTTCTGTGTCTTCTGTGAGGCTGTAGCAGGCCTTCACCACCCCCTGGGGGGCTGTGCTTTCATCAGGGGCATCAATTGTTTCTCCAACTTCATTGATAAGAAGTCCACTACTCCCTCCAAGACCAAGACCCCCTCCAAGGCTAAGGTTCCCCCCAAGACCAAGGCTCCCTCCAAGACCAAGGCTCCCTCCAATGCCTCCCGGGGGTTTAAGCCTCTGTGCCACTTCCAATGCTGATTCCACCTTGACAATACAGATATCTGACACATCCTCTTCTTCATCTTCTTCCTCTTCCTCTGCTTTTAGCTCAAGGTCCTCATCTAGGGGGAATTCTAGCTTCACTGGTCGGAGAAGAGACGGTGGAGGAGGTGGCGGTGGAGGTTTGGGAGCTGGCTTTGGGGTTCGAGCGGGTGGAAGGAGTGACTTGGTGGAGCTGAGCCCAGTCAATCCAATCCCTCCACTTACTCCATCCTCTTTTAGGCCAATCTTGGGTTCAATGAATTGGCTCAGGGCATTTCTACATTTTTCTACTACATGCTCCATTTGCAGATAGGAGGCAGCAGTCAGATAGTTGACAATGTCACGGACGGCAAACTCCAGAGCCCCAGTATAGCAGGAGAGGAGGAGGTCTGCCACTATTCTGGCACTGTGCATTAGCGAGACCTGTAGCTCTGAACTGGGATTGAGAAGAAACTGGTCACGAAGAAATGGGGAGCAGGCCGCCAAGATTACCTTGTGGCCACGGAACTTGAGGCTGTCGGCCACGATGGTGACATCGCAAAAGCGCTCTTCTGCCCGGAGTTGGTTCATGTTTCGAAGGGTGGCAGCCTCGTGCCCTGGGAGCTGGAATCGCAAGACTTCTACTCCAGATGCCATGGTACTGGATGTGCTGGGAGAATTCCCTGTGTTTGGTGGAGGATGAATTTGGATGACAGTCCTTCATCTCTTCCCCCAGCCCCAGCCATTTCCTTTCCCCTCCTCCATCTCTCCCCCAGGGCAAAGTCTTTCAGTCTCCAGGACCCTCTCCATCCCGTACACATAGTTTTTACTACTTCCCATCGCAGGGAGAGGGGAGGGAAGGCAAGAACCCACGAGGGGCGGGGTCCCATACTTTCTTCCCAAACCATCCCGCCCACGAAGTAGGGGGCCAGAGCAAGGGGAGGGGCGTAAATGTGCCCGCGTGGTGTGGGTGTGTGGGGAGAGGCTGGGGTTCAGGGTTCCCTAGTCTGGGGCGCGCTCGCGTCTTTCCCCGCCCCCCCAGGCACGTTTACACGCGCCGTTCCTGGTTTCCCCCCTCCCGTACGCGCCGCACACGCCCCCTCCCAACCTAACACCTCACACCCTTGTCCCCCAAGCCTCGGGGCCCAATTGCTCCGCGGAACTAGTCCCCCTGAATCCCTTGACCTCATCGGCACGCGCGCCTCTCACCTAGATCTGTTCCACGCGCAGTTTTTTTTCTTTAATTCTCCCACCCCCCCTTGGGGGCCGGCGGCAGCCACCACGCACTGGCAGGTCTGACTGACGCGCAGGCGCAGGAACGTGCGCGCCCGTGCGCGCGGTTTGCAGCGCGACTCCGGCTCCGCGTGGGCGAGCTAGGGAGGGTCGCGCTGGGCTGTCTGGACCCAGAGCGCGCAGCTTTGCTCCCCTCCTCCCTTCCCCCCCCAGCCCGGCGGCAGCTGCTCCGGGAGGTAGCTAGAGGGAAAAAAGCGTGTGTGTTGTGTAAAATTAAAGGGGTAAGATACTACCCTTTCCTCCGCACTTTTTTCCTTCTATTCCCCACTCAGTTAAAGGGGCCAGGAGTACTAGTCTTCTCCCCTTTGGCCAGTAATTGTCCGCCGGAGCGGAAATACGTCCATCCTTCCTCCTCCCTCCCCTTGGCTCTCTTACGCCTGCACTTCTCTTCGGCTCTCTCCGGTCGCCTCCCCGCCCTCTGGAATTGATCTTCGCATGCGTGCTCGATTCGCGTTCTGGGTAGTTGAGAGCTTGTACTGGAAAGTGGGGTTTCGCATCTTCTGATGCCTGCGCTCTCCGGAGAAAGCAGCCATCTCGGGATCCAGTCCCATGGAGTTGGGAGAGTGGTGTTCAACTGCAGTAAAAAAAAAAAAAAAAGTGTCAAAAGTCCTTGTGCGAGGCAGTGTGCTAGGAACTGAACAAACACAAAAGGGAACCGAATTCATAAAATTTGCCCCCAGTGGGCTACGTGGGAGCAGATACATCCTTCAAGCAAATGTTGTTTCGTTCTCACCTAGACCATTAGGGCACTGCAATTAACATAGATACGGGACAGGGTGGCGATACACCCGGGCGCATCTATACTGATAACTCAAGCTATTTAAAAAGGACAGAACTTATATTGAGACAATCAGGAAATATTATTTTGGGGAGTTGGTGTCTAAGCTGAGTCTTGAAGACTTGTGTGGATAAAAAAGGGTTAAATGTAAGAGGCATCTCGTGGCTCAGTAGATAGACCCCTGAGTCTGGAGTCAAGAAGACCAGAGTTCTAATCCAGCCTTAGACATACTAGCCGTGTGATCCTGGGCAAGTCAGCTAACTTCTGAAGGCTGCCAAAGTAGATTTACTGGAGAAGGAAGATGGTAAACCACTCTAGTATCTTTGTCAGAAAAACCCCCAATTGGAGTTGCAAAGATGCAGACACGACTGAACAATAGCAAAAATATTTGATTATATGCCTATTTTCTGGGGCCTGGTACAGTAAAGTATAAAAGCTACAAATGCAAAAGACGCGGTCACTGCCCTCAAGGAGCTTATTTTCTAACGGGGTAAGAAATCTGGAGCGGCCAAAGAAAGGAATTTTAATCTAGTGAGTCACACTGCTTATTGGGCACCCTTCCCAGAATCCTCTGTAGCATTGATTTGCTTATTCTTCTCCGTGCCTTTGGAAATTTTGTAAATTTATAAACAATTAGGGAGTGCAGGTTGCCCAAGCATAACGTAGTATTTTAGGGTGGACTAATCACCTAGGACTGAAGTTGAACTAGACTGATCCCAAAACTGAAAGCCCAAGGAAATGAAGTGACTTGCCCAAAGTCAGCAGAAGTGAGGCTATACTACCTTATTTTTTTTCAAATAAAATTTTATTGACATATTTTGTTTTTACATCAACTATATATCATATCCCTCCCAGAGAGACTTTTTTTAAACAAAAAAAGAATAGTTCAGTAAAATTAAACAACACATAAAAAAACCCCATGAATTTGAATTTAAAGAATTTGAGTTTAAACCTTGGCTCTCTTGATTCGTGTGGAATCTTGGATAAGTCACTTTAGTATACTGAACCTCAATTTGGAAAATGAGGGGGTTTCTAGATTTCTTTTTTTTTAGAAATAAATTTTATTGTTTCTTCATTACCTAAATGGTTACATTACCTATATCCCTCCTTTCCCCCCATATAACAAATAATGTGTTTTAAAATGGAAACTTGAGAGCCAATGTCAATATGAAATATGGTTTGGGAACAGCTAGATATAATAGATGAATTTCAATTCATTAATCAGGACTTCTTTGCCCCAGTGAACGTATTTCTCTCCATTTTCCCAAGACAGCTTGGTAATTGAGGAAGAAGTTGGGGGAGCAATGTCAGGTGAGAAAAGGTTGGGGAAAAGGCAGAGTATATCCATTTGTCCAGAATGGAAAGATAGAAGGAAACTAGGGATTCATTAACACTTAAATAGCATTTTTACATATATAATTTATTTGAATTTCGAAATAGCCCCATCTATAGGGTAAGTACTATAATTATTCTCCTTTTGCAGATGTGGAAAGATGAAGTCCTGAGTAACTAGGAGTGATTGGCAGAAAAAGATGGAAATATTGATGGAATTGCTCCCTGAGGCAGACAGCGAGGAGCACTGATGGGCATGAGTTATCCCACTCTCTATGAAGGTCATCAGAAATCAGTTATATCAAACTCCTGAGGTTAAATTTCCCTTATAAATATGTCTATGGCTCACACTATCTTTGCTGAACCCTTTTGGATCAGTCTGCCAATACACTGCCTCATAGTGGCTTTCCCCTCCCTTTCTCCCCTCCCCCATGCCATGTGGTAACTCTCTTCTCATCTGCTACCATACCTTTATTCTTTCTCCTTCTAGCTAACTAATTTTGGGAGAATGCTGAAGACCTTTATAGATTTATCCTTTCAGTTAAGGACATACTCCTACCTCATGGGATGTTCCCTTTTTCCTGTTTAATTGTGATTTCCATTAGGAAGCTTGTCCTTTCCATCATTAATTGTTAAAACCCCTTTCCTTGCTAACTATATGCTCTCCCAACTCTATTTTATATTTACCACTCCTGGTGTCTATTGTCTCTTAATTTTTCTGTAACATCTTCTAAATAAATCTACCTTTTTGCCAAAGAGAAAGGTAATTGTGAATTCTTCACATAAATGAATCCCAGCTTTTGGAGTCTACAAAGTCATCATTTGGTGCTAAACCCCAGACACATTATTTGGAACTAGGAATTACCCTTCTAAATCAATCAATTCCAATAGTTTTAGAAATGATATCTGAAATCAGGTCTTCCAGATTTCACTGCTGAATTGTATAGAGATGAATCTAAGAGGCAGAGGTGAGAAGGGAGTGAATTCATGGTGTAGTGGGAAGCTTTAATTTCATTTGCCAAGCAGAAATATATGGCAACCAAAAGGAACACTAATTTTAAATATAAATTCATTTGCAAAACCTTATAAAGGATGTCAATAGAAAGTAATAATAACCAGTGCTTTAAGGTCTTTACAGATATCTTATTTTATCCTCAAAACCCTGGGAGGTTGGTGCAATTATTTTCTTCAGAAAGAATACAACATACAGGTTAAGAGACTTGTCCTTGGGAAGTTTGGTGGCACAGTATATCAGGGTCTAGCGTTAGGAAGATGAGACTTATTATTTGGTTTTAGACACTAGCTGTGTGACCCTGGGCAAGTCACTTAATCACTGTTTGCCTTAATTTCCTCAACTGTAAAATGGAGATAATAATGCCTACTTCCCAGAATGGTTGTAAGAATAAAATGAGGTATTTGTAAAGTGCTGATTAGCCCAGTGCCTGATATATTGTTGTTGTTCAGTGGTTCCATTCTTCATGACCTCATTTGGGGTTTTCTTGGAGTGATGTGCCATTTCTTTCTCCAACTTATTTTATAGATTTTACAGAACGGAGGCAGGGAAGTGACTTTCCTAGAGTCACATAGCTAGTAAATATCTGAAGTCAAATTTGAATTCTAGAATATGAGTCTGCCCAGCACTCTATCCACTGTACCACCTAACTGCCCTGAAATGTTGATTGGTTAAAGTCGAGTTACAGTGTGTCTGACTGTGGCCAATCAGACCAATACAAGCTCAGAATACTCTACCACAGGTTGGACACAAAGAGTCCATTTGAACATTTGGGATGGATGCTCCAACTTTTGTGTATCTCGTGTTTCTTCTGAGCTAAATTCAATTATTCTTTGTTCATAGAGCACAGTACCTTCTCTGATGAGGGCATGCCATGCTGGGTGGTCTTGTGCCAATGTCTCTTATGTTATACAATCAATTCTAAAGTTTTTTTTTATGGCTTCTGTTTCTTTTAAATTTTATTAATTATTATTATTATGGCTTTTTATTTACAAAACATATTGCATGGGTAATTTTTCAACACTGACCCTTGCAAAACCGTCTGTTCCAACTTTTCCCCTTCTTCCCCTCGCCCCCTCCCCTAGATGGCAGGTAGTCCAATACATGTTAAATATGTTAAAGTATATGTTAAATACAATATATGTATACATATTTATGCAGTTATCTTGCTGCACAAGAAAAATTGGATCTATTAAGACAACTCTGAGATACCACTACACACCTGTCGGATTGGCTAGAGTGACAGGGAAAGATAATGTGGAATGTTGGAGGGGATGTAGGAAAACAGGGACACTGATACATTGTTGTGGAATTGTGAACTCATCCAGCCATTCTGGAGAGCAATTTGGAACTATGCTCAAAAAGTTATCAAACTGTGCATACCCTTTGATCCAGCAGTGTTTCTACTGGGCTTATACCCCAAAGAGATACTAAAGAAGGGAAAAGGACCTGTATGTGCCAAAATGTTTGTGGCAGCCCTGTTTGTAGTGTCTAGAAGCTGGAAAATGAATGGATGAACATCAATTGGAGAATGGTTGAGTAAATTGTGGTATATGAACGTTATGGAATATTATTGTTCTGTAAGGAATGATCAGCAGGATGAATACAGAGAGGACTGGAGACTTACACGAACTGATGCAATTCCAGGAGCAGAACCAGGAGATCATTATATATCTCAATAATGATACTGTTTGAGGATGTATTCTGATGGAAGTGGATCTCTTCAAGAAAGAGAGCTAATTCAGTTTCAATTGATCAAAGATGGGCAGAAGCAGCTACACCCAAAGAAAGAACACTGGGAAATGAATATAAACTGCTTGCATTTTTGTTTTTCTTCCCGGGTTATTTATATCTTCTGAATCCAATTCTCCCTGTGCAACAAGAAAACTGTTCGGTTCTGCACACATATATTGTATCTAGGATATATTGTAACATATTCAACATGTAAAGGACTGCTTGCCATCTGGGGGAGGGGGTAGAGGGAGGGAGGGGAAAAATCGGAACAGAAGTGAGTGCAAGGGATAATGTTGTAAAAATTACCCTGGCATGGGTTCTACCAATAAAAACTTATTAAAAAAAAAAAGAAAAATTGGATCTAGAAAGAAAGTAAAAAAACTTGAGAAGGAAAATAAAAATGCAAGCAAACAATAACAGAAAGAGTGGAAATGCTATGTTGTGGTCCACACTCATTCCCCACAGTTCTCTCTCTGAGTGTAGCTGATTCTCTTCATTACTGAACAATTGGAACTGTTTTGAATCATCTCATTGTTAAAGAGAACCACATCCATCAGAATTGATCATCATATAGTATTGTTGAAGTGTATAATGATCTCTTGGTTCTGCTCATTTCACTTAGCATCAGTTCATGTAAGTCTCTCCAGGCCTTTCTGAAATCTTCTTGCTGGTCATTTCTTACAGAACAATAATATTCCATAACATTCATATACCACTATTTATTCAGTCATTCTCTAATTGATGAGCATCCAGTTTCTAGCCACTAAAAAAGGGCTGCCACAAACATTTTGGCACATGTGTGTCCCTTTCCCTTTAAATCTCTTTGGGATATAAGCCCCGCAGTAACACTGCTAGATCAAAGGGTATGACAGTTTTTGAGGATAGTTCCAAATTGCTCTCCAGAATGGTTGGATTTGTTCACAAATCCACCAACAATTTATCAGTGTTCCAGTTGTCCCACATCCCTCCAACATTCGTCATTATCTTTTCCTATCATCTTAGCCAATCTAAGAGGTGTGTAGTGGTATCTCAGAGTTGTCTTAATTTGTATTTCTGTGATCAATAATGATTTGGAGCACCTTTTCATACAATTTCTTCATCTGAAAATTGTTCATATCCTTTGACCATTTCTCAATTGAAGAATGACTTGATTTCTTATGAATTTGAGTCAGTTCTCTATATATTTTGGAAATGAGGCCTTTGATCAGAATCTTTGATTGTAAAAATGTTTTCCCAGTTTATTGCTTCTCTTGTCTGCATTAGTTTTGTTTGTACAAAAACTTTTAAACTTGATATAACCAAAATATTCTATTTTGTGATCAGTAATGATCTTCTTTGGTCACAAATTCCTTCCTCCTCCATAGATCTGAGAGATAACTATCCTATGTTCTTCTAATTTATTTATAATCTCATTCTTTATGTCTAGATCATGAACCCATTTCGATCTTATCTTGGTGTTTGGTGAATTCTAAAGTTCTTAAAAAAGACCTTGAAAGTGTCCTTGTATTACCTTTTATTATTACTTAAGGAGCACTTGCCTTGGATGAATCTGCACAAAATAATCTTTTTGGCAAATGTACATTTGGCTTTCCATCAATGTGGCCAGCCCAGTGGAATTATGCTCTCTGCAGTAGAATTGGAATGCTTGGCAGTTTAATTCTAGAGAGAACTTCAGTATTTGGTGTCTTATCTTGCCAGATAATCTTTAGAATCTTCCTAAGACAATTCAAATGGAAGTGATTCAGTTTCCTGACATGGTACTGGTATATTGTCCAGGTTTCACTAGCATACAACAATGAGGTCAGCACAGTGGTTCTGTAGACTGCAGAGGCAGTCTAATGTCTCTTCTCTCCCATGCTTTGCTTTGGAGCTCCCAGAGCTAGTTTTGGCAATGCATGTGTCCACCTTATTGTCAATGTGGACATCCTGGAGAGTATACTACCAAGTGAAGTGAATTTGTCCACAGTATTCAAAACTTCACCATTTTTTGTAATTGATGGCTACACATATGGATGATGTGGTGCTAGCTTTTGGGGTATCTGTTTTCTTAGTGTTAATTATTAGGCCAGGGGTCCTCAAACTTTTAAAATAGGGGGCCAGTTATTAAAATAGGGGGCCAGATAATAACAGTCCCTCAGACTGTTGGAGGGCTGGACTATAGTAAAAACAAAAACTTTGTTTTGTGGGCCTTTAAATAAAGAAACTTCATAGCACTGGGTGAGGGGGATAAATGTCCTCAGCTGCTGCATCTGGCCCGCAGGCCGTAGTTTGAAGACTCCTGCATTAGGCCATAGTAGTTAGTAACCATATAAATTGCTTATTTCCTTCTCTTCTCCCTTGTCTAGAATCTAGATCACGTAGCTTATCACAGATATGAAATCAGTTCTTCCTTTCCCTGGGTCCAATTTGCCACCTAGTTGCTTCAGTTACAACTCTGAATTATGAACAGTATTATCCTGGAAAATAGCAAGAAATTGTGGAAGGAAACAAGAGTTCCCTGAAAACAACCCAATGAAACCAGATAATAACAGGTATTTAAATATATGTGACAAGTGGCATGGGTTACATTTATATTTGGTTATATCACATTCAGTAATATTTGATGGGTGTTGCTGTGTTAAAAGCTGTCCACACAAGGCTTATTTCTTTGCATTAAAGCAAGCTTTTAGTTAATCAGCCATGTAGAAAGTAATATATAATTCAGCCATCATATGGCACCACTCTCAAGCCTCTAAAAAAAAATTAGAGCATATTCTATAGACATAGGCTGACCTCCTCAAAGGTCCCCATCTTCACTGCTCAACCAGTTTCTTAGCCTACTAACTGATAAAGTTCACACAGCTTGGGCTGCTTGTACTTAACCAAATCAAAATTTGACTGTGGGGAAAAGAAATGAAATATCACTCAAAAATGAGAATTGTTAAAATCTGGATCTGGCTGTCTCTGTTTGCATTTAAGAACACAACCTAATTCTCAGATATATGTAATTGACCCTGGGCAAGTCACCAAATTCCAATTAACCAATTGCTCCCCTCCCCCACCAAAAGAAAAAGAAGCCTCTTGATGATAGTGAAAGAGGAAAGTATAAAAGCTGGCTTGAAGCTTAACATTAAAAAAAAAAAAAAAAACACACCAGAAAAATAGACTAGAGAGCATAGCAACTGGTCCCATTATTTCTTGGCAAACAGAGGAAATAGAAATGGAAGCAATTTCAAATTTTTTAGTCTTAGGCTCACAGGTCATAGCAGATGGTGACTGTAGCCATGAAATTGAAAGATGCTTATTCCTATTTTGCCTAACTCTATAGCAGCAAGTCTGACAATCTAACCAAAATGGATGATTATTTACAAAATATAAATTGCTCAGGTTAACAGAAGAGGAAATAAAATATTTAGATAGTCCCATTTTAGAAAAAGAAATTAAACAAGTCATTAATGAACTCCTTAAAAAAAAAACCTTCAGGGTCAGATGTATTCACAAGTGAATTCTATCAAACATTTAAAGAACAATTAATTCCAGTACTACGTAAAAATAAAGAAGGAATACTGCCAAATTCTTTCTATAACACAAATATGGCACAGATAGCTAAACTAGGAAGGGCCAAAACAGAGAAAGAGAATTACAGACTAATCTCCCTAATAAATGTTGAAGCAAAAAATTTAAATAAAATATTAGCAAAGAGATTACAGCAATTTATCAGCAGGATTATATACAATGACCAAGTAGGATTTATATCAGGAATGCAGGACTGGTTCCATATCAAGAAAACTTATCAGAATTGACCATATCAATAACTAAACCAACAGAAATCATATGATAATCTTAATAGATGCAGAAAAAACTTTTGACAAAATACAGCACCCATTCCTATTAAAAAACACTAGAGAACATAGGGAAAAAGGGAGCTTTTCTTAAATAAATAAGCAGTATCTATCTAAACCTACAGCAACCTTTATTTGTAATGGAGAGAAGCTGGACACATTCCCAATAAGATCAATGGTGAAATAAGGATGCTCATTATCATCACTATTATTCAACATTATATTAGAAATGTTGCAGGCAGCTAGTTGATGCAGTGGATAGAGCATAAGCCCTGAAGTCAGGAGGATCTGAGTTCAAATTTAGTCTCTTAACACTTTCTAGCTGTGTGGCCCTGGGCAAGTTCACTTAACCCCAATTGCCTCAGCAGAAAAAAAAAAAAAAGAAATGTTGGCTTTAGCAATAAGTAAAGAAAAAGAAATTAAAGGAAATAGAAGAGGCAGTGAGGAAATAAAACTATCACTCTCTGCAGATGGTAAGATGATATACTTAGAGAATTCTAGAAAACCACCCAAAAACCTATTGGAAACAATTCACAGCTTTAGCAAAGTTGCATAATATAAAATAAACCCACACAAATCATCAGCATTTCTATATATTACTGAGAAAGATATAAAAAGATATAAAAAGAGAAATTCCATTTAAAATTACTATAGACAAAATAAAATATTTGGGAGGTCTACCTGCCAAGACAAACCCAAGAACTATATGAACAAAACATTTCTTACACAAATAAAATCAGATGTAAACAATTGGAAAAATATCAATTGTTCATGGATAGACTGAGTTAATATAATAAAAATTACAATTCTACTTGTTCAGTGCCATGCCAATCAAACTGTCAAAACATTATTTTATAGAACTAAAAAAAATAATAATAATAAAATTCACCTGGAAAAGCAAAAGGTCAAGAATATCAAGGGAATTAATGAAAAAAAAATACAAAGTATGGTAGCTTAGCAGTACCAAACTTAAACCTATATTATAAGTCTGCATTCATCAAAACTATTTGGTACTGGCTAAGAAATAGAGTGATGTATCAGTGGAATAGATTAGATACACACGACACAATGATCAAAGCCTATAGTAATCTACTATTTGATGAATTCCCAAACACCAGCTTCTGGAATAAGAACTTACTATTTGACAAAAATTGCTGGGAAAACTGGAAAATAATATGTCAAAACATCGGCATAGCCTACATCTCATATCCCATACCAAAATAAGGTCAAAATAGATACATGACTTGGGCATAAACATGATTCTATAAACAAATTAGAAGAACAAGGGAAAGTTAACTATCAGATCTTTGGATAAGGGAGGAATTTGTGACCAAAGAAAAACATAATAAAAGGCAAAATGGACAACTTTGATTACATTAAATTAAAAAGTTTTTGTGCAAACAAAACCAACAGAAACAAGTTTAAAAGGGAAGTACAAAGCTAGGAAAAAATCTTTATGGTCAGTATTTCTGATAATTATTTTATAAGACAGTCTTATAAATAGTTTTATTTCTAAAATAGATAAAGAACTGTGTCAAATTTATAAAAATACAAGTCATTCCCCAATTGATAAATGATCCAAGAATATGAAGACATTTTCAGATGATGAAATTAAAGCCATTTTATATATATGAAAAAATACTCTAAATCATTATTGATTAGAGAAATAAAAATTAAAACATCTTTGAGATACTACCTCACATCTCTCAATTTGGCTAAGATAATGACAAATGTTGGAAGGGATATAGGAAAACTGGAACACTAATGCATTGTTGGTGGAGTTGTGAAATGGTTCAACCATTCTGTATAAACATCTGGAACTATACCCAAAGGGCTATAAAACTGTGCATACTCTGTGACCCAGCAGTGCCAGTCTGTATCCCAAAGAAATCATAAAGGAAATAAAAGGATCTATATGTGAAAAAATGTAAAAATTCTTTTTGTGGTAGCAAAGAATTGGAAAAGAATTGCCATAAATTGGGGAATGGCTGAACAAGCTGTGGTACATGAAGGTAATGAAATATTATTGTTCTATAAAAATGATGAACAAGCTGATTATAGAAAGACGTGGAAAGATTTACACGAGCTGATGCTAAGCGAAACAAGCAGATCCAGGAATTCATTGTATACAATAACAGCAAGGATACGTGATGATCAATTATGAAAGATTTGGTTCTTCTCAGCAGTTCAGTGATTCAAAGCAATCCTAATAGACTTTGGGCAGAAACTGCCATCTGCACCCAGAAAAAGATCTAAGGAGACTGAATATATAAATCAACACATGCTGTCTTTTCATCTTTCTTTTTCTGTTTTTTAAATTTCTCTCGTGGTTTTTCCCTTTTATTCTGATTTTTCTCTCCCAACATGATTCATAAAGTAATGTGTATTAAAAATAAATAAATATTTTAATTTTATGTTACCAAAATTAACCATTTCACATTGCATAATGTTCTCTAGTTTTCCTTTGTCCATAAATTCCTCCCTTTTCTACAGATTTGACAGGTAGACATCTCTTGCTTTCCCAATTTGCTTATAGTATTACTCTTTATGTTTAAATCATGAGATGTTAGATGTTGGTCAGTGCCTAGTTTGTGTTGTTACTATTTTCCAATTTTCCCAACAATTTTTTTCCAGGTAATGATTTCTGGAGAAACTGGAGTCTTTGGGTTTATCAAACACCAAATTACTATAGTAATTGACTGTTGGAGACCTAGGAATTCTAAGGCTAAAGGATATGATTTCAAGATGGGAGATAGAACATCCTACATGGAGACAGCAAGTTGGTTAGAATAGTATGGTAGGAAGTTATTGAAACTTCTAGAGCAGTGGTTCTTGAGGAAGTGATATAACTAGATGTGTGGTTTGTAGAGGGAGAGTTTGGACACTAATTAGAAGACTGGCAGAAATGCAAATTAAAACAACTCTGAGCTAATTCCTCACACCCATTAGATAAACTAATTGAAATGTTCCAAATAAAAAGTGTTTGAACTAGGATATGGGAATATAGAAAATGGAAAGTTGTCCTGATTCAGGCCAGTTCTTTGGTATTTTATGATGAAGTACCAGATTCTGGGAGAGAGGTTCAGAATATGAAAAACTCAAAAAAAAAAAAAAAGATGTTATCTTACTTACAAGGGCCCTTTATTGTTATGAGAAGCTCACTGGCTTATCAAAATGATGAAATATTGTACTATGAATGTAGGAGGCTGTTAAAAGTCAAAGGAAAGAAGGAGAGGGGAAGTAAGGGTGGGATCTAGAGAGTTAGGGAGGATTTGTTGGAACCTTTACAAACTGTTAAGTCATTAGAGTTGATACAGACAATAATTATCTAAATTTAGCATGGTTCACTATCATTGATCTGATCCAATAAGGAGATGTTATGGGCCAAAAGAAACAAGGTACTAAGTGTAACTGAGAAACAATGGTTGTGTTCACACCTTTACTCATTGGAGTTCACACATTTGGGAGATTTCAGGATTTAGTATGAGATATCCGAATTCACACCTCCCTTAATCCCTGCCTCCAGAAGGAGGAGTCAACCTTTGGGAGATCATATATGAAGAGTTTTACTTCAGAACATTCTCAGGGGTTGGAGAGGAGCACTCTGGGAGACTGAGAGCCAGAAGCCCTCTATCAGAGGCAAGACAGATTCACCTTTGTGCTGGCTAGAGGCTGAAGAAAGCAGAGGCAGAAGCAAAGGACAAAGCTGTAAGAGCTCTTAGAACCAAGGAGAGAGAGACACCTATAAGAAAAACTAACTGGGCTATTTTGGAGGAAGCAATAAAAGATCTGAACTTTTAACACCTAGCTGTATTTGGGTAATTATTACTTTTAACTGAAAGTAAGGCTGCCTCCAGAAAACCTCCCCAAGAAACCTGCTCACAGAAAGAACCATTATTATATTTTAAAGAAAAAAAAATACAAGGATTCTTGTGAAGAACAAACTCATACAACTGTATGATGGGATAGGCAGAAATAGAGTATGCTAATACAGGAAAATGAGGTTATTTGTACAGTGAGAATGTGCCTAGTGTGTGCTCAGGGAAGAAAGATTCCTTATCTGATTTAGTGAATTGAGTATGCCTTAGGCATACTGACAAGACAGTTCCAGAAATTTGGCTTCCCCTTTGTGTATGATAAAGTTGACAATGGTTAGGATTCATATCTTTCCTGACAATGGAAACAGGATGGACTTGGTCAGAATTCACATCATTCCTGACAATGACTGTGCTATATCAATTTTAGATCTGATATTAAAATGAAATAAGACACCTAATAGGTCATTAAACAGGTAAACAATATACTTAGTATGAAAAACATTCAATAAAGATATTAAGTGAGGACACTACTGAGAACAGCTTTCCTTCTTCAGTGGTCCTTCATTGGTAGTTCAGTCAAGCAATAGATCCAAACTATATATCCTTTTTGCTTTTTTCACTCAAGTTCCCACTACGTAATATCAGTGATCAAAATTTTTAACCTCTGTGCCAATTAAGCGTCTGGTAGGATATTCTGGTAGATATTCTCTCTGCCATTGAAAGAGTATAAGAGATGTTGTACATATAGAATTGACTTAGACTTAAGAAGTAATTAGATATGGTGGAAAGGAAAAGGATGGGTCAAGAATTAAGTATGAATTTGAGGCTTCTTTAAAAAATTTTTTTTGGCTATACAAGAGTCAATGTTGAAAAATTATCTGTGCATATGTTTTGAAAATAAAAAAGCTTGAAGGTGGCAGAGAAGGCACATGTGACGTTCTAATTTCCTCTTATGCCTTCACGACCAACTATTAAATTCAGCCTCAAAAATAGTGCTTGATTGATAAAACCCACTAGTTTTAGAAGCACAACAACTTACCAGCTGAAGATAATCTGGAAGATCACCAGGAAAGGTTTGTCCTGAGGAGCCAGGAACAGACCAGTGCAGGCAAGGAGAGACTTGCATCTGGAGCAGACCAGGGGTGGGGGTGACTGACCTCTGTGGCTCGAGACAACTCTGTCATAGACTAACTGCTCTGCCTTAATTATAAAGCAGTAAACCGGTAGAGAAATTAAAGTCAAAGACAGAGGGTACTCTCTAAAAAAACGCTAGAACCTAACAAGATCTGGCTATAATCACCCAAAACTGGAAGTGACTCAGCGTAGACTGTAACACAGCCCTGCAGCCACATTCTACAGTACGGGGCTTTTGTGGGGGCAGTTACAAATCTGCACTGCAGGGATGCACAGCTGGGGCAGCCTCTAATCTGCACAGCTGAGGACTCGGCTTGGGGCAATAGAACTTCCACAGCTGACTGTGCTTCTCTGGGCAGGGACACTTCCGGTTTGTGCGGGACTATTCACTGGTCAGCCACTAATACCTATGTTACTCTTTGGCCTGGGGTAGTGACACTTTCACTGCCCAGATTCTAGCCCCAAGGCAGTCCTTAACTCACACAGTGGGGTTCTTTGCAGGGCCTGAGTTACTTCCAGGGGGGAACTCTTTCCCAGAGCATTCCTGTACCTCGCTGCTCTTTGTAGCCAGTTACAAGGACAGCTACCCATCCATACACCTACTCTTGCTCTGCAGAGGAAACTGGTAACCTTCTGGCCCTGAAGGCAGACCCTATAGGCTTTAACAAAATGAGTAAAAAAATCAAAAAGGTTATTGATAGCTTCTATACAGAAAGAGAGCAGGTTTTCAACTCCAAGGAGACTAATAGCAGACAAAATCCAGACAGTTGTTGGTCCCCAACACAAAAGGCTCTCCTAGAAGAGACTATTAAAAACCTTAAACGAGAACTAGAAGAAAATTGGGGAAAGGAAAGAGAAGCTATGCAAGAGAGCAACAACTTCCTGAAATGTGAATTGGAAAAGATAAAAAAACTCCTAAGAAATGCAGGGAAACAGAATTTATGAATTGGAAAAGGTAAAGAACTCCCAAGAAAGTAGGATTTGTGAATTGGCAAAAGAAAATAACTCACTAAAAAAAATTAGTGAAATGGAAAGAAATTCCATAGAGCAAAACAACTTATTTAAAAACTCAATTGGACATATACAAAAAGAAGTTAAAAAAAGCTAATGAAGAAAATAACTCACTAAAAATCAGAACTGAACAAATAGAAATGACTGATTCATTGAGACATCAAGAATCAGTCAAGCAAAACCAAAAAAATGAAAGATTAGAAAAAAAACATCAAATATTTACCTGGAAAAACAACAGACCTGGAAAATAGATCTAGGAGAGATAACCTGAGGATCATTGGACTTCCCAAAAATTATCATGAGAAAAAGAGCCTAGAATACTATTTTACAGGAAATCATCAAAGAGAACTGCCCAAAAGTAATAGAATCAGCAAGTAAAATAGGCATTGAAAGGATTCATCGAACACCTTCTGAAAAAGACCCTAAAATAAAAACTCCAAGGAATATTGTGGCCAAATTTCAGAACTATAAAACTAAAGAAAAAATATTACAAGCAGCCAGGAAAAAACAATTCAAATACTGAGGTGCCACAATAAGGGTCACTCAAGATCTGGCTGCTTCAACATTAAAGGATTGAAGGGCTGGGAATCTGATATTCCAAAAGGCAAAAGCACTTGGAATGCAGCCAAGAATAAACTACCCAGCTAAGCTGAGCATTTTCTTTCATGGAAGAAGATAGATATTTAATGAAACAGAGGAATTCCATTTGTTTCTAAGGAAAAAAACCACATCTAAACAAAAATTTTGATCTTCAACCATAGGACTCAAGAGAAGCAGAAAAAGGTAAAAGGAATTCTTGAGAACTGTATTTCTGTTGTGGATATACATTAAAAACCACATGTATAATTTGATCTTACTGTCAAAAAAAAAAGGGAAAAGGGAAGATAGAAAGAGGGAAACTATATCCCACAATGAGGCAAAGGAAACCTATCATATCTGAGGGGAACTTAGAGAGGGGGAGGAACATTGTGTGAATCTTACTCTCATCAGAGTTGGCTCAAAGAGAAAATAATTGACATATTTATTTTATAGAGAATCTTTTCTCACCTCATTAAAAAGTGGGAGAGGAAAAGGGAAAAGGAAAAAGAGTAATAAGGGAAGGGTATAAGAAAGGGGAAGGGATTCAAAGGGAGGAGGGAGAGATCCTAAAGAGGGAGAGCTGCGGGATGCAAGTGGGGCCCATAAGTTTAATACTAGGGAAGGGGACAAGGGGAGGCAAGAAAAAGAAAAGCATGATCTGGGGATATTATGATGGCAGGAAATACAGAATTAGTAATTTTAACTATAAATGTGAATGATATGAATTCTCCCATAAAGCGGAGATGGATAGCAGACTGCATCAAAAGTCAGAACCCTACAATATGTTGTTTACAGGAAACACATTTAAAGCAGGAAGATACATACTGAGTAAAGGTAAAAGGCTGGAGCAGAATATATTATGCTTCAGGTGAAGTAAAAAAAGCAGGGGTAGTCATCCTTATTTCAGATCAAGCAAAAGCAAAAATTGATCTAATTAAAAGAGAAAAAGAAGGAAATTATATCTTGCTAAAGGGTACTATAGACAATGAAGCAATATCAATACTAAATATATATGCACCAAGTGGTATAGCATCTAACTTCCTAAAGGAGAAGTTAAGAGAGTTGCAAGAAGAAATAGACAGCAAAATGTAATAGTGGGAGATCTCAATCTTGCACTCTCAGAATTAGATAAATCAAACCACAAAACAAATAAGAAAGAAATTAAAGAGGTAAATAGAATATTAGAAAAATTAGATATGATAGATCTTTGAAGAAAACTGAATGGTGACAGAAAGGAGTATACTTTCTTCTCAGCAGTTCATGGAACTTACACAAAAATTGACCATATATTAGAACATAAAGACCTCAAAATTAAATGCAAGAAGGCAGAAATAGTAAATGCTTTCTTTTCAGATCACAATGTAATAAAAACTACATTCAACAAAAAGTTAGGGGTAAATAGACCAAAAAGTAATTGGAAACTAAATCTCATCTTAAAGAATGGTTGGGTGGAACAGCACATTATAGACACAATCAATAATTTCATTCAAGATAATGACAATGATGAGACATCATACCAAAATTTGTGGAATGCAGCCAAAGCAGTAATAAGGGGAAATTTTATATCTTTAGAGGCTTACTTGAATAGAGAAAGAGAAGATCAATGAATTGGGCTTGCAACTTAAAAAGCTAGAAAAAGACCAAATTAAAACCCCCCATCAAATACTAAACTTGAAATTCTAAAATTAAAAGGAGAAATTAATAATATCGAAAGTAACCAAAAAAAAAAACCTATTGAATTAATAAATAAAACTAAGAGTTGGTTTTATGAAAAAACCAATAAAATAGATAAACCTTTGGTAAATCTGATTAGAAAAAGGAAAGAGGAAAATCAAATTGTTAGTCTTAAAAATGAAAAGGGGGAACTTTCCACCAATGAAGAGGAAATTAGAGCAATAATAAGGAGTTACTTTGCCCAAATTTATGCCAATAAATTTGATAACTTAAGTGAAATGGATGACTACCTCCAAAAATATAGGCTTCCCAGATTAACAGAGGAGGAAGTAAATTGCTTAAATAGTCCCATCTCAGAAAAAGAAATAGAACAAGCTATTAATCAACTCCCTAAGAAAAAATCCCCAGGACCAGATGAATTTACATGTGAATTCTATCAAACATTTAAAGAACAATTAGCCCCAGTGCTATATAAACTATTTGAAAAAATAGGGAATGAAGGAGTCCTACCAAATTCCTTTTATGACACAGATATGGTACTGATACCTAAACCAGGTAGATTGAAAACAGAGCAAGAAAATTATAGACTAATCTCCCTACTGAATATTGATGCTAAAATCTCAAACAAGATATTAGCAAAAAGACTACAGAAAATCATTCCTAGGATAACACACCATGATCAAGTAGGATTTATACCAGGCATGCAGGGTTGGTTCAATATTAGGAAAACTATCAGTATAATTGACCATATTAGTAACCAAATTAACAAAAACCATATGATCATCTCAATAGATGCAGAAAAAGGATTTGATAAAATCCAATATCCATTCCTATTAAAAACACTTGAGAGTATAGGAATAAGTGGTCTTTTCCTTAAAATAATCAGTAGCATCTATTTAAAACCATCAGTAAGTATCATATGTATAAACTGGAACCATTCCCAATGAGATCAGGAATGAAACAAGGTTGTCCTCTATCACAATTACTATTCAATATTATATTAGAAATGCTAGCTTTGGCAATAAGAGCTGAGAAAGAAATTAAAGGAATTAGAGTAGGTAATGAGGAAACCAAATTATCACTCTTTGCTGATGAGATAATGGTATACTTAGAGAACTCCAGAGATTCTACTAAAAAGCTATTAGAAATAATCCACACCTTTAGCAAAGTTGCAGGATACAAAATAAACCCACATAAGTCATCAGCATTCTTATATATCACTAACAAAATCCAACAGTTAGAGTTACAAAGAGAAATTCCATTTAAGGTAACTACTGACAGTATAAAATATTTAGGAATCTATCTGCCAAGGGAAATTTTAATGATGTAGAAAAAATAACAACAAAGTTCATATGGAAAAACAAAAGGTCAAGAAAATAAAAAAGCTTAAAAAAATTTTTTTTGAAGACAATTGGGGTTAAGTGAGTTGCTCAGGGTCATATAGGCTAATAGGTGTCTGAGGCTGGATTTGAACTCAGGTCCTTCTGACTCCAGGGCCAATTTTCTATCTAAACTAATCTATTTAAATGGCTGGTGGTACTCTCAACAGAAATTGAGAATTTTCAAGAATTGATGGGTTTGGGAGCAGGACAATGAATTCCTCTTTGGACATGTTGAATTTGTGATCCCTATTTTCATAGGCATCATTCAGATAAAGTTGTTTAATAGATAGCTGGTTATTTAAGACTTGAGCTCAGAAGGGAAATTAGACCTAGATACATACATCTGGAATTCATTTGCACAGGCAATAATTGAATTCATAGGAGCAGATGAAATCACTGAAAGATAGAAAATTAAAAGCCTCAAAACAGAGCTGTGGGGAAGGACATCCATGGTTAGGAAGTAGGATGATAGTGATCTACCACAGACTGGGAGGAACACATCTTCTAGGTAAAGGCGAAAAAAGTTGGACATCACTGATCTAGCAAACACAGCTTTCCATTTTGTTCATAGAATATCAGATGATACTTTTTCAAAATAAAAATTTGGTAAGTTATTATCTATAGTTTTCACCTGAACCTGCAGTCTAGTAAGTCTATCAAAGAGAAAATAAGGTTAGTGTATTTAGTATGGTTTGTTCTAGATTAAATAATACTGGTTTTTAGAGATCACCACCTTTCTAGCTGATTATTAACCATCATTTACATATTCATTTATGTAATATTTACATATTACATAAAATTTGCCTGAAATTGAAGTCAAGGCATACTAGATTGAGTAGGTCCTACTTTATGCTCTTTATATAAAAATTAGGATATTTGCCTTATTCCATTCTTATGACCCCGATCCCATTCTCTTTAAAATTAATTTAAAAAAAATTCTGAACACCAAATATATATATAAGCATTTCCATATAAACAGCAAAATGGAAAAAGGAGATTATAAATGAAACTATGAATCTCCATTTCATATTACTTATTTAAATACATACACTCACACACACCCAGAGAGAACACATTTCATACCTTTTTTTTTTTTTTTTTCAAATTTCATACCTTTTAAAACTATTCTGCTTATTTTTTGTATCTTCTATTTTTGGAAATGTTTCAATGATCTTCCTTTTTAGTCATCCTTATTGCTAACCTTTCTTTCCTTCTCCAGCCCTCAATTAAAAACAGAATAAAACCTTGTAATATATAAGCATAATCTATCAGATTGCTTGTTAGTATGGGGAGGAAGTGAGGTAAGGGAGGGAGAAACAAAAATTTGAAGCTCAAAATCTTACAAAACTGAATGTTGAAATCCATTCTAGCATGTAATTGGAAAAATAATATACTATTAAGAGAAAACTTAAAAAAATTAAATAACCTAGTGAAGCAAAACATAGCTGCCATTCTGTATGTTTGTATCTATAATCCCTCCTGCGAGGTGGGTAGTATGTTTTATGTCCTCTGAAGATATGATGGTCATTGCATTGATGAGTTTTTAATTATTTCCAATTTTTGTACCATTTTTCTATAAATTGTTCTCAGGATTGTGTTCACTTTACTCTGCATCAGTTCACAGTTCTCTTGTATCTTTTTTCATAATTTTATTTGTTTATTTTTTCCAAATTTATTTTATTTAAAGAAACAGATGAGAAGAAAAAAAAAACAGAAAAGGCATACAAAATAAAATGAAACAAAAGAGAACATTGTCATGTGCCCAGCAGAACATCAAGGAGGATTCAAAATATATAACAAATGCTAGTTCAAGAATATATATATATATATATATATATATATATATATATATATATATATATATATAGTATATATCAGTAGAAGAAATAGTATTCACGCATGTCCATCTTTTCTTTACTTCCTTATAGTTTATTCTTTTGTTCTCTGCTGCTCACCCTTTTTACTTTATTCCTTTTTCCTTCTTTCATCTCTCCCTCCTCACTCCCCAAGCAGACTATAGTTGAGAAAGGATATATTTATATATACATATGTAGACATAGACATTCACATACACACATCCACATACTCCCATACATAAAACACACACATATCTTTCCTATCCCTGCTGACCCTTTGCTTTAATTCTGTTCCTAACTTGCTTCCCACCCATGGATCCCTCCTTTGTCTTCTTCCCTCACATTTTGCTTCTCTGTCTCTTCATTCCTTTTCCCTTATATCTATAGATTTTGGAGGATATATATACTATATCCTTCATAGTATATATGAGTATATACTTCGTGTGGCCTATTTAACCCATTCCCCATGTGAGTAGGTTTTCAGAACTACAAGCTTTCCTTCCTCCTTTAATGTCTCTGTATCTATTCTTTCTCTGCACCTCATTTATATGACATAATTACTATTTTGACTTTAACTCTGCCCCAGTCTTTCTTTTGAGTTGTTGTATTGTTGATGTTAGTCTTAAACATATGCTATAAATTTTCCATGTTAAAAAGCATAATTTATCTGTGTTGAGTTCCTTGAAATTGATCTTTGATATTGAAACTCTTATATGTTAAATTTTCTATTAAGTTTAGTTTGATTGATAAAAAGTCCTAAAAATATGCATGTTTGTTGAATGTACATTTTTTCTAATTCAATATTATAGATAATTTTGCTGGATATGATATATTTGGCTATAGGCCTAGTTGTTTTGATTGTTGGTAGATATGATTCCAGAACCTGCAGTTTTTTATTGTGACTGCTGATAAGTTCTGAACAATTCTAATTGAAACTTCAGCATATTTGAATTGTTTTTTTTCTTGTTATTTAAAAAATGTTCTATTTTATCTAAGGGCTTCAAAACTTGGCAATAATGTTCCTATGTATTTCCCACAAAAGATCTTGTTGAGGTGGTGATCAGTGAATTTTTTCTCTTTCTACTTTCCCCTCATGTTCTATCACTAGAGAACAATTTTCTTGGATTATGTTTTGCATTATTGTGTCAAGGTCCTTTTTTTTGGGGAAACAACTTTGAGGCAGTCCAATTATTCTTATATTTTCTCCTCTTGATCTATTCTCCAGATATGTTGTTTTTCTTATAAGATGTTTCACATACTGTTCTATTTTTTTCATTCTTTATAATCTGTTTTGTTATTTCATGGTCTCTCATAGCTTCATTGGCTTCCCCTTGCCCAATTCTAGTTTTCAGAGTTATTTTCATCTTTGACACTTTGTATCTCCTTTGTAGTTGGTTAACTTTTTTTTTTTCATAATTTTCTTGTTTTTCTTGGATGGCTTTTATTTATTTAGTTTAATAATGTCTCTCAAAGTCTCTCAAGTGATTTTTAAATTCTTTTTTGAGTTCTTCTATAAATTCTCTCTGGGCAGGGAGCCATTTCATGTTATTCTTTGGGGTAGAAGGTTTTTGTTTTTTTTTGTTTTTTTGTTTTTTTTAAATTTTAGTATCCTTCTCTGAAGATGAACTTCCCTATTCCCATAGTTTGTTTCTCTGGTAGGGCTCTTTCTTCTTTGCCCACTGATTTTTAAAAAAATAAGAGGTATTTGTAAGTACCTTTAATCCTGGGGTGTGGGAGATAGTGTTTCTAGCTTCACTTCAGCTTTCCCTTCTGACCAGGAACTCCAAACCAATAGCTGCCGCCTCCAGCAAGTGCTTACAGACAGCAGTCCTTACTTCACTGCCTTTGCACTCACAGGCGTGCTGCTAGTTCCTTCTCATGGAACAGGGTGAATCCTGCAGCAAAGCTGAGTCTGGTGTTCCTAATCAGCCGAGGTTCCCTGAGTCTTTTCAGACCCAGACCCATTTTTCATAAGCAGTCCCTGAGGTGAAGTGCCTCTGGTTCCTGCTGAGACTCCAGCCACACCCAGCTAGTTCCAGGGCTCTCCACTAGATATTAAGGTAGAACTACCCCAGAGATATTTGTTCTTCAAATGGGTTAATCCTAGCCCTGGGTCTTTCTTCAGATCTTCTCCTATATCAGGAGGTCCCCCGTTTATCAAAGATCTTCTTGATTTTTCACGAATCTGTATTTGCCCTGAAGGGCAAATTTGTTCTATTTGTGGGGGAAGTAGGGAAAGCTTGAAATTTACCAATTTACTCTGCCATCTTCCCAGAATCTTCCTCCTCTTTCATAATTTCTTATAGTGAAATAATATTATTTTGCATTCATATACCACCATTTGTTTGGGATTCCCTAAATGATAGGAATCTCATGCTACTCCTTATGATATTCTAATTCTTTTATGTTTTTTTTTTCTTTGAACACTCTTTCCAGGATTAAGACGTTTGTTTTTCTTGTATTCCATTTTGCTTCTATTCCATTCCTGGTATCATCCTCCCTCTTAACTCCTTTTTTCATCCCCATTTGCCTCCCTATTAAGATTGATGTACACCAAATTGTGTATATTCACTTCACTTTTTTTTTTTCAGTTTAGATAAAGGAAGGTTTATATAATGCCTACTCCCTGATACTCATTTGATGTTTGTATATTCTTTTCTTTACTCACCCCAATCATGAGAACTATCAAGTTCTATCTTCTTTCTCCTTTCTATAGTAGTTATTACT
Source organism: Antechinus flavipes (assembly GCF_016432865.1). NCBI lineage: Eukaryota > Metazoa > Chordata > Mammalia > Dasyuromorphia > Dasyuridae > Antechinus > Antechinus flavipes. The sequence goes on from NC_067401.1 coordinate 190,261,123, forward strand.
TTTATCTTATCTTCTCTCTTTTTAGAAGTCTCAGAGTATAACCAGTTTGCTTCAGACTCTGTTTTTTAATTTAAATTCTTTAATAAGCTTCAAAGAAATTAAGCTGGGGTGTTTGTGATGCTAACTATGGTCGCTGAACTGAATATTTGCAGTATTTTTTCTTTGATGTAGGAGCTCTAAATTTTGGCTTTGATTTTTTCCCTGGAACATTTCCTATTGTGTCTTTTTTATATTATCAGTAGATTCTGTCTTTGATTTTTTTCTCTGGCTTCCAATAGATGTGGGAATTTTCATTTATAGAATATTCAGATATAAATTTTTAATACTGGCAATAATTTTAATTTTCAATGCTTATCTTCTTCCCTTCTTTCCCTCAACTCTAATAGGTCTTTTGTGCTTCTTCATGTGGCATAATTTACCTCATTTTACCTCTTCTTTCCTCTTCTCCCAGTACAATCCCTTTTCTACTCCAATTTCTTTTTTATATCATCACATTAAAGTCAAATTACAACTACATCCTCTAAGTATACCCCTTCCAACTGCTCTGACAAAGATACAGTTCTCAAGAATTACATATATCTTCTTCCCATATAGGGATGTAAACAGTTTAACCTTTAAAAATATTTTTTTCCTTCCATTTATCTTTTTATGCTTCTCTTAAGTTTTGTAGTTGGAGATCAGATTTTCTATTCAGCTCTGGTCTTTTCATTAGAAATTATTGAAAATCCCCTATTGCATTGAATGTCCATCTTTTCCCTGGAAAGATAATGCTTAATTTTGCTGGGTAGTTGATTCTTGGTTGTAGTCCAAGCTCCTTTGCTTTCTAGGTATAATCCAGGTCTTCTGCTCCTTTAATGTGGAAGCTGCTAAATCTTGGGTAATCCTGATTGTGGTTCCTTGATATTTAAATTGTTTCTTTCTGACTGCTTGCAGTAATACTTTCTCCTTCATCTGATGATTCTGGAATTTTGCTATAATATTCCTTGGAGATTTCATGTTGGGGTCTCTTTTAGAAGGTTATTCGGGAGATTCTTTCGATGAGTATTTTACCCTCTGGCTCTAGGATATCAAAGTGATTTTCTTTGATGATTTCTTGAAAGATGTTGGTTAGGCCATTTTTTTTCATTGTAGCTTTCAGGTAGTCCAATAATTTTTAGATCTGTTTTCCAGATCAATTGTTTTTCCAAAGAGATATTTTACATTTTCTTCTATTTTTCATTTTTTAAAATTTTGTTTGACTGATTCTTGATTTCTCATTGTTATTTATTTCCTTTGTCCAATTCTAATTTTTAGTGAATTATTTTCTTCAGTTAGTTTTTTTACTTTCTTTGCCTTTGGCCAATTATACTTTTAAAGAATTTGTTTTGTTTAATGGATTTTCCCCCCCATTTGATCAATTCTATTTAAGTTGTTTTCTTCAGTATATTTTCCCCCATTTAACCAAATTTATTTTTTAAGGAGTGTTAATTTCTGTGCTTCCTTTTCCAATCTGTTGGCTTTTTGGCTTTCCCTCCCAAACTTTCATAACTCTCCTGCAACACTTTAATTTATTTTCCCCTATTTTTTTCTACCTTTCTTTTAAGATCTTAGCTCTTCTGGGAACTCTTCTAAGGAACCCTTAACTGGAAACCAGTTCATATCCCATTTAAGGCTTTACCTGAAGACATTTTGCCTTTTTTGTACTTTTCTAGGTGTGTGTTCTGATCTTTTCTGTCTTCATAGTAATTTCTCTGTCATCAAAGCTCTTTTTTGCCTTTTTTTTTTTTTTTTTTTTTTGCTTATTTGTAAAGGTTGAGGTCTGCTCTTAGAGTACAGGGGAGATTGTTCCAAGCTTCCTCTGCAAGATGACAAGGGTTTCTCATTGACTCTCTTGATGCTGGTGCTACAGACTTCTCCACTAACTAGGAGTAACCTCCTCCTTTTGCTTCCTGAGACCACCGAACCTTGTAGGCTATATGTGTGTATGTATATCTATATCTATCTATCAAATATAGATATGGTTATTTGGGGGCACTGTGTGCTTGGTTGCTTGCATCTATGCTGTTTTTGTTAGCAGACCCCTTTCTCATTTTCCCCTGGATGAGTGGCCTGGCCAAGTCCTGCCCATTATTCTGGGATTCAGAGGCTCAAAATTTGCCTTCTGTGATTGTGTTGGATATCTCACAGTTAGTTGATCTGCTGATTTAGTCTTCTGAACCAGGACAAAGTAACCAACATTGCTAAATTTTGTCTAAGAGCTTCCTGCTAGATACCCCACTGTACCTACCCTTCCCATGCCACACCTGCACTGTGCTGAGTCTCTCCCCACACTTGAGAGTGAACTTTCCTGAAGTCCTTCCAAGATATCTTAAGCTGGAAAATTATTATGCTCTGAATGCTTGTGAGATCTATCATCCCAAAATCCATTCAGAGGGTTGACCTAGTTTGACTCTGGGGAAAGCTGTGGAATGTTCAGGCAATGTTCTGTCTAATCTCTAACATCTTGACTCCACCCCAATAATTTTAATTACTAATGACTAGAATTAATCACTTTAATTCTTTGATTTATTTAGCTTTCTAAGTTTGGTTACTGAATTGGGATTCTGTCCCTGCTACATTTTTGTGTATTTATTTTTACTCAAGCCCTATGAAGTACCTGAACTGACCTCTTCATCTCAAGGTTAGGACTCTGGATCTTTGAGGTACTGAAGCTGTGAAGTTCAGAGAACTGGATTTTCAAGGCCTTCTTTCAGGACAGGAATTTAGGGACCTCAGAACCCCTGGACTCCAGTTGTTCTGTCTGTTCGT